>NC_072789.1:17857325-18217325 GCF_022539595.1 Amphiprion ocellaris | reverse complement strand
CAGGTAAAAAAACAAAAAACAAACAACAAATAAACAACAAATATGAATCATTACTGCTGATAATCTGCAGTAGATAATCTAGAAATCACACTTTCAAATAACTGCAAATTTATATAAAATAATAATTTTTCTTGCTCGTTTAAATACAATTTAAAAAAAATTTTTTTTAAAAATTTTCCTGCCAAACACTGTAAAAGAAAAATAAATTTAATTTGTGAAAATACAGATTTTGGTCGAGGGCATTATTTGCAGTTTTTGCCAATTTTCTTCGTCCTCACAAAGATGTTTTACAAACTTGAAGATTCTAAAAACAGCCCAAATATTCCTGAGAATAACCAGGTTTGATGCTCCGATGTTCAGTCGCACCTTCAGGACCGTTTTGTTGTCAGACGTCGGCGTCCGTCCGACCCACAGAGCGAACTTACAGGGGTCGCCTTCGATGTGCTCCGTCACTCCAAGCTCCGACGTCTGGAACACATTGAGAAACACTTCCATTTATACCAGGAATTAAATAGCACTGTAAACAACAAAAGTCTTTAAATGCCCCTCCAAACCACAGACATGTCCCCATTACATACAAAAACCACCAAAATGTCCCCATAAACCACAGAGATGTCCCCATTAGATACAAAAACCACCAAAATGTCCCCATAAACCACAGAAATGTCTCCATTAAATACAAAACCCACCAAAATGTCCCCACAAACCATGGATATGTCCCCATTAGATGCAAAAACCACCAAAATGTCCCCAAAAACCATGGATATGTCCCCATTAGATGCAAAAACCACCAAAATGTCCCCACAAACCATGGATATGTCCCCATTAACCACAAAAAACAACAAAAATGTCCCCATAAACAAAACAAGCATGTAAAATACCCACATTATTTACCCTCCGTCAACAGGTATTTCAGGTGTTTCTACCCTCAGGTTACAGGTACACTATATTGCCAAAAGTACTGGCTCACCTGCCTTGACTGGCATATGAACCTAAGTAACATCCCATTCCTAATCCATAGGGTTCAATATGACGTGGGTCCACCCTTTGCAGCTCGAACAGCTTCAACTCTTCTGGGAAGACTGTCCACAAGGTTTAGGAGTGTGTTTATGGGAATTTTTGACCATTCTTCCAGAAGCACATTTGTGAGGTCACACACTGATGTTGGACTAGAAGGTCTGGCTCTCAGTCTCCACTCTAATTCATCCCAAAGGTGTTCTATGGGGTTGAGGTCAGGACTCTGTGCAGGCCAGTCAAGTTCATCCACACCAGACTCTGTCATCCATGTCTTTATGGACCTTGCTTTGTGTACTGGTGCACAGTCATGTTGGAAGAGAAAGGGACCAGCTCCAAACTGTTCCCACAAAGTTGGGAGCATGGAATTGTCCAAAATGTCTTGGTATGCTGAAGCATTCAGAGTTCCTTTCACTGGAACTAAGGGGCCAAGCCCAGCTCCTGAAAAACAAGCCCACACCATAATCCCCCCTCCACCAAACTTTACACTTGGCACAATGCAGTCCCACAAGTACGGTTCTCCTGGCAACCACCAAACCCAGACTGGTCCATCAGATTGCCAGATGGAGAAGCGTGATTGGTCACTCCAGAAAAGGTGTCTCCACTGTTCTAGAGTCCAGTGGTGGCTGCTTTACACCACTGCATCCCACGCTTTGCATTGCACTTGGTGATGTATGGCTTGGATGCAGCTGCTCAGCCATGGAAACCCATTCCATGAAGCTCTCTGCTGAAGCACTGTTCTTGAGCTAATCTGAAGGCCACATGAAGTTTGAAGGTCTGTAGCGATTGACTCTGCAGAAAGTTGGCCACCTCTTGGCACTATGCTCCTCAGCATCCACTGACCCCGCTCTGTCAGTTTACGTGGCCTACCACTTGGTGGCAGAGTTGCTGTCGTTCCTACACACTTCCACTTTCTTATAATACAGCTGACAGTTGACTGTGGAATATTTAGGAGCCAGGAAATGTCACGACTGGATTTGTTGCACAGGTGGCATCCTATCACAGTTCCACGCTGGAATTCACTGAGCTCCTGAGAGCGAGCCATTCTTTCACAAATGTTTGTAAAAGCAGTCTGCAGCCTAGGTGCTGGATTTTATACACCTGTGGACATGGAAGTGATTGGAACACCTGATTCTGATTATTTGGATGGCTGAGCCAATACTTTTGGCAATATAGTGTATTTCAGGTGTTTCTACAGGTATTTAAGGTGTTTTTACCCGCAGTCTGCTCTTGTACAGGTATTTGGTTCGTCCAGACGAGTCTTTGATCTCTTTGCTGAAGATGAGTGACAGCTCAAACAGGAAAAGGTGTCGGTCCCGCCCCTTTCGGATCAGAGACTTGGGCTCCCAGACCAGGAAAGAGTCCTGCAGGAGGAGCTCGCCCTGAACCTCCAGACCCTCCTCCAGACCTGCCGGGAACAAACACAGGTTACAGGCGTCGGTAGCACAAATATCAGAGCGTCTGTCAGGTTTTATCCTCAGCAGTTAATAGAACCCAAACATGTTGAGCTGAAGCACCTTTTTAAACTCAACAAAGTGGTACAGAAATAAAAAATGACATCAAGTTTGCTAATAGGACTCCAAAATGATGCAATTTTTCTACAATATGATATAAAATATGTCCCAAATGACTCACAACTTGTTAAAAATGATTCCCTAATTGTCTAAGATGTTAGTATGTTTAAAATGACAAAAAGACATAAAATTTGTAAAGGACAAAACAGAAATCAAAACGACTCAAAAATTGTCCAAAATATATAAAATTTGTCCATAAAGACTCATCAGACAAGACTCAAACAAATCCCAAATGACTTGAGAATTGTTCAAAATAAATAAAAATTTGCTTAAAATGATTCAAAACTCTTTCAAAATGATTTCTGATTTTCTCAAATGGCAACATTTGTCCTAAAAAACTAAAATTTGTCTAAAATGACTCAAAGTTTCACCAAAAATGACTCTAAACTCGTCCAAACCAACACAAAGACAAAAAAGACTTGAAAGTGATCCAGAAAGATGTAAAATTCGTCCAAAATGACAAAACAAAACTCAAAACGACTCAAAAATTGTCCAAAATGAAAAAGTTTGTCCAAAATGACTCAAAACTTGTCCAACATTAAATAAAATGTGTTCAAAAAGACAAAAAAAAAAAATCCCAAATGACTTTAGAATTGTGCAAAATAAATAAAAAAATGCCTAAAATTACTCAAATCTTGTTCAAAGCAATTCCTCAACTAAAAATTGATTCTTGATTCTCTCAAATGGACAAGTTTGTCTGATACGACTCAAAAGTTGTACAAAGAGACTTAAACTGTCAGGCTGGCTGCTGCCAGGCCGAGTTAATGCCCTCCCCTCTCCTTCCTCCTTCCCTGTTAAGGCAGCCCAGCAGCACAGAAGGAGCAACAGGTGTTTCCCATCACCCATAATCAGCCAGCTCAGTGGGTGCAACCAATCAAGCCTCAGTTAGTCACTATAAAACCGGACACAACCCAGCTCTCACTGCCGGAGCGTAAAAGGAAGACAAAAGAAAAGAACGAAGGTCATGTTCCTTCTGGATCCACCGCGTTTCTGCCGTTTGTGCCGTTAGCACTGGACCCTGGACCCTCCGAGCTAGGAAACACTCACCCGAGCCGACTCCCCCCTCCTGTTGTCCTTCCCCCACTCACCTCTTGCTGCTCCAAACCCTGGCTGTCACCGCTGAGAGCCAGTTCGGAGCATTCCCAGCGGACTTCGTGGGTTAGTTGTCTTGCCTTAGTTTTAGCTCTTGTTAGAGAAGCACTGTATGTGAAAAGACTTCAGTTATAGTTACCCCTCGCTCTCATTGTTGGGATAACCTCGTGTTTAGTTTAGGTACTCCAGTGCACTCCTAGAGTTTCTCGTGTTTATTTGGGCCATAGTAATTGCTCTGGTGGGTAGAGGCACCATAGTTGTGAGGACTTCTGTCATGGTCACCTTTTTGCCACCCCAGTGTTAGTCCTGATTTCTGTTTGAGGTCCCTGAAAACATTGAAAATAAACCAGAGTTGCATTCTAATACCGACTGTTCATTTCCTGCGCCTGAGCTCCCACTGAACCCCGTGACGTAAACTTGTTTAAAATGACTCAAAGTTTCGATAAAAATAACTCTAAACTCGTCCAAACCAACATAAAGTTTGTCCAAAGTGACTCAAAACTTGTCCGAATTAGATAAAAAGTGTCCAAAACGACTCAAAAATGATTCCAAAGTTTGTCCACTACAACTCAAAAGTTGTCCAAAGAGACTAAAACTCGTCTAAAATGACTCTAAACTCATCCAAGCCGACACAACGTTTGACCGATAGATGAGGCATGGATGCGACCGTTGGTAATTCGTCGCTACCTTCTAGCATGCTAACGTGCATAGCATCGTTAGCTCTCTTGGGGACGCTCAGCATCACGTCGAGGCCTTCCTTTATCTCGCCTTTCCCCTCCTCACAGCAGGCCAGCAGCTCCTGGAGGGAACAGTTGGACGTATTTAGAACAGATGAACTTTATTAAACGGCTAACGTCGCTAGCGGAAAGTTGCGTCACCTTTAGCAGCAGCTGGTATTTGGTGATTCTCTGGACAGGTTTGATCAGAGCCGAGGAGATGGAGTTAGCCAAACCGTGTCTCCTCTGGACCTCCTGGACACAAAACAAACTCTGAGACACAAAAACTCAAACCTCTGGAAGCTTCAGTGACTAACAGCAACAACAACTAAACTTTAAGAGTCTCAAAGGTTCCTCCAACGATATGACTTCCTGTTTCCTGTTTTTCCTGCACATTTTAGTGTATTTTTGTGTTATAAGTGTTGTTAGATTCTGATAAATGCTAATGCTCATGCTATTTCTGAAAAATACTAATGCTAATTTTGATAAAAGCTAATGCTAATGAGTCAAAAAAGGCTTAAGAGTTGCGGAACTTTGTCCTGGATGGTACCTAGTGAACTACAGGTATTGTAATATTTACAGTATGTTTAGCAGTACCTGTTGTGAAACACGTAGTTGTACTGTATATTCTGAACCATACTGCGTAGACGGCAGTATATTTCAGAGTATATTTTGCAGTACCTGTAGTATTTACAGCATATTTAGCAGTACCTGTTGTGGAACTGGTACATGACCTGTATATTTTGCATTGTACTACAGGTATTGCAGTATTTGCAATATATTGTAGAGTATATCTTTCATTACCTGTTGTGGAACTCAGATGTCCTGGATGGTACCTACTGAACTACAGGTATTGTAGTATTTACAGTATATTTAGCGGTACCTGTTATATATTTGGCAGTATAGTTTGCAGTAACTGTTGTGGAACTTGTAGATGTCCTGGATGTTTTGCACTGTACTATGTTGATTGCAGTATTTGCAGTATATTTTGGAGTATATGTTGTATTACCTGTTGTAAATCTCATAGTTTCCCTGCATATTTTGCACGATGCTACATGTATTGTATTATTTACAGTATATTTAGAAGTATATTTACACGTTCAATAAATATTTGTAAGCAGTACATGTGTAGTAGTATCTACACTGAAGTAGTTTCTACTATATTCAGAAGTATATTTAGAAGTATATGTTGTGGAACTCATGGATGTTCTCCGTACTCTGAATGTAGTACATGTATTGTAGCCTTTGAAGTACATTTAGAAGTATATTCAGCAGTGTCTGTTGTGTATGTCCTCATGTAGTACATGTATTGTAGTATTTGAAGTATTTTCAAACGGACCTCGAAGAACCCGACGCCGTGCTGTTGGATCAGTAAACTGGAGTCCGGTTTGTTCCTGCAGTACGTCACGTACATGTGGAACTTATCGGCCTGACGGGAAACAAATACTTTTACTTTCAGTGTACTTCAGCCTGTAAAGTCTGCAGTATTTATACTATGTAGTACTGTAGTATAAATGTGATCTGAGCCGGTTACCCAGGTAACGAAGCAGTGGCCCACATCCTCCGGAAGCTGCTCGTAGTTTTCCAGCTCCTTCAGGAAAATACTGCAAATCACACAGTACTGCATTAATACACAACAAAATACGCAGCGTTAGTACCACATGTGGAACCTCTGTCGTGTTTACATCAGTACGTATAGGTGTCTTAGATGTGTACTACTACTACACTGCAGTACAATTTACAGTACCTGGTTACCCAGATAATGTCCTACTGTAGTACATATATTGTGAAATAAATGTAGCTGTAGTTGTTGTGGAACTCATGGACATCCTGGATATTTCATACTGTAGTACATATATTGTAGTATTTACAGCAAATTTAATAGTATATTCTACAGTACCTATTGTGGAACTAAGAAATATCTTGGACATTCCCTAATGAAGTACACGTGTAGCAGGATTTGCAGTATCTTTGGAGTATATTGTGCAGTACCTGTTGTGGAACTCATAGATGATTTAGATGGTTTGTATTGTACTACATGTATAGTAGTATTTGCAGTATATTTGGGAGTATTTTCTACCTATTGTGGAACTCGTAGATGTCCTGGATGTACTGTACTACATGTACAGTAGTATTTGCAGTATATTTGGGAGTATTTTCTACCTGTTGTGGAACTCGTAGATGTCCTGGATATTTCCGAACACGACATCGTCCTTGTTGGCCAGACCAGGTGGGACGTCCTCTGAGCCGCTTGTCATCTCCCACAGGTACGTCTGCGTCAGGACACAGTATTACCGTTAGGAAGTACTACGCAGTATGACATAGTACTACATGCCAGTGTTCTGTCTAAACGTACCTCGATACACTCCTGCAGATCTCTGACATAGACCCGTTCCGTCTGGAGGAGCTCGGCCATGATGTACCTGCGGACCAACACCAGCATAAGTATTCCAGTACTGCGAATTGTAGTACTAGTACCAACAGTACTCACTCTTTCTTGCGGGCGGAGCGCCTCTTCTCGTCGCTGACCTGGTGGCTGGGGTCGGACAGGTTGACCTCGGGGTCGGAGTCAGACAGGCTGTTGGGGATGAGCTCCAGCTCCAGGTCCTTGTTGTCCTGAGGGGACACCAAAAACCATCAGAAGGACTGCGTCCAACAAACTGACGGTCCTCTAAAAGTGTCCTGCATTACCTGAGAACAGCCTCCCAGCGCCGTCTCCAGCAGGTGGCGGTACTGCCCCATACGGATGGTGAAGTCGCGGTAACGTTTGTCCACCGTGGAGACGCAGCGGCGCAGCTCGGTGCGGTGGGCGTGGCCTTTAGCTAGCATGCTCTCAGCTAGCTGGATCAACAGGTGGACCTTCTCCTGGGTGTGCTGAGGACAACCAGAAGGTTTAGTAAGTTTGTGGTGGTTTTGTGTCTCTTTGTGGTTGTTTTGTGTCTCTTTGTGGTTGTTTTGTGTCTCTTTGTGGTTGTTTTGTCTCTTTGTGGTTGTTTTGTCTCTTTGTGGTCGTTTTGTGTCTCTTTGTGGTTGTTTTGTCTCTTTGTGGTTGTTTTGTCTCTTTGTGGTTGTTTTGTCTCTTTGTGGTCGTTTTCAAGTCTTGAATCTGCTGAACTCGTGATAAACTCACCTTTGCCGAAACACAGAACTCTCTGTGTTGGTTCAGCATTTCTTGCGTCTCGGTGACTGTTGCCCCTGGCGACGTGTGTGTTGCTAGGTAGTGGTCACCTGACTGCTGCAGCCAATCCAGAGCCTGCATAGAACGGACACGTTAGACAGTTTTAATTCAGAATTATTGATCATAATGATGATTATTGACAGGTTTTTTTGTTTACTTTCTGAGCACAGTTGAAATCCCAAAATATCGTATTTATTGTCATATGAGATTAAAGAGTCTCTTTGTGGTCATTTTGTGTCTCTTTGTGGTTGTTTTGTCTCTTTGTGGTTGTTTTGTCTCTTTGTGGTTGTTTTGTCTCTTTGTGGTCGTTTTCAAGTCTTGAATCTGCTGAACTCGTGATAAACTCACCTTTGCCGAAACACAGAACTCTCTGTGTTGGTTCAGCATTTCTTGCGTCTCGGTGACTGTTGCCCCTGGCGACGTGTGTGTTGCTAGGTAGTGGTCACCTGACTGCTGCAGCCAATCCAGAGCCTGCATAGAACGGACACGTTAGACAGTTTTAATTCAGAATTATTGATCATAATGATGATTATTGACAGGTTTTTTTGTTTACTTTCTGAGCACAGTTGAAATCCCAAAATATCGTATTTATTGTCATATGAGATTAAAGAAAGCAGCAACTTTACATTTTCGAACCAAGAACCATCAAATATTTGACAGTTCTGCTTCAGTAATTGAGTAAATATTTGTTCCTTCTTGGCTGGACATCAGTTAGTTAATGACTATAGCCTGTGCAGACTAAAGGCGTAAGGTTCTAAGGGGAACCCTGCAGACTAAAGGCGTAGGGTTCTAAGTGGAACCTTGCAGACTAAAGGCGTAGGGTTCTAAGGGGAACCCTACCTGCTGAGCATGGCTCTGGAACATCAGATACTGCTGGCACTGGTCCAGTCGACGCTTCTTCAGCGTCCAGAAGTGCAGGACTCTGTTTTCCCTCTGCAGCAGCTCACTGAGGATCCCTGGATGGACGGATTAAAGGACAGGTTACACGAGGCGTTCCTCAGGGTTCCGTCCCAGTTCCTCAGTTATTTTGTTCTTCTGTTCTCACCTTTGACCTGCTGCTCCGGGACTCGGGAGTGTCCGGTCACCTCCGTCACCCCGGAGACGGTGACGCTGTGGCCAGAGATGTTGGCCATGGTGACGCTGTTGCGGTGGATGTACTTGAGGAAAACTTCTGCGTTGCGTCTCGCCAGTGTGCAGGCCTGTCGCCACAGAAACAAGATGGTTATGACCCACTTATAAAGCACAAATAATACTGCAGTACTGAAAGTATTTCACATTAATCAGACACTAATGGGACTTTTAAAATAAGTCTGAACAATCTAAGTAGAGCTGCAACTAAAGATTTATTCATGTTATTTTCTACTGGGAGTAGGCAGGAGTGGTCGTCTAGGCGCACCGCCCCCTGGTGGTGTAAACTGGCGCTGGTGGAACGTCACCTCACTGGGGGGAAGGAACCTGAGCTGGTGGAGAAGGTGGAGGGGAAAACTCTGACTGTTGTCTGTTCTGATGCACCAACAGCAGTTCAGAGTATTTGGCCTTCTTGGAGTCTCTGGGTGGTTCCTGGAAGGGGGACCACCTGGGGACTCCATAGTTCTCCTGGGGGACTTCAACGCTCACGATGGAGAAACCTGGAGGAGCTGATTGGGAGGAACGGACTGATCTGAACCTGAGTGGTGTTCTGTTATTGGACTTCTGTTCTAGTCATAGACTGGCCATAACAAACACCATGATGGAGCATAAGGTTCTCATAAATGTACCTGGTACCAGAGCACCTTAGACCAAAGGTTGATGATTGACTTCATAGTTGTGTCATCAGACCTGCAGCCGTATTTACTCAGGCTGTGTACAGTTGGGGTGGAGAACTGTTGACCTGTACTGGGGACATTGTTGGGTGGTGGAAAGAGCACTTTGAGGAACTCCTGAATCCGGTAAACACGTCCTCTGTGGAGGAGGCAGAACCTGAAGCCTCGGGGGGATCTTCATCCATATCCATGGCAGAGGTCGCTGAGGTAGTTAAGAAGCTCCTCGGTGGCACCAGGTGTGGATGAGGTCCACCCTGAGATGCTGAAGCCTCTGGACATTGTTGGACTGTCTTGGCTGACACGTCTCTACAGCATGGACATTGGGTACGGTGCTGTGGAGTGGCAGACCGGGGTGGTGGTTCCCATCATCAAAAAGGGGAACCAGAGAGTGAGTTCCAACTACCGGGGTATCACACTTCTCAGCCTCCCCAGGAAAGTTTACCCTAGGGTGCTGGAAGGGAGGCTCCAACCGATTGTTGAACCTCGGATTCAGGAGGAACAATGTGGATTCCATCCTGGTCATGGAACGGTGGATCAGATCTTTTCTCTTGTGGAGCTGCTGAGGGAGTCATGGGAGTTCGACCTGCCAGTCTACATGTGGTTTGTGGATCTGAAGAAGGCCCACGACCGTGTTCCCCGAGGGGCTCTGTATGGGGTACTGAGGGAGTATGGGGTACTGAGGGAGTATGGGGTACCAGGCTCTCTGATACGAACCATTTGACACATTTTGAAACACCTGCCAAAGGATCGTAAACATGTTCTTGATTCCTTCACAACACTGTGGAAAGACATAGAAATCGGAGGCAACATTTGTGCTAATTGATTATTTTCAGACTTGTAGGGGTCCTGAACGGACACTTGAAGGAGTTTCTTCATGAGTTAAACTCTTTAAGTCGATGTTCTTCTGCCTCCTCACCTTCAGGAAGGCCTCCTTCTGCTCCATGTGTTTGTTGATGAGCGGCAGCAGCTGCTCCGGCTGACGGTCGCCTCCTCCACACCAATCCTCCTCCCGCCGGTACTCCTGCTCCAGGCTCTCCAGGACGCCGCACACCTGGACACACCGACAGGTAGAAGGAAAACACATCACACAGGAACGGACCATCACGTCACACAAATATAAATACGTATGTAGGTACAGTAACATCTATTATGCTTGGTGCCCCCTGGTGACCAGGTACAGTCAGATTTGTTGTGTAGCGCCCCCTGTTGACCAGGTGCAGTCAGATTTATTGTGTCTGGCGCCCCCTGGTGACCAGATACAGTCAGATTTATTGTGTCTGGTGCCCCCTGGTGACCAGATACAGTCAGATTTATTGTGTCTAGCGCCCCCCGGTGACCAGATACAGTCAGATTTATTGTGTCTAGCATCCCCTGGTGAACAGGTACACTCAGATTTATTGTGTAGTGCCCCCTGGTGACCTGCTGTGACGTCCTGTAGAAAGCGGCGGAGGCGTTGACCAGTTTGAGTCGGTCTTCAATCCTCAGCATCAGGGTTTGCCAGTGCAGCGCCACCATCTGGGCACAGGACCTCACTGCATCTGGATCATAGTGGCCGGACCTGAAGGAGGGAGGTCACCGTTAGGACTTCGTTAAATATTAATCAATAATTAGACATTGATCAGGGGGAACTCACCTGACCAGCAGCTCAGCTCTCTGCTGCAGCGCTAGCGCCACCTGGTGGGTTCTCTGCAGGGAGTCGGCATGAAGAAGAGCCTGGAAGACGTTCAAAGATAGAACATTTAATCCACATATGAAAGTAAAATACTAGATTGTTCATTGTTCTTTTGTTGTTTTGTATCTTGTTTTTGTCATTTTTTGTCACTGTGGCTTTTTTGTCAAATTTTTTGTGTTGTCTTGTGTCATTTGTCTCATTTTTGTCGTTTTGTGTCTCATTTTTGTTGTTTTTTGTCTTTATACGTCTAACCTCTGTCGTTTGTCTCATGTTTTTGTTGTTTTGTTTCCTTTTTGTCTCGCTTGTGTTGTCTAATTTTTGTAATTTTGTGTTGTTTTGTGTCTTGTTTTTGTTGTTTTATTTTTTGTCTCACTTGTGTCATTTGTCCATCTTTTATTTATAAGTTTTTGTGTCTCATTTTCATAATATTTCGTCTCGCTTTTGTTGTTTTTTCTTTTTTAGTATGATTTGTTGTTTGTCTCATGTTTTTCTCGTTTTGTTTGTTTTATTCGTTGTTTTGTTTTCCTTGTAGTCTCGCTTGTGTTTTTTGTCTATTTTTTGTCATTTTTTGTCTCATTTGTGTCCATTTTTTCCACTTTGTAACTTTCTTGTCTAGTTTTTTGTTTTATTCTATGTTGTCTGTCTCGTTTTTGTAATATTTTGTCTCATTTCTGTTGATTTTTGTCTTTTTTTGTCATTTACATTTTTAATTATCTTCTATACTCGTCTCTCCTGCAGTTCAGCTGAAAATACTTTTTTTTTTTACAGGATCTAGATGGTATTTTTGGTGACTTTTTAAATAATATAAAGCGATAATTCATAAAGTATTTCAGTTTCTGGTTTAGATTTGGATCACTTTCTAGATACAGCTCACAGATGAGCAGTTCAAGGACTGTGGGAAAGTTGAAAATCCAATGATTCCATCTGTTTTTGTGGTTTCTGGTTGTGATAAATGGCATCATTTTGGTGATTTAATGCTAACTCTTCAATGAATCCTCTCTTCTACCCTCCAGATAGAACATTTAGTCGGTTTTGAGAACGTGTTTTTTTGTGTTTTTTGTGCGGCTGCAGTGACCTCGATGGCCTGTTGGAGGCGCTCATGCTCCCTCTGCAGCTGCTCGGCTTCGGACAGGCAGCTGGAGTTCAACATGCAGGACGACAGCATCACCTCGCCCTCAGAGATCCATCCCAGCACCTACGGCGACACATCGGACAGACGTCACCTCCCGGACCCACCTGGCCTCCTCAGGTGTGTGTGTGGGCGGGGCTTACCTGTTTGACCTGGCTCTGCAGGTGTCTCAGCTGCAGATTCTGCTCCAGGTGTGTGTGCATGTGATCAGCGATCTGCTGCAGCTCCTTCTGCTTGTCCTGCAGGAGGTGCTGCAGCTCGTCCACCTGGCCGGAGGTCCCGCCCTCGGCCTCCGACAGCTCGATACCTGCTGACACATCCAGACGCAACTGTGGCTCTTTTCCTGCCCGCCTGTGTCTCCATGGCAATTTCAATAGGCCGGTTTCCATGGGGACCAGCTGTGTGCTTCAGAGAGCAGTTTCCATAGCAACCCCATCCCCCCTTTGTCCCCCATTATCCTCTCTGCCCCCCCCTTCCCCTCCGACACCATCAGAGCTGAGCTGAACTGGTCAGACGGAGGCGACTGAAGCAGCCAATCTGTCGACGGGTTTCACAAATAATCAACGTAATTATTCTGCAGCTGCTGTATGACTGCTGGAAGCCATCATGAACCCCCTTAAAGACCCGTTTAAAACCCCAAAATGACATTTAAAGAGGACAGAACCTCCTCATTCATCTCTAAAAAAAAAAAAAAAAAATCCAGTGCAGCAGAACCATTTGAGGATCAGCAGACCCTCATATTTGGCCTCAAGAGTTTCCTCAAAAACCACTGAAAAGCCTTTATATGAAGGATTGTCCCCTGCTCACTGACACCTGGAAACCTTTAGGAACCAGAGGATCTCTAGAACCTCCTTAACTATCAATAGAACTGTCTTTAACTGCTACTTGAATCCACTTATTGAGCCCTACAACCAACTAAGGACAGCCATAGGCTAAAAAAAGGTCTATCCTTTCAAGACCTCCACTCAAAAACCACAGGAGCACCTCTAAGAACATAGAAAAACCCATAAGTGACCTCTAGAAATCCCTCAAAAACCACTGAACCCCCGCTGAGTTGCCAAAGGGAGAACCACTAACAAACACTGTTTGGTCTTTTGCCAATTTATCGGTGTGACTCCATCATCAACTGCTTCAAGCCCCGAAGTAACATTCAAACACCTGGAAGCCCTTCAAGAACCACCATCCTAAAGAATGTCTACCTCCTCTGTTGCATCAGCAAACCATATGGTGTTGCAGAACCCTTTCAAGGACCAGCAGAACCCTCAAGAAGTACAGAAAATCTCCATGGAATCCACTCCAAAACCTGTATGGGAACAACTAGCAGCCACTCGTTGACCCCTGAAACCCCTATAACCTCCTTGAAAGCCAGAAGGACTACTCCTAGGGCCACCTTAGGGACCAGAGGATCTTTCAAAACTCTTCAAGTAACATTGGACCCCCTTTAACTGCCACTTGAATCCCTTATGGAGCCGTAAAACGAACCATGGTTGGCTTAAATCTACAAAAACAGGTCTTTCTTTTTAAGGCCACCGTTCAAACCCCACCTCAAAAACCTCAGAACCCCTTAAGGACCACCGCTGGAGCTCTATAGGAAGCACTAAAAACACTCTGGGGAAAGCCTTGGTTCCTGGAAGCATAAAAAAGGTCCAGTGGAACCTTTAAAGGTTCCTTGTTTGATGGAATCATGACACAGAAATCGCTGACATATTACCACTATTCCTGAGAACCTGCTGAAAGAACAAAGAAACCCTCAGTAACCTCTCAACACTCACCAGGAAGCAGTTGCAGCCACTTTAAGACTCCTCTAACTTCCCAAAGTACCACTGGAACTACTCAGCAGACCTTTAGAAAGTGCCACTCAAATCCATTAAACTATAGACCCCTAAAACTACTCAAGGACCACTGTAACCCAAAAAACGACTCCTGGAGAATGACCCCCAAGGTTCGTCTTTCAGCCTCATCCTTTCTAAGACCGCTGCAGCTCTACCACGGATCACTGGAACCAGAGAAGTGGTCTCTGGAACCAGTCTAAAACCCAACAAAATCCAATTACTTCTTAAAAACGGTAAACCAGGTTAACATAGCTCCTTTCCCATTCCTTGTGGTGTTCCCCAAGGTTCCATCCTAGGTCCTGTTGTGTTCTGCATCGGAGCAGCTATTGGGCTCTGTCATTTATTAACTTGGTGTGTGTTTCTATGCAGATGACGCTCTGCTTTATATCTCTGGTTATCTGATGACCTCAGCCCTGATGTTAAACCAGTAAATAGAAAGTATCTCATCAGCATGACCCTTACCTGAGGCCTGGACCTCGGTGATGTACTGCTGGAGGTCATGACCCTGCTGGATAACCTCATAAATCATGTTGTTCATGGCCAGCCTGCGCTCCATGTGCCTGCAGATCAATCAGCCCATCAGTCAACGAGTTGTTTTTGATGCTGAGTCTTGAAGATGTTGTCTTGTCGGCCGGGTTTACCTGTGAATGCGCTGCTGTGCTAGTGTTAGCGCCTCGGGGCTAGCCTCCACTAGCCGCGACTGGCTCAGTGCTAGCTTGTCCTGGGCCAGCTTGTCCTGGTTGGTGTCGGCTAGCCGCGGCGACGCTAGCTTCTCGGCAGAAAAGTCCTGGGACTGTTTCTGGAGGTCTTGTTTCCAGGCGTCCATTTCCCCGGTTACCTAGGAAACACGGACAGCGTCAGACTTTGGTCCAGCCTCGTGGACGTTGGAATAAAGCATGGGAAGAGTGAAGCTAGGCTAACCTCTAGCGTGCACTGCTGCAGGATGCGGAGCTGCAGGTAGATGTCCAGACGGATCTTCCTCTGGTGGAAAAGTTCCTCCAGCTGAACGTGAGACTCCTCCAACTGCTGCAGCACCGACTCCACGTGGGCCACCGAGCTGCCCTGGGGCCTGAAACAAATGCACCCACACATAATTTACAAATGAATAATAATAAACAAATGCACCCACATGTTATTTACTAATGAATAATAATAAACAAACACACCCACACTTTATTTACTAATGAATAATAATAAACAAATGCACCCACACGTTATTTACAAATGAGTAAAAATAAACAAATGCACCCACATGTTATTTACAAATGAATAATAATAAACAAATGCACCCACACTTTATTTACTAATGAATAATAATAAACAAACGCACCCACATGTTATTTACTAATGAATAATAATAAACAAATGCACCCACACGTTATTTACTACTGAATAATAATAAACAAATGCACCCACACTTTATTTACTAATGAATAATAATAAACAAACGCACCCACATGTTATTTATTAATAAATAATAATAATAAATAAATGCACCCACACAATATTTGCAAACAAATAATAATAAACGCACCTACACGTTATTTACAGAACAACTACAAACAACAATAAACAAACAGAACTACAAATAATAAACAATAAATGCACCCCCATGTTGTTTAGAAACAAACAGGGCTACAAATAATAATAAATAAATAGAACTACAAAAGATAATAAACAAACAGAACCACAAATAATAATAAACAAACAGGACTACAAATAATAATAAACAAACAGGACTACACATAATAATAAACAAACAAACAGGACTATAAATAATAATAAACAAACAAATAGGACTACATATAAAAAATACTACAAATAATAATAATAATAATAAACAGACAGAACTATAAATAATAATAAACAGAAAATTACACATACTAAAAAACAAGCAAATACAGCTACAAACAATGATAAACAAATATTAATAAAAACAAAGGCAATTACAAATAATGATAAACAACAATAACGACAAATATTAATAAACAAACTGTGATATACTGAGAGAACTCTGTTCATATCTACGTGCTCAGCACTACAGAGCATGTAAACAATGTAAACAACACCTACTTACTGCATGTAAACAAGACATACACTTTCAGATTGTAAAGGACATAAACTACACCTACTTATAAGTCGAAAACAATGTAAATAACTCGGGCTGGAGCATGTAAACAATGTAAACAACACCTATTTACAACACGTAAACAATGCAAACAACTGTAGCTCACAACATGTAAACAACACTTACCTAAAGCACGTAAGCGATGTAAATAACTCTGAGCTTCAATGTGTAAACAATGACAACAAATTTGACTTCTGATGTGTAAACAGTGTAAATAACTCTGGCTTGCAGCATGTACACAATGTAAACAACAGCTACTACCAGAATGTAAACAATGTAAAAAACAGCTACTACCAGAGTGTAAACAATGTGAACAACTCTGACTTTCAACCTGTGAACAATGTAAACAAACCTGTTTACCCCATGAAAACAATGCAATGTAATGTAAACAACACCTTCTACTTGTCGCACATTCCCCGTAAGTATAACACCGCCCTCAGAGATTACACACACCAGAAAACAAGCGCACCCTCCACAGGCCTCTCAGCTGCCCCGAACAACGAAACAAACCCGCCTACATAGAAAATAAAAAGGATAAAAACAAACTCGCCCACAGCGGTTCCAAATATCAACACCACACAGGGCGGCCCCGCATAGCGAAACAAATGTCCACACTGCAAACAGAAAGCCAGCGCACCTGCACACAGCGGTGCAGCGCCGCGGCCCAAATCAAGCACTCCCTCCCTGCAGTACCTGAGCTGGAGGATGAGGTCTTCTCCCTCCCGGATGACGCTCATGGCGGCCTCCTGTGGGATAGAGGTTAGTGCAGTTAGCGGGTTAGGGGGTGTTAGCTGGTTATTACGGGGTCAGACGGCGGCCCAGAGCCAGGTGGGTACCTGAGTGTTGGCCTGCTGCTGCTGCTGCTGGCTGATCAGAGCCTGGAGGGACTCCACGGTGTCGGGACACACCAGGACGTCCGAGGACAGCTGCTTCTGGAGGCCTTCCATCCACACCGACAGCTGGAGGAAACACGGTTTACAGGGACACAGGTTAGAGTACTGCAGTAGTAGGGTTAGAGTACTATAGTAGTAGGGTTACAGTACTGCAGTAGTAGGGTTAGAGTGCTGCAGTAGTTGGGTTACAGTACTGCAGTAGTAGGGTTACAGTACTGTAGTAGTAGGATTAGAGTACTGCAGTAGTAGGGTTAGAGTGCTGCAGTAGTAGGAGGAATAGAGTACTGCAGTAGTAGGGTTACAGTACTGCAGTAGTAGGGTTAGAGAACTGCAGTAGTAAGGTTAGAGTACTGCAGTAGTAGGGTTACAGTATTGCAGTAGTGGGGTTACAGTACTGCAGTAGTAGGGTTAGAGTACTGCAGTAGTAGGGTTGTAGCAGTACTGCAGTATCCTACACTACGTGTGTTTTTACCTCCTTTGTGTGTGTGTAGAACGACACAGCGAGATCTAACAGCAGCTTCCTCTGTTCAACCCGCTGGATGAAGGCCTGTAAACATGTAAACACATGTAAACAACACATGCTAACAATGCAAACAACACATGTAAACCATGTAAACAACACATGTAAACAATTTAAACAACACATGTAAACAATGTAAGCCATGTAAACAACAGCTACTTCACCACGTAAACATTGTAAAGACCTACTTCTTGTATGTAAACCCTTCCTGTCAATATGTAAACAGTGTAAACATCACTTCCTGTCAACATGTAAACAATGTAAACAACCCTTCCTGTCAACATGTAAACAATGTAAACATCTCTTCCTGTCAACATGTAAACAGTGTAAACAACCCTTCCTGTCAACATGCAAACAGTGTAAACAACCCTTTCTGTCAACATGTAAACAATATAAAACATCACTTCCTGTCTACATGTAAACAAACAGACCTGCATGCGGAGCTCCAGGTCTCGGGCCGCCTGGTAGATCTCCTCCTCTTCACACTCTCCAGACTGCGCCAGCTGATCCGCCGCCTCCAGGAGCTTCTCTGCGTTCGTGTACGTGTTCTGGAACACATGGACGTGGTTCAGGTTCTGGTTCTGGTTGTGGACTGGTTTTGGTTCTGGACTGGTTGGTTTGTTTACCTCAGCCTTACTTACCTGAGCGACCTGCTGGAAGTCGTCGTGGCGTTTCTGCAGCGCTCGCGCTCGGTGCAGCGACTTCCCAACGCCGCTGTGTTTGTTCAGGAAGACCTCACCGTGTTGTTCCACCCAGTCCAGGACCTGGAGACAGAGACCAGTCTGAACACCTGGACCTCGATCTAAACCTGGATCTGGATCTAATGAGAATCTAAACCTGGACATGGATCTGGATCTAAATCTAGATCTGGTTCTGGATCAGGACCTGGATTTAAATGTGAATCTCAACCTGGATCTGGACCTAGATTTAATGTGAATCTAAAACTGGATCTGGATCTAGAGCTGGATATGGATCTAGATCTGGATCAGGATCTAAATCTAAACCTGGATCTGAATCTAAACCAGGATCTGGATTTAAACCTGGATCTGGATCTAATGAGAATCTAAACCTGGACCTGGATCTGGATCTAAACCTGGATCTGGATCTAAAATCTAGATCTGGTTCTGGATCAGGACCTGGATCTGGATTTAAATGTGAATCTAAGCCTGGATCTGGATCGAGATTTAATGTGAATCTAAAACTGGATCTGGATCTAGAGCTGGATATGGATCTAGATCTGGATCAGGATCTAAATCTAAACCTGGATCAGGATCTAAACCTGGACCTGGGTCTGGACCTGGATCTGGGTCGTACCTGTCGGACGTCTTGCTGAAACACACACAGTTGCAGGCGCTGGTGGAGGCGGAGCTTACGGTGTTGCCACGCCCCCTCCACCTCATGATGACCCTGTAGAAGAAGGAGACCCACATCAGTCCACATGTCTGTCCTCATGTCTGTCCACCTGTCTTTCCACATGTCTGTCCTCATGTCTGTCTGTCCTCATGTCTGTCCACCTGTCTGTCCTCATGTCTGTCCTCACATCTGTCCTCATGTCTGTCCATCTGTCTGTCCTCATGTCTGTCCACCTGTCTTTCCACATGTCTGTCTGTCCTCAAGTCTGTCCACCTGTCTGTTCTCATGTCTGTCCTCATGTCTGTCCTCATGTCTGTCCTCATGTCTGTTCCACAGAAAGACAGGTAAACAGTCAGACAGGTAACAGGACGCCGTACCTGCAGCACCTGGTGCAGAACCCCCATGATGCCGTGCGTCGCCGCAGTGAAGTCCGGTTTGGCCGCCGAGTCGTCGGACTCGGTTCCCGGGCAACGCTGGAGGACGTCCAATAAGGCTTTACCGCTCTCACTGACCTGCAGACAGACAGGTAGACAGTCAGACGGGTAGACAGTCAGACAGATGAACAGACAGACAGGTAGACAGACAGACAGACAGGTGTTCAGTCAGACAGGTAAACAGACAGACAAGTGAGCAGACAGACAGGTAAACAGACAGACAAGTGAGCAGACAGACAGGTAGACAGACAGACAGACAGGTGAACAGACAGACAGGTAGACAGACAGACAGGTGTTCAGTCAGACCGGTAAACAGACAGACGGGTAGACAGACAGACAGGTGAACAGACAGACAGGTGATCAGACAGACAGGTACCTGTGTGTAGTTGGCAGAGATCTCCTCGTTGAGTTCTTGGTGTTTTTTCACTGCAGCTTCCAGCTCTGCTGTCGCCGACGGCAACGACCCTTCAGAGCACACTTGGACCCAGCCCTCAACTCGGAGCAGGAACTGGACAGGCAGACAGGTAGACAGACAGACAGGTAGACAGACAGGTAGACAGGGTCAACATCACCTGACTGATAAACAGGCATACATGTGTTTCTCCAGGTGTTTCTTTCTCTAGGTGTTTCAGTGGAAAGGTGTGCTGATCACCTGTTCTGCCCCCTGGTGGAATCCGGTTGCCATGGCGAGCGTGTTGCTGCGCTCCTCCAGCGCCGTCGTCAGGGACTTCCAGTCCTCCTGTAATCGTGACGACACCATGGCGATCCTCTCTGCTCCGTAGTGACCGGCCTCCGCCAGCCTCGCCGCCACGGTAACCACGCTGTCCACGTTCACACTGCCGTTCTGCAGGTGGAAACAGGAAGTCCATCTGAGACCTCATCAGGTAGTTTAACACCCTGAGATCTCACCAGGTAGTTTAACATCAACATCCTGACATCTCACCAGGTAGTTTAACATCCTGAGACCTCACCAGGTAGTTTAACATCAACATCCTGAGACCTCACCAAGTAGTTTAACATCAACATCCTGACACCTCACCAGGTAGTTTAACATCCTGACACCTCACCAGACAGTTTAACATCCTGAGACCTCACCAGGTAGTTTAACATCAACATCCTGACACCTCACCAGACAGTTTAACATCCTGAGACCTCACCAGGTGGTTTAACACCCTGAGACCTCACCAGGTAGTTTAACACCCTGAGACCTCACCAGGTAGTTTAACACCCTGAGACCTCACCAGGTAGTTTAACACCCTGAGACCTCACTGAGTAGTTTAACACCATGAGACCTCAGCAGGTAGTTTAACATCAACATCCGGACACCTCACCAGGTCGTTTAACATCCTGAGACCTCATCAGGTAGTTTAATCGTCATCCTGAGACCTCACCAGGTAGTTTAACTGTCATCCTGAGATTACTTGAGGCTCATACTCTAGGCGAATAGAACTTTATAAGTAAGTACCTGTACTGCAGTACTGATCCCTCACCAGGTAGTTTAACATCCTGAGTCATATAACGGTTCATTTACAGGCTGTGAGCCAGACAGTGTGGGAGTCAGTAAAAGTACCTCCCCATCAGGCAGTTAGAGCTTCCTATGTCAGTACTTCTGTGCTGTTACGAGGTCCCTCCCCAGGCAGTTTAACCACCATGAACACACTGAGTCATATGATGGTTTAACTGGTCCTGAAATATGATTTGTGGATAAAGAAAAAATACCTCCTCACCAGGTGGTTTGACATAAGGAACGGCCCTCAAAGTAGTTCTACTGTGTGGTTCCTTCAGTGGAACCCTGCCTAAAGACTCGGGATAAGACTGTGGATGGACACACGCTCACCATGCAGTTGGCGGTGAAGTGCTGGTGTTGTGTCTGGAGGTCGACGGCATGCTGGTGGTTCTGACCGACCTCCGCCAGACTCTGCACGAACAGCTCCTTACTGTGAGCGATCCACTCGGACATCTGGGACAGGAAGAGACGGTCAGACAGTGAATACCGGAGACCGGTGGACCTGGAGCTGCGAGCCTCACCTTGGTGGCGTCCTGCTCAAACAGGTGCAGCTGCAGTGCCTGGTCCAGGTGCAGCTTCCGGTCGCCCCAGCTCTGCAGAAGGTGGCTGCGAGATGCCTGCAGCCGGTCCAGCAGAGACGAAACCTTTGGCGCCACGCTCTGGAAGTCTGCCCCGCCCGACAGCCAGCTGCCGTGGCTGCCTTCGTTGGGGGCGTCGCCGTGGGAGGGGCCGAGGCGCATGCGCTGGAGCAAGCTCCGCCCTTCTCGGTCGAGCGCGTCAACCGGTGCAGTGGCGATGGTGTTACGGAGGCGACCGTGTTCCTCGAGCAGTCTGCATGGAAAATACAAACATTAGTGAATCTGCTGGATGAAACATTTAAATCGACAGTCACAAACATTATTTAGGCTGCGATTGGAAACCTTTAACTGTCTCAGTAGTCTTTGTCATGGTGCTCTTTTACTAGCTAAACTCCCACAATGCTCTCTGCTTTAACATGAACTGTAGTCTGAGTGATGCCTTCTCTGGTCTCTACAGTATTAAACAGGAAGAGGCTCCACCTGGTGGAACAACCAGGTACTACAGCTGAAACAAATATAGTCCACAATGACCCAAAACTTGTCTAAAATTACCAAAGGCTTGTCCATGATGACTCAAGATTTGGCCGAAATTACTCAAAAATTATCCAAAAATATCGTAAAATGTTAAAACAGTAAACTAGCTCAACTTCCTGTAGTCTGAGTGACACCTCCTCTAGTCTCTTATGTACTAAACAGTAAGAGGCTCCACCTGGTGGAACAACCAGGTACTACAGCTAAGGAGAATATTGTCCAAAATTACTCAAAAATTGTCCACAATAACTCGAAACTAGCTCAAAATGTCTAGAAACTTGCTTGCTAAACTCACAATGCTCTCTGCTGTAACATGAACTGTAGTCTGAGTGACGCCCCCTTTTTTCTCTACAGTATTAAACAGGAAGAGGCTCCACCCGGTGGAACAACCAGGTACTACAGCTAAAACAAATGTTGTCCAAAATGACTCAAAATTTTGCAAAAATAACACAAAGTTTGCCCAAAATGTCTTAAAATGTTAAAACGCTTAACTATCTGAACTTCCTGTAGGCTGAGTGACACCCCCTCTAGTGTCCACAGTAATCAACAGGAAGAGGCTCCACCTGGTGGAACAACCAGGAACTACAGCTGATCACCATTTACTGTCCTTCGTCTGCTGCCTGATGGGTTCATTTATTTCCTAATTATTGTGGTCAATTATTGTAATAATTTGAACGTAATAATTACGATTGGATTAATTAATTTATGGAACACTCACTTGCGCGCCTCGTCAACGTCCTGTGGTTCTGGGATGCGGTTCAGCCCGGCCTCCAGCTGCTCCAGCTGGGCCAGCAGCTGTGTGGCGGCACCTGAGAACTCCTCCAGACCCAGACGCAGCTCGGTCCACTCCACATGGTCGTACTCCAGCGAGCCGCCGAGGTCCGAGGTCAGCTGTGAGGGGTCTACGAGCCGGGAGAGACCCTCCACCGACACCAGGCTGGTCTAAGGACAGACACACTTTACTGACCGGCTGCTAGGCTAGCAGTTAGCGGCGCTAGGCTAGCGGTTAGCAGCAGCGGTTCGTACCTCGAAGCTGAGCTTGGCGCTGCCCAGGTTGGTCTTGTGTTTCTGCCAGAAGGTGTCGGGTTTGATGAGCAGCGCTGTGTGGATGTTGGAGGAAAAGGACTCCTGCAGCGTCCGCAGCACTGGCTTCACACTGTCCCACTTACTGCCGCGCATGTCCACCACCACGGTGAAGCCACGAGCTCGGACGTCCTCGCTGCAGATGGACAGACAGCGAGTTCACTCCGATAACTTCATCTATGTAAACTCAAAATGCATCAAGTCCTTCCACAAGTTGACTCAACATAAACATTCTGTAAGACTTGATTTAACAAAGATTAGTTTAATAAAGTTACACCAAGTAACCACTAACCCCAAGCAGCTCATAGCCATTTCATTTTACTCTGTGGGCTCATTTTAACCCACTGTGGACTGATTTTAACCCACTGTGGGCTCATTTTAACTCACTGTGGGCTCATTTTAACCCACTGTGGACTAATTTTAACCCACTGTGGTTCATTTTAACCCACTGTGAACTCATTTTATCCCACTGTGGATCATTTTAACCCACTGTGAACTCATTTTAACCCACTGTGGTTCATTTTAAGCCACTGTGGTTCATTTTAAGCCACTGTGGGCTCATTTTAACCCACTGTGGTTCATTTTAAACCACTGTGGACTCATTTTAACCCACTGTGGGCTCATTTTAACCCACTGTGGACTCATTTTAACCAACAATGAGCCCATAGTGAGATAAAATGAGCCAAGAGCAAAGACATGCGTAGAAACTGCTTGGAGTTCAGAGGGTTCTTTCAGCAGAAAAGTCAAATATTTGCTGGCTTCAAACAAAAAATGAAATCTGACGATGTCACTTTGACATTTTGTTGACAGAAAATGAATCAGAAACACGTCTGATGAACCACCAGGTTTGATTCTTCATGTAGTCCTACCTGGGTATGGTGGACAGGTAGGTGACCAGTCGGCTGAGGTCCTCCTGTTTTATTCGATCATGATTGGTCCTGGCAGGGAAGGTCAGGATTGGTCCGCCTCGTTTGTCCCGTCCGCCTGGAGAACACATGGAACAGTTAACTGGGCCACGCCGGGACCAAACCGGGCTAAAAACCGTCGCAGTGTTCGAGTTTGTTTACCCGACACGAAGGCCACTTTCTCTCTGAGCACCGTCAGGACGTCGACCGCCCGGACGCTCTCAGCTTTACCAGAACCTGGAACAGATGGAGGAGATGTTCAGCTGCAGGGTCGAGTCCAGTCTGGGTGGAAGAAGTTTCAACCCTGATATTAACTCCAAATGGAACAAAACATCAACAAATGGTAGTAGCTGAATCTACATCCAGTTCTAGGTAGGACATAGAGCTATGGAGGTTTGTAACGTTAGACTGAACCAATCAACTTTATGTCAACCCACAGAGTAACTGGTGGTCAAAAACTGCCTGTGGAGGGATCTTAGGCTTCATTATAAGTACTTATTGATCAGGTACGTATAATGCAGCCCTGAGGTCCTTCCCCAGGAAGTTGAACCACCAATAAGACCTCAATTCATGTGAGTCTTGGACTGCTGACGAGTTTTGAACCAAGTCTTTGTCATGGTGCTCGTTGCTGCTAAACTCCCACAATGTTCTCTGCTTCAACATGAACTGTAGTCTGAGTGACTCCTTCTCTGGCTTCTAAAGAATTAAATAGGAAGAGGCTCCACCTGGTGGAACAACCAGGAACTACAGCTGATCTATATTTACTGACATCATGGAATGAACACAGGTTTACTGCATCTGTTGGCGCCTCAGTACATCCTACCATCTAACACTACATTAACCCTCTAACACTACATTTACCTTCTAATAATACATTTATCCTCTAATACTACATTTACCCTCTAATACTACATTTACCCTCTGATACTACATTTACCCTCTGATATCACATTTACCCTCTAACACTACATTTACCTTCTTATACTCCATTTACAGGAACTCAGCACTGATGAATCCTTTCCATTTGGACCAATGTGATGGAAACTACCACCA
Source organism: Amphiprion ocellaris (assembly GCF_022539595.1). Lineage (NCBI taxonomy): Eukaryota > Metazoa > Chordata > Actinopteri > Pomacentridae > Amphiprion > Amphiprion ocellaris. The sequence goes on along the minus strand of NC_072789.1, from coordinate 18,192,331 downwards.
GAATGATCCAATCAGGCTTGAGGAGTTGATCTGACAGATCTTTTAGTGAAACCCTGACTCTGATACTACATTTACCCTCTAATACTACATTTACCCTCTGATACTACATTTACCCTCTAACACTACATTTACCCTCTAATACTACATTTACCCTCTAATACTACATTTACTCTCTAATGCTACATTTACCCTCTAATTCTACATTTACCCTCTGATACTACATTTACGCTCTAACACTACATTTACCTTCTTATACTCCATTTACAGGAACTCAGCACTGATGAATCCTTTCCATTTGGACCAATGTGATGGAAACTACCACCAGAATGATCCGATCAGGCTTGAGGAGTTGATCTGACAGATCTCTTAGTGAAACCCTGACTCTGTTGGGACCAGGTTTAGGGCTGAAGGCATCACGTCAATGATGGTCCTCACAGAAGTAGCAGCAGAATAAAGTGTGTGTGGGATCATCCTGCTCAGCAGGAGGAAGCTAATCCGATGCACATATTTACTGAAGGCCTTAAACACCTCATATTAGCAGCTGAACAGGGAGAAAACCTGGAAACAAGTGGTAAAAGTGAAACCTGAACCGCCTCCTGCTGGTGTCGCTCTCCACCGACCCGGACTGATTAATGACGGATTACCAGGAGACACTTCTCCAACCGAGAAAAAACGAATCCAGCCAGGAAGAATCCATAGACGATAAACTAATAACTGTGTTTGACTATTTGACCAATTAAGAGTCCAAAACCACCAAAATATCACACCGGGCAATGAAAGGTCATCACTTCTGAGAGGCTGGAACCAGTAAATATCATTATAAAGCAGTCTTTAGATCCCTCACCAGGCAGTTTCAGTACTTACTGACAATAAAAAGTACTTCTGAGAGGCTGGAACCAGTAAATATCAGAACTACTAATCATCTGTAACTGCCGTTTAGTCAGCCGATTTGTTGAGACTTTGGGAAGCTGTGATTGGTGTTTTTTAGGGTTCATTAGGTTTTAGGATGGTTGGAACCTTTGGTCAACCAGAAGAACCGCCCCAAAGAACCATCCAGGGATATAAAAACTACCATGTGGGGCTCAACGCTAGCAAAAGATAGCTAGCATCCCTTTTGTTTCTTCACCATCACAACACAACAACTGCCCAATTCAACCAATCGGCATAGACCTTTACAGTCATACTGACCCTGGTGGTCAAACTGCCTGGGGGTCTTCGACTTATGTCGGAATTCCGTTCCTACGGCTCGACGCAAGTTGATTTTCACCGTGAGTCAGACCTCACGCTCTGTATGCGTCCCCTGTGTATAACACAGTGGCAAAATCATAATCTAGGACATAAAAATACTGAATGAAAACGTCACGACGTATTCATCTGCACCGCTTACCAACTAATTCCATGTAACGAGTTCCAACGTTACAACGAAACACCGTAGGTCAATGATGTCGTAAACCGAGGACCCTCTGTACTTACAAGTACCTTATGAGAAAGTACTTATAGTGCAGTCTTTAGATCCCTCCCCAGGTAGTTTCAGTACTTACTGACCATAAAAAGTACTTCTGAGAGGCAGGAACCAGTAAATATCAGAACCATTAATCATATCTAACTGTAAAAAAATCAGTGGTCATTAAGCTAACTGGCTGTTGGTTCAACAAAACTAGCAACCATGTGGGGTTCAATGCTAGCAAAAGATAGCTAGCATCATTTTAGCTTCTTCACCAAACACCATCAACTCCTGATTCAACCAATCAGCAACGAGAACAGTTATACTGACCCTGGTGGTGAAACTACCTGCGGAGGGACCTCCGGGCTGTACTTACAAGTACCTTATGAGAAAGTACTTATAGTACAGTCAGTACTAAGATCCCTCACCAGGCAGTTTCACTACTTATAACATAAGGTACTTCTAAAACATCTGTTGTTTTTAGTTGCTGTTTTTTGGTTGTTTACAGTAACTTTCATTTTTAATCACCTAAAGATCGACAGTAAGCTGCTATAAGAGCTCATTCACAGTAAAAGTCTTTAAGCTCCTTCACAGTAAAAGTCTCTAAGCTCCTTCACAGTAAAAGTGAATTAGCTATTTCACAGTAAAAGTCTTTCAGTTCCTTCACAGTAAAAGTCTCTAAGCTCCTTCACAGTAAAAGTCTGTCGGCTCCAGTTAAATGTTGAGTAAACTTAGATTTAATCTACTTCCTGTACTGATCGAAACGGACTCATTAAACTTTTTTTTACTGTAACAGGAAGTTAAAGCTCAACCTGTCTTTTTGAGGATCAGACATCATCAGTGGATCCTAATCTGCTGATCAGATTAAAGCTTGTTTGGGTCTCTCATTAATCCTGAATATTTTACTGGGTTTTTAGATCTCTACATGTCATTTTAAACCCTGCAGATGTCTTTGGGTTCTGTCTCGTTGCAGATTTTCTTAATGCTATCAGCAGAACGTCTGTCAGGTTGTCGGGTCACATGTTTGTAAAACCTCCCGGTGTTTTCCACGTTGCAGCACATTTATCTGGAACAACAAAAGAGATGTGTGCTATCATTTTTACCCCCTGTTTTCTGTTTTTATTCACTGTTTTCTGTTGTTTTCTGTCACTGTTTGCTTTAGTTGATGCCATAAAACCATTTAGATCACAGTTTGGTTTAAATACATAAAAAAACAAACACAAAGCTGTTTGTTTTAGCATTTTCATTCACTGTTTTCTGTTGTTTTCAGTCACTGTTTCATGTCATTTAAAGACTGTTTTATTTTCAACCACTGTTTTCTGTCACAGATTCAGTTTCAGTTGCTATTTTCTGACATTTTCGGTTGATGATTACTTTCGGTTTCAGTCATTTTCAGTTGCCGTTTTTCTGTTGCTTTTCAGTTGCAGTTTTATTTTCTGTTTCTGTTTTCTGTCATCTTTAGTTGTACTTTTCTGTCGTCTTCCTCCACTGTTTTCTGTTTCTATTTTCTGTCTTTTAAGTCATTTCCAGTCCTATTTTCTGTCTTTTCTGGTTGCGGTTTACTTCAGTTTTCAGTCGTGTTTTCTGTTATTTTCTTCCATTGTTTTAAGTTGATATTTTTTGTCTTTACTGTCTCCATTTTCTGTTTTTTTTTCCTGTCATTTTCAGTCACTGTTTTGTTTTCAGCTGCTATTTTCTGCTGCTTTCTGTTTTTTTTGTTATTTTCTGATAGCCTTCTTCAGTTTTTGCCATTTTCAGTCAATACTTTCTGTTGTTTTATGTTGAGGTTTACTTTAGCTTTCAATCCTTTTCCTGTCGTTTTCCTCCTCTATATTTTCTTTTCAGTCATTTTCAGACACTGTTTATATCGCTGTTTTCACTATTTTACATTGTTTTTTGATGCTGTTCTTTGTTTATGCCATTTTAAGTTACTATTTACTAAAGTTTTATCATTTTCAGTCACTTGTTAGGAAATTTTCAGTTGTGTTTTCTTGTTGTTTTCATTCCTGTTTTCTGTCATTTTCTTCCATTGTTTGAAGTTTCTATTGGTTTTCTTTGCTGTCTCAATTTTCTGTTTTCAGTCACAGTTTTGTTTTCAGTCACTGTTTTCTGTCGTTTTCAGGTGAAAATCTAATTTTCAGTCATTGTTGCTGTTTTCTGTCATTTTCAATCGATATTTTTCAGTAACTGTTGACTGAAATCTACTAAAGTCAGTTTTCTGTTGTTTTCAGTCCCAGTTTTGTTTTCAGTTGCTGTTTTTTTTGTCATTTTCAGTCCCAGTTTTGTTGTTTTCAGTTTCGTTTTCAGTCACTGTCTTCAATGGTTGAGGTTTACTTTTGTTCCAGTGTTGTTTCCTGTCATCTTCAGCCACTGTTTTCTATTTTCTGTCATTTTCAGTCACTGTCTTCGGTTGTTTTTTTCCACTGTTTCACGTCATTGTCAGTCACTGCTTTCATTTCCAGTTGAGACTTGGTTGTCTGAGGCTTTCAGACGTTTGTAGTTGCTGTTTCCGTCTGTTTTGAGTTATACTTTTCTGTCATTTTCAGTCGCGGTTTTCAGACATTTTTAATTGTGACTCATTTTAGTTTTCAGTCATTGTTTTTTGATGCTTTCAGTTGTTTTTAGTCGCTGTTTACTTCCATTTTCAGTTGTGGATTTCTGTCATTTTCAGTCATTATGGACATTTTTACTCACTGTTTGCTTCCATTTCAGTCAGTTTCAGACGCAGATTTCTCTTGTTTTCAGTCACTGTTTGCTTTCATTTCCAGTTGATGTTTTTCTGTTGCTTTTAGTTCCCATTTTTGCTTTTTTGTCGTTTTCTGGTGGTACTTTCTGCAACTGTGTACTGAATTTGAGAATAACTGATTCTGTTGTTTTGAGGTCGCTTTGTTGTTTTGTTTTTAGCCACTGCTGTTTATCATTCTCAGACACTAAATATGACATTTTCACTTATTGTTTTCTGTCATTTTCAGTCACTGTTTGCTTTCATTTTCTGTTGCTACTTAGTCATTGTTTCCGTCTGAGTTGAATTGTGTTTTATGTCATTTTCAGTTGCTGATTTCTAATTTTGGTCACAGTTATATGCACATTCCTGATTCTACTCACATAAGTGACATTTTAAATGCTGTCTTTGTAATTTTACTTTGACTATAAACCCAAAAATCCACCAGTACTCAGAAAATTAATATATTTTGATAACTGATTAATGATTGAAGTCGTTTTCAACGTTACTTTCCAGCAGCTTCTGTGTGAAATTATACTTTTCTGATTTCTGTTTTTCGACCAAAGGAAATCTATAATAATGATAATTTCTCAATATTTGCTCAAGTTTTCTGCACAAAAACAATCAGTTCTGAATAAAGTCAGATGTATTAATAATATTGTTTGTTTTAATTTGCTATTTCCTGGTTGTCTGTTGCTGTTTTCTGTCCATTTTATTTGCTATTTTCCGACATTTTTGGTTGATGATTACTTTTGGTTTCAGTCACTTTCTGCTTCTGTTTTTGTTATTTTCTGGTGCTATTTTCTGACCATCTACTGAATTTTTGAGTTGATGTGTTTTTTGTTTTCCCTCGCTGTATTGTTTTGTTTTCAGCCACTGCTGTTGGTCATTTTCAGACGCTTGTTGTGACATTTTCACTTATTTTTTTCTGTCATTTTCAGTCAATATTTTCTGTTGCTTTCAGTCGCTGTTTTCACTATTTTACATTGTTTTTTGATGCTGTTTTCTGTTTCTGCCATTTTCAGTCACTTGTTTGGACATTTTCTGTCGTTTTCATTCGCTGTTTTATTTTCAGTCCTGTTTTCTGTGATTTTCTTTCCCTGTTTTAAGTTTCTATTTTTTGTCTAGACTGTCTCAATTTTCTGTTGTTTTCAGTCCCAGATTTGTTTTCAGTCACAGTTTTTTTTTCAGTTGCTGTTTTTCTCTATTTTCTAATGCCATTTTTCAGTTCTCATCATTTTCAGTCACTGTTTTCTGTTGTTTTAGGAGGCAGTTTACTTTAGTTTTCAATCCTGTTTTCTCTCATTTTCCTCCCGTTTTCTGTTGGTATTTTCTATCTTTTCAGTCATTTTCAGACACTGCTTTCACTGTTTTACATATTTTTTGATGCTGTTTTCTGATGTTTTTGGTTTCAGTTTAGTGAAGTTTTCAGTCCTGTTGTTTTCTTCCACTGGTTTAAGTTTCTATTTTTGTCTCTACTGTCTCAATTTTCTGTTGTTTTCAGTCCCAGTTTTGTTTTCAGTTGCTGTTTTTCTCCATTTTCTAATGCCATTTTTCATTATTCCTCATTTTCAGTCACTGTTGCTGTTTTCTGTCATCTTGTTCTACTGTTGTCTCTTTTTGGTCTTTTCAGTCTTTTTCGGTCACTGCTTTCTACTGGCATTTAAGTTTAGTCTTCTGTTGTTTTTTCCCTCTATTTTATGCTGATATTCTGTTTTCAACTGCAGTCGCTGCTTTCTTTTGCATTTCTTCTGTAATTTTTTGTTGTTTTCGGATTCTATTTTCTATTTTTGTCGTTTTAAGTCATTGTTTTCTGTCATTTTCAGATCCTGCTTGTGGACGTTTTCAGTGACTGTAGGTGAGCTTCAGGATGTAATTTCCCTTTTACTAAACACAGAGAAACCAAACAGAACCCAGAATTTGAGTCACTTTTGAGACAAAATGTTAATTTCTGGTTTTTCGATGATCGTTTTTGGGTATTTTCTGACATTTTCTGCCCTAAACTGAAACCAGCTGTGACGCTGTTTGACCTCAATCAAACTTTTAGCTCCCAAGATGGAGGAACTGGGCGTCTCGGTGGATCCTGAGCTGTTTCTGGTGGACACCAACGTAGAGGGGGACATCAGGGCTAACGGGGACCCTGGAGGTACAGAACCCATCGACCCCTAGGGGACACCAGGGCTAACGGGGACACACCAACCCAGAGGGGCCCCTCCGACCCCCAGGGGCCCCCGACCCTCCAGCGCCGCCCCCCGCTGGATGCAAAGTGCTACATCACATTACATCACACACATGTTCAAGCAGAGCGGGGCCTTTTTATTTCCCACAATCCTCCTCGGTCGGTCGGACCCTCCACCCCCAACACACACACACACACACACACACACACACACACACACACACACACACACACACTGAGTCAATGGGCGGATGTGGAGGCATCATGGCGACAGCAGCTTCCACACACACACGCACGCGCAGGCACGCACGGACACACGCGCCTTACCTGCCGTCGCCAGGCCGTCCGGGCCCGGTTCTCCTCCTCCATCCACCGGATTCATCCTCCCTCCTCCTCCTCCTCCTCGCGCGCTCTCCTCCGTTATGTACCGTCGCTCGCTCCGGTGCTCCTCCTCGCGCCTCCTCCTCCTCCTCCTCCTCCGCCGCCGCCGCCTCCTCCCGGGCCTCTAGCCGTCCATCCCTGCGGCGGTGCTCCGGTGGTTGCGGGCTCCCGGGGCGGTGTTCGGACGGTACCGATCAGTGCAGCATCCTCCGGGGCTCGGCTGGGCTCGGCTCGGCTCGTCGGTCCTCCTCCTCCTCCTCCTCCTCCGCTGATGAAGCTGCTGCTCTTAAGTTACCGTGATCCCGCGCGGCATCGCATCACATCACGTCACCGTTACCGCCGCCGTTACCGTTCCCGCTCCCCGGTACCCCTCTCTCTCTCTCTCCTCCTGCCGGTCCTGCAGCGGATGGACGCTCGGTCTGTCTCAGTGCGCATGCGCAGCAGGTAGTGCGAGAGGGGCGCTGTGCACGAGGGCTGCAGCATCTGCTGCAACACACACACACCCACACACACACACACACGCAAACACACACACACACACGCACACACACACCGCCTCTGTCCGTTACTACAACGTTACTACGGTAACGTCGGTACCGTTACTATGAAGCTGCTGCCGTTAACGTCACGGAGTCTGATCAGCTGATTATATTTATTATATTATATTTAATACATTATTATTATTGTTATTGTATATTAGCCTATATTATATTATGTTATACTATATAATATAATATTATGTCATATATTACATTATGTTATAGTATTATATATATATATATATATATATATATATATATATATATATATATATATATATATATACACATTTCAGACTGGTTTTTATCTGGATTTAGACCTGATCTTAGACTGGTTTTTATTTTTGTAAGAACTTTTAAAGTCAGCTTTCAGGTCAATTATTTAAGAAGAAGAAGGAGAAGGAGGAGGAAGAGGTCAAATCAAAAGCAATCAGACTTTTCATGTGTTCACTGGATGAGGAGCTGCAGTTCCAGTCAGCGACCACAGGAGGGCAGCAAACATTCATCAATGGAGAACAGCGATGTTCTGTCTGAGGAGGAGGAGGAGGAGGAGGAGGAGGAGGAGGAAGAGGAGGTCATGGGACTCTGTTTGCTCGTCCTGAACCATGTGAGTCACATGAGACTGGAGGAAGAACCCAGAATGAGCAGAGAAGAAGAAGAAGAAGAAGAAGAAGAGGAGATGGAGGGCGTGTGTCGGTGGCTGAGCTGCTGCCGTGGCAATGAGGAGGAAGAGGAGGAGGAGGTGAAGGTGGAGGAGGTGTTGTTCAGGAAGAGCTGCAGCTCCTCGTCCCTCCCACCTGCTCAGGTAAGGTCCAGATGTGGAGGGGCCGCCCTGCTGGACACCAGCCAGCTGTCAGCTGTTGGAGTTAAGGTGGAATTATTTACACGCTGCAACTTTTTACAGTGCCCTCTGACTTGTTTTAACAAGGTTTCCTAATTTAAATTTTTATAGTGTTTCATCTTTTGATTTTTTACAGTGTTCCTGATTATTTTTTGCAGTCTCCTATTTTTTACAGCATTTTCAGGATTTTTTAAAAATGTTTCCTGCTTTTACTTTTTACAGTGTCAGTCCGATTTTTTTTACAGTGCTTTCTTAATATATATTATAGTTTTTTCTTAATTTTTATTTTACAGTGTGTACCCTGATTTAATTTTTTTTACACTGTGATTATATTTTTTGATACTTTTTCCCCACATTTTAGTTTTTACAGTGTATCCACGGATATTAACTTTTTTTAAAAAATAATTTGTCCTGGTTATATATTTATTTTTAGTGTTTCATCATTTTATTTTTTACAGTGTTTTCTCATTCATTTTTACAGCTTGTTCCTGAATTTTTTACAGTGTCGACCATTTTAAATAGCATATATTTGTTTATTTTTAGTCTTTTCTAATTTTATTTTTTCTAGTGTGTTTCCTGATTTATTTCCTGAATTTATTTTTTTACAGTGTATCCAAGGAATCGTTATTTTTACAATGACCCCTTTTTTGTTTATATTTACAGTGAGTCCTGATTCGATTGTTTTAGTGTTTCCTGTTTTTATTTTTTACAATGTCCCCTGATCTTTTACAGTGCTTCCTGATGATATTTTTGACAGTGTGTCCCTACATTTTAGTTTTTACGGTGTATCCAAAGATATTATTTTTTACAATGTGCCCACCTTTTTTAAATAACGTGTTCAGGTTATATTTTTAGTGTAGCCTGATCTCATTTTTTGTTACAGCGTGTGTGTTGACTTTGTTGTTTCCTGGTTAAATTTTTTACAGTCTGATCCCAGATTTTACATTTTTTTTAAGGTGGACACAAAGATTTTATTTAAAACTTTTTTTACAGTGTACCCGTTTTAAAACTGTTTCCTGGTAGTTTTTTGTGTCTCCTAATTTCATTTTTTACAGTTTGTATCCTGATTTTTTTACAGTGATTTCTGATTTCATTTTTTTGCGGTGTCTCCCCAGATTTTACTTTTTGAAGTGTATCCAACTATTACATTTTTTACAGTGCGACCTGATTTCATGCACAGATCAAAAGATGATTTTTTTAAGGTGGTACTAAAAGTTGGAGGAGCTCAAGGTGGTATTCGGGTTTTGACGGTTTGACTTATGAATGTTTAATGTGGTACCAGAGTTTTAAGGTGGTATTAAAGTTTTAAGGTGCTCTGAATGTGTTAAAAGTTTAACTTGTTATAAATGTTTTAACAGTTTAAGGTGGTGTTACTGTTTTAAGGTAGTATTGTTTTGAAAGTTTTACTTATTATTATAGTTTAAAAAGTTTAAGGTGGTACTAAATATTTAAGATGGAATGAATGTTTAAACTGTTTAAGGTGGTATTAAAGTCTTAAGGTAGTACTAAAGTTTTCAGGTGGCATGAATGTTTAAACAGTTTAAAGTGGTATTAAAGCCTTTAGGTCATGTGAAAATTTTAAGGTAGTATGAATATTTTGAAGGTTTAACTCATGAATGTTTTAACAGTTTAAGATGGCATCAGAGTTTTAAGGTGGTATGTATGTTTTTAACAGTTTAAGCTGGTACTAAATATTTAAGGTGGTATCAATGTTTAAACAGTTTGAGGTAGTATTAAAATCTTTCGATGGTACTAAAGTTTTAAAGTGGTATGAATGTTTTGAAGGTTTAACTTGTGAATGTTTCAACAGTTTAAGGTGACACCAGAGTTTTAAGGTAGCATTCCTGTCTCTGTGTCCCAGCTGGACCAGTCCCCATCGTCCCCGTCTGGGTCCAGGTCTCACTGGTTCCACACCCTGCAGGTCCGGCGGCTCCGAGTCCAGCGAGGACGCAGCAACAGCGACCCTCTGAGGGCGGCCAGCTGCCAGGACGTCTTCACCTGGGTCAGCTGACAGGTCACATGATCCGTGAGTCACTATCGTCATGTGACCTGTCAGCTGACCCGACCTGTGTTCTACTCAGAAACCGGGTCTGCAGTTCGGCGCTGCTCAGTCCTACCTGAGTCTGGAGAAGCTGGGAGAAGGAGCGTTCGCTTCCGTCTACAAAGGAATCAGCAGGTCAGATTAATGTTGCACCTTTAATTAGTAGTAATATGTTAATGTTGCACCCTATTAGTAGTAATATGTTAATGTTGCACCTTTAATTAGTAGTAATATGTTAATGTTGCACCTTTAATTATCGATAATATTTTAATATTGCACTTTTAATTAGTAGTAATATTTTAATGTTGCACCTTTAATTATCGATAATATTTTAACATTGCACATTTAATTAGTACTAATATTTTAATGTTGCACCTATAATTACTAGAAATATGTTAATGTTGCATCTTCAATTAGTAGTAATACTTTATTGTTGCACATTTAATTAGTAATAATATTTTAATGTTGCACCTTTAATTATCCATATTTTAATATTGCACCTTTAATTAGTGGTAATATGTTAATGTTGCACCTTTAATTATCGATAATATTTTAAAATAATATCTTTATGTGTCAGTAATATTTTTATATCTTTAAAAATAATAAATATGTGAGTGTGATTATTGATGTGTGGTGACATTTATTGTGAACTTGTGTGACTTCCTGTGTGGAGGATCAACGGTCAGCTGGTGGCTCTGAAAGTGATCCGGATGAAGACGGAGGAGGGAGTTCCTTTTACTGCCATCAGAGAAGGTGACCAATCAGAGCGCTGCTGCATCATTTACCACAGTGACATCACAATCTGCTCCAACACGTGTGTGTGTGTGTGTGTGTGTGTGTGTGTGTGTGTGTGTGTGTGTGTGTGTGTGTGTGTGTGTGTGTGTGTGTGTGTGTGTGTGTGTGTGTGTGCATGTGCGTGCGTGTGCACGCACGCGTCTGTGCAGCGTCTCTCCTCAAACGTCTGAAACACGCCAACATCGTCCTGCTCCATGACATCGTTCACACCAGAGAGACGCTGACCTTCGTCTTCGAATTCGTGGTGAGAAAAACAACAAACAACAATAACAACAAACCACAACAGCAAACAACAACAATAACAACAACAAACCATAACAGCAACAAACAATAACAAACAACAAACCACAACAGCAAACAACAACAACAATAACAACAAACCATAACAACAACAAACAATAATAGCAAACAACAAACCACAACAATCAATTGCAACAAACAAAAACACACAACAAACAACAACATCTTTAAACTAGAAAACCTCTGTTGACCACCGTTACCAGAAGAGACTCTTATTTGGGGCCACTAAACACTCTGATGTTGGCCTGTTAGAACCTATTTGAACACATTAGAACCTTCTAAAACGTGTCAGTACCCTTTAGAATCCTTTAGAACCCATTAGAATTTGTCAGAACCTATTAGAACCCATTAGAACCCTTTAGAACGCATTAGAAACCCTCTAGAACTCATTAAAACCCTTTAGAACTCGTTGGAACCCATTAGAAACCCTTTACAGCCCATTAGAAACCCTTTACAACCCTTTACAACCCACGAGAACACTTTAGAACCCATTAGAACCCTTTAGAACGCATTAGAAACCCTCTAGAACTCATTAAAACCCTTTAGAACTCGTTGGAACCCATTAGAAACCCTTTACAACCCATTAGAAACCCTTTACAACCCTTTACAACCCACGAGAACACTTTAGAACCCATTAGAACCCTTTTAAACCCAATTGAAAACCCTTTAGAACCTCATTAGAACCCTTTAGAACCCTTTTGAACTCGTTGGAACCCATTAGAAACCCTTTAGAATCCTTCAGAACATGTTTTGAACTCTATTATCCAGACATGTTCCATTATTTCAAACACATCTTCTCTGTAGAAGCGCTGGTTGCTGAGTTGCTGTGTGACCTCTGTATTGTTGTGTTGTGTTGTTGTGTTACAGCAAACTGACCTGTCCCAGTACCTGCAGCAGCATCCTGGAGGTCTACACTCCCACAACGTGCGGGTAAGTGGTCTGAGGTGGTCTGAGGTGGTCTGAGGTGGTCTGATTTGGTCTGAGGTGGTCTGAGGTGGTCTGAGGTGGTCTGATTTGGTCTGAGGTGGTCTGAGGTGGTCTGAGGTGGTCTGATTTGGTCTGAGGTGGTCTGCTCCAGAATGTTCTCCTCCGGTTCCTGCTCTCTGACTGTATTCTGCTGCAGATCTTCATGTTCCAGCTGCTCCGGGGTCTCTGCTACATCCACAGCCGGAGAATCCTCCACCGAGACCTGAAGCCCCACAACCTGCTGATCAACCACCTGGGAGAACTCAAGCTGGCCGACTTCGGTGAGCGCCGCCGTTACCGTAGCAACAACAACAACAACAACAAAAGTAATAATGATAGCAATAACAACAACAATAATAACAAAAGTAATAATAATAGTTATAACAACAACAACAACAACAACAACAACAATAATAATAATAATAATAACTAGAAGAGTCCTCCTCCAAGGCTGCTTGTTCCCCCACATGGCAGAAATGCAGCATTAGTTTATTAGTTATTGATGATCAGAAATCACAGCAACATTTAATATAGATGAACCCACAGACTAAATGACATTGCTTACCTTACTAACCCTAAACCTAACCCTACAGGTGTGTGTTCTGCATGTGTACATTATGTACGGATAGCGAATCACGTGACCTAAATATGTAGCGGGTGGCGGGAATTGATGGGACTCAGAAACACCCCCACAATTTAATCAGTTGTTGCTTGGATCATTTCTGATGGACAAGTCTTGATAAGTCCTCACTGGTGGATTTGTAGTAGGATCACAATCAGCTGACGTAGTGATCACTGGTTGTCAGTGACACCGTGCCACTATCTGGCAATGACACAGAAATCTTCAACTAATCCGTGGATCCAGACTATGAGCTGCATCACTGCCAAATTCTAATCACTTGGTCCTTGTGTCATTTCTGACCTTCCCTGAAAATTTCATCCAAATCCATTGGTCTGTTTTTGAGTAATGTTGATTACAGGCAGGGCTGCACAGTAGTGGTTAGCACTTTCGCCTTGCAGCAAGAAGGTCCCTGGTTCGCGTCCCGGCTTTCCCGGGATCTTTCTGCATGGAGTTTGCATGTTCTCCCTGTGCATGCGTGGGTTCTCTCCGGGTACTCCGGCTTCCTCCCACAGTCCAAAAATATGCTGAGGTTAATTGATTATTCTAAATTGCCCGTAGGTGTGAATGTGAGAGTGATTGTTTGTCTTTGTATGTGGCCCTGCGACAGACTGGCGACCTGTCTAGGGTGTCCCCTGCCTTCACCCGAGTCAGCTGGGAATAGACTCCAGCCCCCCCATGACCCTAGTGAGGATTAAGCGGTGTATAGATAATGGATGGATGGATGATTACAGGCAGACAGACAGACAGACAGACAGACAGACAGACAGACAGGCAGACAGACAGACAGGCAGGCAGAGAGACAGACAGACAGACAGACAGGCATGCAGAGAGACGGACAGACAGACAGACAGACAGACAGGCAGGCAGAGAGACAGACAGACAGACAGACAGACAGGCAGGCAGACAGGCAGAAGTTCGGCGGTCGTCACATACCTCCACCGTGCTCCTTGGTGGAGGACCAGTAATGGACAGTGGACTGTGGTCCGCTATGGAAGGTCCAGATGCCTCCACCAGAGTTGGGATCGTGGGGATGGACCATGAGGACAGAGTGCCCGTTTAGCTCCTCCCCCCACAGAAGACGGGTCATATTTCCCTCAAGGTATGACTTCAACCGACCGTCCTGCTCCTCCTCCCAGTGGGCGCCGGGTTCTCCAACCTTACTCGTACACGGCAGTCGTACACGAACATGGCAGCAGAACACAGATCCTGAGTCCTGCGTCACCTGAGGAACGTGGTCCCAGACCAGGACGACTGCTGGCATGGTGGCGACGCTGTCCACCAGGATAGAACCAACATTCCCACTCCGGATACACCTCTGACCTGGGCTACAACACCCTGACAACCCTGGAGAAACACTAGAACTCAGTGCTGGACGCTGGACTGGAGGAGACGTCCCATATCACGGGGACAGACTGGAAATTCAGCCCAGGAACCTGTCCCCCATCCAACAGGAGACCATCCAGCATGTGGACACCTTGGTAAACTCTGGGGAACCCACCAATGGTTTAGCCAACACTCAGCAGAACCTACCAACCATAAAACCACCCAACCCTTCATGTACAGATCACAGCTCTACCAAACCCTCCAACCAACACCACAGGACAACCAGAGGGAAAGACTACACAACTCATCAACACAAACACACAAACATCAGCATGGAACATCCAGGGAACACAACGGATGATAGGAAACTGATCCCCATAGAAACCTCCTAAACAACAACCAGAAAGTGTTATGATTCTGCTCCTGCCCCTGTTCCTTCTCCCTCTTTCTCCCTCTTCCTTTCTTCCTCCTTGTTTTTCTGCATCTATTTTGACCTGTCCCTTTGGCTCCCTCTGTCTGTCATCTCTTTTCCTTGCTCTCCCTGCTCACCTGTCTACACTCACCTGATTACTACAGGTGACTCTCATTGCAGTAATCAGCTCACCTGCCCACAATATCACCTGTTCACTATTTAAATTCTGCTCATTCATCCACTCCCCGCCCCCGTCCTCGACCCACTACTCAACCCCCTTCATGGACTCTGTTCCCACCTGAACTCTGTTTTTGGACTCTGTTCTCCCCTCCTCTGAATTTCCCTCACTTGGACTCAGTTCTTCTTTCAGATTCTCACTAGCCCTGCTTATGTCTCCAGCCAGTAGCTTCGGTCTCGTCTCCGTTTGCCCCTGATTTCCTGAGCCTGCTTCCCTGCTTCTTCTGTTGTCAGTTCCCCCCATCTTCAAAGTACCCCTCCTTAGCTTAGTTTTAGTTTAGTGATCTTCCGTTTTTGAATTCATAGTGTTTGTTAGTAGTGGTTTGGTTTAGTTTGGTTTCCTCCCAGTTCAGTTCTACATTTATGTATTGTTTTAGTTTTCTGGTTTAATAAAAGTCTTTCCTTAACTCACCTGTCTGCGCCTGGGCTCTCCAGCTCCCCCTGTAACAGAAAGATTACAGCCAGGAAGTTAAAGGACAACTCCAAGATAAACTCATCAACCAGGAAGACGTTCCTCCTTGTAGGGTGATCTGGCCTGCAGGCGGAACAGGAAGTGGGAGGAGCTTCTAGTGAGAGCAAAGTGGATGAGACCAGATTTCGAAGGACTAAACTGGACTTCACAGGCAGATGAGACTGGATTTCAATAAAAAGTCCAAAACTGATGTGTGAACATTTTAGAAATTAAAGTTTTTATTGTAAATATCTTTAAACTGCAAGAAAGCAACAAATAAAATCACCTCTGAATGAATAAATTCTACATTTACACTGATCTATATTAAACTGATTAAATGTTGTAGAATTAACACCAATAATCACAGAAAGATAAAAATACTCAATGAGACGATGGAAACATGAAATATGTTACAATACAAAAACATCACTTAGAATTATCTCAGATTATTTATGTTTATGTTGGTAGTTTTCTGTTTCTGTAAATAAATCTGACCTGGATCCGCCCCTCTGGTCCTGGTCCTGGTTCTGGTTCTGGTCCTGGTCCAGGTCTGGCCCGGTCCAAGTCCATCCCCAGCCAGACGTTCTCTTCAGAGGTGGTGACTCTGTGGTACCGACCCCCCGACGTCCTGCTGGGCTCCACCGACTACTCCACGGCTCTGGACATGTGGTCAGTGTGGAGGTTCTCTGGGGGTTCTCTGAGGGTTCTCTGGAGGTTCTTTGAAGGTTTTCTTAGGGTTCTCTGGTTGTTCTGGGGGAATGTCTGTGTGGATCAATAAAGTTTCTGTGTTTGAATCAGGGGCGCCGGCTGCATCTTCATAGAGATGCTACAGGGGGCGCCGGCGTTCCCGGGGACGTCGGACGAGTTGGAGCAGCTGCAGAAGATCTGGATGGTGAGTTAGAGAACGTTCTGGATGTTTGCTTAGAGATGGAAATGTGTTTTTACTGTTGTTTTGCTGATGTTTACAGCTGTGATATTTCCAGTTGTTGTGTTGGTTTTGTTTGTGTTTACATTCATTTTATCAATGTTGACGGAAGTTTGGGTGGTGTTTTTGGTGTTTTGTTGATGTTTACTGAAGTCTACATAACATATGCTAAAACAATAGGATGTTTACAGCCATTTTGTTGATGCTTACAGATGTTTACTGTTGATTTGTTGATATTTACAGGCTGTTTATTTTGTTGTTTACAGATGTTTTGTCAGTTTGTTGATGTTTACTGTTGTTGGGTTGGTGTTTACACTCATTTAGTTTATATTTACAACAACACTAATCATAACAATAATATCGCCCCCTGCAGGTTCTGGGCGTTCCCTCTGAGGACAGCTGGCCTGGAGTCAGCCAGCTGCCCAACTACAGACCAGGTGAGTTCACCTGTCCAGCAGGACATCTGTCTTCTTTTGTTTTGTTCATGCTTAACTAGTTCATGTTTACAGCAGTGTTGATGTTTACAGCAGGTTGTTGATGTTTACAGCAGGTTGTTGATGTTTACAGTCCTGTGGTTCAGCAGATATAAATGAATTTTCATGCAGTAGCTCATAGTTTCCTTCAGGGGGCGATGTTTCTGTGTTCATGAGGGTTTTCAGGTCTGTGGACCTTCAGACGTTCAAATCTCCACAGAGGATCTGACCGGAGCTTCCATCAGCGATAAATTGAACCAAAGCTAAAACCAGACCTGGAGTTGTAGCCTGAAGCTAACTGACTGAATTCACGGCAGTTCTGATGCTAGCATGCTAACCATTAGCCTCTCTACAGAATGGTTCCTGCCCTCCAAACCGAAACAGTTCAGGACCGTGTGGAAAAGGTAAGCTAACGTTAAAGCGTTAGCAAGGAGTTAACTGTGGCTCAGCAGAATGCATGATAACGTGTTAGCATGGAGCTAACTGCTAATTTCTGAAAACGCTACTGCTGAAATGTTAGCATGGAGCTAACTGTGGCTCAGTAGAATGCATGATAATGTGTTAGCATGGAGCCAACTGCTAATTTCTGAAAACGCTCCTGCTAAAGTGTTAGCATGGAGCTAACTGTGGATCATCAGAATGCATGATAGCATGTTAGCATGGAGCTAACTGTGGCTCAGCAGAATGTATGATAGCATGTTAGCATGGAGCTAACTGTGGCTCAGCAGAATGTATGATAGCATGTTAGCATGGAGCTAACTGTGGATCACCAGAGTGTTCTCCAATGTTCTTCAGGGTTGAGTTTCTACTTTGAAACCTGAATTTTCAACTTTTCTTCTAACAGTATTTGTATGTGTTTATCAGCTGAGAAATACTGCAGTATTTTAGGGGTGATACAGTTTGTTTTTGTGTACTTCCTGCCGGTTCCGGTCCATCGGTCTGGTCCAGGTTGAACCAGCTGCCCTACAAGACCGAGGATCTGGTCCAGAACCTGCTGAAGGTCCTTCCTGCAGACCGGATCTCGGCTCAGGACTCCCTGCAGCACTTGTACTTCAGCACCCTGCCTCCTCCCATCATGCACCTCAGAGACAGTAAGAACACACGCTAACATATTTTCCATCTATGTGCTAACATGCTAACATGCTACACAGCAGCTAAAGCTTCATAAAAAGCCATTAAAAGCTGAACTCTGTTTTTCAGCGATGTCCATCTTCAAGGTTCCCGGCGTTCGTCTGGAGACGGAGGTCAGAGACGTCTTCAACCCCGGACGGCGGATCAAACCGTCGCTGCTTCCTGCCGCCAAATGTTGGTGAGAAAACGGACCAATCAGAGGGCAGAGAACAAACTGTCGTACATTACTCATCGAAAGGTTTTCAAAGAGACTGGAGGAAGAAGATTTCATCAAACAGGATCTGAAATGTGTTTTATTCTGGAAATGTCGGAGAAATGAAGTATTAAACTCAAATGTTTCTCTCTGTCGGCCATTTTATGAAACCTCAGAGACAAGACAGACTTGTTTAGCCTAGCTTAGCATGAATGCCAGAAGTTGATTGAGAAGTGAGTTTAGCTCAAATGTTAGCTTTTCTACAGCAGATAATAAGTAGCATGAGCAATAATAGTAGCCTGCTAGCTGGTGAATCTGCAGAATGTAAGATGGATTGTGTTAGCAAGCATAGCACAATGCCGCTAATACTAACTGTTAACCTGCTAATGAAAGATTACCATGGTCCTACAAGGCGTTGGCTTAGTAGCACAGACAAATGCTAAGATAATTCTACTACAAAGACATCGAGACACATTCTACTTGACAGATATGCTAACTTGCTAGCATGACTGATATTTTTTTAACTGTATTTTTCTTATTGTAGCTTTTGGTTTGTAGCTTTGTGCACGCTAGCACTTAGCTTTAACTTAAGAATAGTATTGCCCCTTCAGCTTGTAGCTCCAACTGCCTCAGCATACCCTAGCATCAACTAGCTGGTGGAATGCTAATTTAAATGTCTTATGACTTAACAATGTTAGGTTGTGAGGTCAGAAAATGATTGTGTTTAGCCTAGCTTAGCACAAATGCCAGAAGTTGGGGGAACAGTAATAGTAGCTCAAATGCTAGCTTTTCTACAGCAGGTAATAAGTAGCATTAACAATAACAGTAGCTTGCTAGCTGGTGAAGCAGCAAAATGTAAGATGGATTGTGTTAGCAAGCATAGCACATTGCAGCTAACAGTTACTGTCAACCTGCTAATGAAAGATTACTGCTATCCAATAAAGTGTTAACTTAGTAGCACGGACAAATGCTAAAATGCTAGCATGACTAACATTTTTTTTAACTGCAATTAGCTTCTAGCACCCCTGCCTCAGCATACCTTAGTATCAGCTAGCTATTGAAATGCTAATTTAAACGTTTCATGACTTCACAATGTTAAGTCATAAGGTCAGGCAATGATTGTGTTTAGCTTACCACAAATGGAAGAAGCGCATAAAAATAAAAGTTTTCATCGCAAATTAAGTTTTTTAGCAACAAAACTGAGCAAGATGCTATTATTAATTAGCTCTCCTACTATGGGGAATAAGTAGCATTAGCTAAGAAGCTAGCTCAAAAGCTAGTTAATCAGTTAAATGTGAGGTGGGATTTCTTGGCAACCATAGCAGCTAATCCAGCTAACACTTATGGTTAACCTGATAGCTAAGATTACTGTCATCCCATAAGTTGTTAGCTTAGCAGCACTGACAAATGCTGACATACTACTACCAAAAGACATCCAGGTACATGCTAACGCTAGAGAAATGCTAATGGATCCTATTTGGTAGCTCAGTGCAAGCTAACAGTTAGCATTAACTAAAGATTAGTGTTGCATCGCTCCTACTACCTCTGCATCAGCTAACTAGATGAATGCTAAGCTAAATGTCTCATTAATTATCAGTATTAGCATGTTGTGTAGCATTAGCCGTACAGGATAAATGTTAGCATTGCAGCAGAGTTTCTATGTTTTGAAGAAGATTTTCTGGTTCAAATAAAGATTTATACATCAGATTAGCCTTTAGCGTGTTAGCATGATGTGTCAGATTAAAGTCTTTATGAATCCTCTCGTGTAAATGTGGTCTAAAGTGATTTACGGCTCATTTAAATGTAAAACGTCCCATCACTGTTCTGTGCTGCTGTTAGCATTGGTTAGCATTCGTTAGCATGTGTTAGCATGTGTTAGCATGTGTTAGCAGCAGCTTAATGAGGATTCTCTCCGAGGACGTCCTGAAGCTCAGCATGAATAATGGATAAAGCTGATTAAAGCTCCCACGGGACGCACCGAGGCTCCACACGGGAACTTTATTAACACGCAAACAAACAAACGTCTCAATAAACACATCTGTCTGCTGTCAAAACATCTGGATGTCATCATTTATCAAACTTCTTCGTGTAGCTTTGAGTTTCTAACAAACATTTCAGGACAAAAAACAGAACATCTCAGGTTTGACTTGTTTTATTTCTGGTTTGTGGGATGAATGGTTTCGGTGAATCCTCGTCGTCTTTATTTCACTCAGTCAATAGATTTAATGAGAATTTAACCAAATGCTTTGGATGCCAGCATCTCCACTGCGGAAATTCAGACTGCAATTAAATCGCTAAAGGCAAGTAAGGACCCCGGGCCAGACAGCTACAGCTCTGAATTTTATAAAAACATGCCACCGAGCTATGCCCACTCCTCGAGGCAACGTATAACCAATCACTGGTAAAAGGTCGCCTCCCCAACAAGAACCGTCTTACCAAAACAAGGCAAAGACCCACTCCGTTACGGCTCATATGGACCAATTTCCCTCCTAAATATAGACTGTAAAATTCTAGCCAACATTTTTTTCACTAGATTAGAAAAGGTTTTGCCACAAATGATTTCACCAGATCAAACTGGTTTCATTAAACACAGACACGCTAGCTCCAGTATAAGACGCTTATTTAACCCTTGTGTAGTCCTGAGGGTCAAAATGACCCGTTTTAAAGTTTCAAAATGTGGAAAAAAGACATATTTTCATGGTGCGACTTCTGATGTCAACGGGCACCAAAAAATATTCTTTTCTTGTCTGAAAAATATCCAAAAATTCAGCAAAAAATTCCCCAAATTTCTGAAAATTTGCAAATCCTTCAGGAAGAAAATTCCAATCATTTTTTAAAAGTTTTATTTAAAAAAAATGCCTCAAATTTGGCAAGAAAATTCTTGTAAATATTTTCAACAAATGAATAAAAATTTTCCAAAAAAATCCTAAAAATATCTAAAGTGATTACATATATATCAGTAAAACTTCTATTTTCTCTAAGAACGTTCATGTAAAAATCAACCAAAATCCAGCAAATTTCACTGGATTTTGGTTGATTTTTATGTGAATGTTCTTAAAGAAACATATTTTTTAACATTTCTTTTTTCCACTAAAAAATGTTCAAAAATGTGCCTCTTTTTTGTTTACTTTCATGTTGTTTGTCTGAATTTTGTCATTTTGTGTCTCATTTTTGTAGATTTTTTATCTGACTTTTGTCATTTCTCTCATGTTTTTGTCATTTTGCATGTCCTTTTTGTCATGTTTTGTCTTGTTTTATTGTCTTTTTTGTCATTTGTCGCAGTTTTTGTTTTTTTCCCAAAATTGTTGGAAATGTGGACATCAGAAGTTTCACTGTGAAAATATATATTTATCCACATTTTCAAACTCTAAAACGGGTCAATTTGAAATTAAAAAATCCTAAAATCCCCCAAATTTCCCTTTAAATGACTCCAGAAGATAAAGATGACCTACTTTCTGGTTCTGAATGTTGGAGGAAGTCACAGAGAAAATCTAAGTAAAGTGCTGTTTCTGTTTGTGAATCAGCTGATCTCACATCTGGAAGAAAAACAGAACAAATGGAAATATAATAATAATCATTATTGGATTCAAACTCTCCAATCAAACATTTCTGTTGCTGTTTCCTCTAAACAAACCTTCATGGTTCATCTTCACAATAAAGACGATTAATGCTAACATTAGCAATGACACATTAATGCTAGCATTGTCCTTAACTCTGGTTTATGCTAACATTAGGATTGATTAAAATTAATACTAACATTAGCATTATCTCTGGTTAATGTCAACATTAACATTGACTCAGATGAATGCTGTTGTTAGCATTGACTCACATTAGTGCTAATATTAGCATTGACTCACATTAATGCTAACATTGTCCTTAACTCCGGTTAATGTTAGCATTAATATTGACTCAGATGAATGCTAATGTTAGCATTGACTCAAAGTAATGCCATGAGCACCTACCATTATTTTTATTATCCCTTATTAATCCCACGAGGGGAAATTCTGATTTTTGCATATCTCCCCAATTGGGGGAGTCAGAGCGACAGGTCAGCCGTGGTACAGCGCCCCCTGCAGCAGGAAGGGTTAAGGGCCTTGCTCAAGGGCCCAACAGTGGCTGCATCGGGGTTTGAACCACTGACCTTCTGATCAGTAGTTCAGAGACTTAACAGTTGCGCCACCACTGCCCCCAATTCTGCCTCAGCGATCATCCACTAGGAGGCGCAGTTCCCAGACACTGGGAGTGTGACGTCATCAGTCCGCTGATTATCTCTGATAAATGCTAACATTAGCATTGACTCAAATGAATGCTAGTATTAGCATTGACTCAAATTAATACTAATACTAGCATTATCTCTGATGAATGCTAACATTAGCATTAACTCAAATTAATCAAATTAATGCCAACACTGGCAGTGACTCAAATTAATACTAATGATAGCATTAACTTTTACTCATGCTAACATTGTCATTGAATCTGATTAGGGCTAACCTTAGCATTAATTGTGATGAATGCTAACATTGACATTGAGTAATGCTAATAATTAGCACTCACTCTAAATAATTCAAACATTGACAGTAATTGGCTCTCACCATTGCTACAATTTTACACCACAACCAAATGCAGTTAGCTAGTGATATACTAACACTTAGCACCTTTGAAGAAACACAAGCTTTCTGCTGCTATTAGCCGGACATGTTAATATCAGCAGATTATATTATTCACAGGTTTAAGTTCTTTGATTTTGTTTCAAGTTTTAAAGGATAAAATAATGATCGCCAAACACTGAGAAAGTAAAGTTAGCTAGGGATACTGATGTTAGCATGGTTAGTTGGACATACTAAGAAGAACCAGTTCTCTGTAATCTAAACCCTGACTGCAGGTAGTAAGCTAGTTAGCTAGATACGCAGTCTTAGCTGTGGGTAGCCCATTAGTTACACATTAGCTCTTGTGGGTTTTTTCTTTTTTAAAGTGCTAATTAATGAACAAACATCTTGAGAAAAGTCTCTGAGGTCGAGGACTAACTAGCTTAACAAACTCTGCTATACGTAGCATGAAACTCCACAAGCTAATGTAGCCAAGATGATGCTAACTCCTGCTTTTAAAGCTGTGGGTGGCAATTTTAAGATATTTAGCCAAACATGCTAACGTGCCGATCGATCTTTTCCTTCGAGTTTCAGTTTGTTTTAAAGACTTTGAGGATGACTAGAATTTGTAGCTAGTTAACCAAATAGGCTAATGTTAGCAGTGATAAGTCAATATTTACACATTAGTTGATTCTTTTGTCACTAAATTTAGGCTAAAATTGGGTAGTTACGCTAAATTTTTGTTGTTTTTAGAGACAAGAATTCATATCATTTGTTGAGGGAGTGATGCTAGTTTTAGCTTTAGCTTTGCTAGCTCTGTTTTCTTGTAGTGTTTCTATGATGTTTAGCTTTGGTTCAGTTTTTCTGCAGATATTCGGCTCTTTGTTTTCAACTTGACAGTTTCTTTGTTTGTCACCAGATCAACTAGAAAACTAAAGTTTGATGAAACTTTTCTGTCAGTTTCATGTGTAAATATAGACTTCATGTTTGATTGATTGCAGAGATGAAAGCATCAGGAAGGTGTTTGTGAATATTTAACTCTGTTTGTGTTTCTCTGTTTGATGAGAGGAATTCATTCTAATGTGGTCATTAATAAATCAGACGCTGCAGCCTTTGATATTCAGACGTTATTTTTAATCTAAACAACAAAGTTTTTCTTTGCTTCCCGTCAGTTTGCTGCAGCATTTATGTCGCTGCTTGATGTTCTGATGTTTAAAACTGATTTATTTCACCTCGTCAAGACAGACATCATCTTTAATGTCCTCTCCATGGAAACAGAAGGTCAGTCTGACTGAAACAGAAAGCTAGCCCCTGCTAAGCTAACGCTACGTTTAGCTATTGTGTTTAAAACATAGATGAGACTAAAATCTGACTCTCTTTCAAACATTATGTTTGCAGAAACAATGAAGCTAACAACCAAACTGAGACGGCTAGCAGGTGGAGTAGCCTCGGCTAGCCATTGCTAAGCTAACAACCAAACTGAGGTGGCGAGCAGGTGGAGTAGCCTGAGCTAGCCGTTTCTAAGCTAACACCACATTCACATCAACTAGTTGTTGACTTAAAAACTCACATTTTGATCAAACAGCATCGGTTAAACTAATGCTAATGCTAACATAGCAGCTTAGCAATGTAGCATCTGACAAACAAAAGTTCAGTTGAATCTCATATTAATGTTAGAAACAACACTATTTTCTGAATTTTCAAAATAAATCTGATTATTTGAATCAGGACTGAAAAGAAACCTGGTTAAATTCATAATATTTATAAATACTTTTACAAACTGTCAACAATATTGATGTGGAAAATATATTGTTGTTTCTTTAAAAACCTTTTTGTGGTTCAGTTTTAAATATTTAGAGGTTCTGTTATTTATGTTTATTTGTATTTTGGGCCTAATTTTAGTCTAAACCTGCTGCTGGAGCTTCTTTCCATCAAAGATCAGAAGGATGTGGTTCTTCTTTCTATCTATCTATCTATCTATCTATTTATCTATCTATCTGTCTGTCTGTCTGTCTGTCTGTCTGTCTGTCTGTCTGTCTGTCTATCTGTCTATCTATCTATCTTCAAAAATGTAATTTTCTTTATTTTATTGGTTTTATTTATCACTCCTTAGATTTTTATGTTTTTTAATTTATTTTCGTTTCAGTTCCTTGTTTCTGTATTTATTTTTTAACTTTAAATCAGTTTTATTTTATATTTTTCCACATGTTCAGATTAATATTGATTACACAGTGAACCTTTAATAACTTTAAACCTCTGACATATTAAACAGAATCTTATCTTCTCAGTTTATTTTATTTCCGTTAACAGCAGAATGTTCTAAAAGTGTGAATAAATAACTGCAGTATTAACTGTTATATGTGGAAAAACTGTAGTAAAGTACCAGTCGTTCTGTTGGTGTTTCAGTTTTAGTACTTCACTGTATTCAAAACACAGACACAGAACAACAATAAGACATGACAGCAGCCAATCAGCAGGCAGAGCCCTGAAACAACACGGTGTCTGATTGGTCGATGGAGTCACTCCTCCTACTGTTTAAAGCCGTCATCAGAGTGGAGAACCCTTCAGAACGTCTCAGAGCTGCAGCAGAACCTTCCTCCTGATGTCTGGGTCCATCTGCCGCCTCCTGATCCTCCTGGTCCTCCAGGACCTCCGGCCGACCCCCGGGCAGCTCCAGGACCTCGGGGACCAGAGCGTCTGCCAGCCCATCTCCATCCCGCTGTGCAGAGACCTGGACTACAACCGGACCGTCCTGCCCACCCTGCTGGGCCATGGCAGCCAGGAGGACGCCGGTCTGGAGGTGCACCAGTTCTACCCGCTGGTGGAGGTCCAGTGCTCGGCAGAACTGCGCTTCTTCCTGTGCTCCCTGTACGCCCCGGTGTGCACAGTTCTGGACCGGGCCATCCCTCCCTGCCGGGCGCTGTGCGACCGGGCCCGGCGGGGCTGCGAGCCGCTCATGAACCGGTTTGGCTTCCTGTGGCCGGAGCGGCTCCGCTGCCAGAACTTCCCAGTCCATGGCGCCGGAGAGATCTGCGTGGGCCAGAACACCAGCAACAGCGACCCGACCCCCAGCCTCCCTGAGCTCCAGACCCCGTCCCCCCAGACCTTCTCCTGCCCCCGCCAGCTGCAGGTGCCCCCCTACCTGGGCTACCGGTTTCTGGGGGCCGTGGACTGTGGTGCCCCCTGTGAGGCGGCCCGGCCCGGAGGACTCCTGTTCTTCTCTGGGGAGGAGGTGAAGCTGGTCCGGTGGTGGGTCGGCATCTGGTCGGGTCTGAGCGCCGTCAGCAGCCTCTTCACCGTCCTCAGCTCCCTGCTGGACGCCCGGCGGTTCCGCTACCCGGAGAGACCCGTTGTCTTTCTGTCCGGCTGCTGCTTCGTGGTGGCGGCGGCGTACGGTGCCGGCTTCCTGCTGCAGGACCGGGTGGTGTGCATGGACCGGTTCAGGGAGGACGGATATCGGACGGTGGTCCAGGGGTCCAGGCAGGATGGCTGCACCGTCCTCTTCACGGTTCTGTACTTCTTCGGCATGGCAAGCTCCGGGTGGTGGGTGGTTCTGTCCGTTTCCTGGTTCCTGTCCGCTGCCATGGCATGGGGTCAGGAGGCCATCGAGGCCAAGGCTCGGTTCTTCCATGCGGCAGCCTGGTTGGTGCCGGCGGTCCAGACGGTGGCGGTCCTGGTGTCGGGGCGTGTGGAGGGCGACCTGCTGACGGGCGTCTGCTCTGTGGGAATCTACGACGAGGCGGCGCTGCGAGGCTTCGTCGTGGCGCCGCTCAGCATCGGCCTCCTGGTCGGCGCCTCCTTCCTGCTGGCCTGCATCGTGTCGCTGCTCCGGATCAGAACTGTCATGAAGCGCGGCGGCGCAGAGACGGTGAAGCTGGAGAGGCTGATGATGCGTGTTGGCGTGTTTGGCGTTCTCTACACGGTTCCCACTGCCGCCGTCATCGCCTGCTGCCTCTACGAGCTGACCTCACGGCGCCGCTGGGAGGAAACATGGCGGCTGCAGACCTGCAGACGATTCGCTGTAACGTGTCCAGACGGACGGACGGCACCGAGCTCACCGGACCTCACCGTGTTCCTGGTGAAATACCTGATGAGCCTCATGGTCGGCGTCACGTCGGGGTTCTGGGTTTGGTCGAGGAAGACGCTGCAGTCGTGGCGACGCTTCGTACAACTGAACAGTGACGAGACACCAGAACCCCGACCCACAGTTTGACCAGAACACTGAAGAAGAACCTTCAGCTGGACCAACACTGGACTCATCAGGTAACGTCTGCTGGAAAATGGAAACCAGGGTTTCAAAAAAAATCACAAGTTCTTTTCAAAATGACAGTTTAAGGAGAATCTGTCACAAATTTGATTACATTTGTCGTATGTTATGCAAAAAATGATCTAAAATTACATAAAATTGGTTCAAAACTTGTGCAAAGTCACATAAAATCACACAAAATGATAGAGTTTTAAGAACATGACTTGAAATTTGCTTATAATTACATGAAACATGTCCAAAAATATGTTAAAATGACATCAAATTGTCCAAATGTGCTTGAAATTCATCAGAGATTAGAATTGATCCAGAATGTCTTGAAGTTTTCCCTGACAAAGACTTAACTTCTGAATCTGGACCACATCACTCAGAATTTACCAAAAAATTCTGTGAAATTTGTCCAGAATGAGATTTAAAAACATACGATGAAAAACCAACAGTTCAGCTGAAATAAAACACATTCGATGTTCAAATGTTCAAGGTTCTTCTTCCTGTTCTTCCCTCCGATGATGAACGTCTGTAGATCTTCATCAGGTCCTGCTGGTCGGAGGAGCTTCAGGAGAACTCAGGATGATGATGATATTCCAGCTGTTTGTTCTTTGTGGTGACGTTCTACGTCTAAACCAGTTTTAGGGATAGTGGAGGTCTCTAGACTCTGGTGCTGGAGGAACCAACTGGACTTCTTCTGGTTGGTTCTGGAAGGTTCTTCACCTCTCTGAGAGGTAAAAGATCTTCCAGAACCTTCCAGAAGACGTCCGTAGATTGTATGTTTACACAGTACTACTTGCCTAACCAGCTTTAGGGATAGTGGAGGGTTCTAGACTCTGGTACTCTAGAAACCAACTGGACCTCCTCTAGAAGAAGAATCCAACTGGACTCTAGACCAGTGTTTCTCAACTGGTGGGTCGCGACCCAAAAGTGGGTCGCGGGGCCGTTTTTGGTGGGTCGCGAGCCTTTTTCTAAAAAGAGAGAAAAATAAAGATAATCCAATTTAGTGGCGAGTCATTGTAGTTCCCCTCCGCACCCGCAGGGGGTCGTCGTGTCAGCAGCGACCGGTGAGGACACTCGTATTACTGTAGAAGAAACTGCACGTTTTCATAGCAACAGCAGCATGGCTAAACGCAAGTTCGACAGCGAGTACATTAAATATGGATTTTCCTACATCGAAGACAAAGGAGTCCAAAAGCACGCTTCTGAATAAACTTTTCGAGCGGTTTAGCGACTACTTTCCCGATAAACAACCCGAGGACGACTGGGTGCGCGACCCGTTTGGAATAAACATGGAAAGCATCACGTTGCCTAGCAGCGATGAATGTCAGCTGGTGGAGCTATCATGTGACCGCACTCTCAGAAAGAAATTCACAGAGGTAAGCCTTTCCCAGTTCTGGTGCAACGATGTGATGAGAGAGTATCCCTCCATTGCTAGTCGAGCTGTAAAAATCCTCCTACCATTCAGCACCACATACCTCTGAGAATGTGGCTTCTCAGCTCTTGTTCAGCTGAAAACAAAATACCGAAATAAACTGAACATTGAGCATGACCTCAGAGTTGCTTTATCATGCATACAGCCAGATTTTGAGACTCTTGTAAAGGCCAAAAAGCATCCTCAGCTAAGCCATTAGAACTTCATGTAGTTCTGCAGTACTTTTATTGTGACTTGTGACTTTTGTTTATTTGTAAGTGCTTAAAAACACTTTTCTTTCAATATTGCACACTATTTTTTCCCCAAATATTGGCTTTCAAATATAGTTAAGCCCTTTGAAAAATGTTTTATTGTGTTTACATTTTGAGATTGATCAGAACATTAAGCATTTCTTCACTTTAATAATTTGTTGAATGCACTTCATCAGTTTTCATGTTTTGGACTCTTTTGCTCATATTTCTATACATAGTTTCTCCAGCTACAACAGCAATGTTGCAGACTTGTGCAGTATTATGAGAAGCTACTGGTTTTGTTGAATTGCACTTTTTTTGTAGAAAAAAATGCACTTTTATATATCCTGAGAACTACTTGAGGCTATTGTTCTACTTGTTTCAAAGTCCTCAGTACTTGAATTAGTATTGCTGCTTGATTTTGAGTTGTTGTGAAGTACTTGAGTTCAGGTTTAAAAGTTTTGTCTTCGAACGCTCAATCAATAAATTGTTGATTTTTGGAGAAATATTGTTTGGGTCACGACTTGTCATTTCAGTTTTATGGTGGGTCCCAGGCCCAGACCAGTTGAGAACCACTGGTCTAGACGTTTCAGTTGGTTTCTCCTGAAGCTCCTCTGATGAATTTTTAATGTTTTGATGGGTTCCATGAACAACTTTTCCAGCTGATGTGTTAAAATAAACTCTGTCTTTGAATCTTTTTGTGTTTTTGTGAATAAAAATCTGCAGACTGAGGAGAAAACTTTCTGATTTGTGATTTTTCCTGTTTTCTTTTCACGTCTGAACATTCTAAAATAAAGATTAAAACTCTGTTAGCAGCAGAGAACAGATCAAAGCACCGCTGAGCTGCATTTAGTTTGGTTCAACTGAAAATAATCTGCATGTTTTTATGTTGGACGATAATTTAAACCGCATTTTAGCTGAAATTTAACTAAACAGTGGAAAACTGTTTGGTAACCGATAATTTAGAGAGAAAAACATTAAAAATGCAGGAGACAGACGGAAAATCGGATGTTTATGGGATGATTCAAGGTAAAATCTGGAGCTCAGGTGGTTGTTTTTGTTGTTTTGTTTGTTTTTGCTGTTGTTTTGCTTGTTTTTATTGTTGTTTAGTTTGTTTTTTGCTTGTTTTTATTGTTGTTTTGTCTCTTTGTGGTGGTGTGATCTTGATATTTTCATAATTTGTGTTTATTTATTGTGAGAAATGATCTCCGGAGTTGTTCTGTTTTTCTTGTTTTCTTCTTCAGTCCAGCTCAGATGTTTGAACGTTTCATGTCCTCAGTTCTGACCAGCAGGAGGCGACAGTACTGGGAGTACTTCAGGTACATGAAGTACTATCTGTGAGGTACATGAAGTTCTGTCTGTGTACTTCAGCCAGAGCGAATACTTCATCGATCATCACAAAATGTCCACAAAGATTCATGAAATGCTGGTAAAATAATAATAATCTGTCCACAACAGTACAGAAAAATGTCCCAAAAATATTCATAAAATGTTTTAAAAAATTAAAACCTAGAGAAAATAATCAAGATTTTAAATAAAACATAAAAAATCTAAATAATGTTTAAATAAATGTAAAAAGATTCAATAAAATGTCTAAAAATGGGCAAAAAATAGACTAAAAACACTAAATGAACTTTAATAAAATATTTATAAAAACGTGGAAACAGACGTCAGTAATAAACTACTCAAATACTTTTACTTCTCCTAGGAATAGAGTACTTTTCCTGGACTGCAGTAATCTGGATAGTCATCAGAACGTCTTTGTTTCATCAGAACAAAGAACCGGATTCATCAATCAGCTGATCACAGTATCAAATCAAATCAGATTTATTTATAAAGCACTTTAAAACAGCCAGAGTGGACCAAGGTGCTGTACAGAAGCGTAAAAACATGATCAAAAGATAAAAATAATAAAACTAAGACAAAAACATTAGACAAAAATAATAAAACTAAATCAAAATACACAATAAAAACATAAACAATAAACAGACAGGACTGCCCATCCCAGATTAAATATATGTGCACATGAAGACAACAAACCTACGGGTGTGAAAAGCCAAAGAAAAGCGGTGGGTTTTAAGAAAGCTTTTAGAATTCGACAGTGAGGAGGATGTCTGATGAGCAGCAGCAGCTCATTCCAAAGCTTTGGAGCTGCAACGGAAAACGTTGGATCCCCTCTGAGCTTCAGCCTCGTTCTGGAACCCTGAGGAGCATCTGGTCAGCTGACCTGAAGGATGGGC
Organism: Amphiprion ocellaris; assembly: GCF_022539595.1. Lineage (NCBI taxonomy): Eukaryota > Metazoa > Chordata > Actinopteri > Pomacentridae > Amphiprion > Amphiprion ocellaris. The sequence continues at coordinate 18,161,613 of NC_072789.1, read as the reverse complement.
TCGGTGTTTAGAAGCTCTGAGGGGTGTGGTGGGGCAAGACCATTTAATGATTTAAAAACAAATAAAAGAATATTAAAATGTATTCTAAAATGGACGGGCAGCCAGTGGAGTGAAGCTAAAATCAGTGAAATGTGCTCAAACTTTGTTGTTCCAGTAAAAAGACGTGCAGCGATGGAGGAGCCACTAACCCCCAGATAAAGAGCATTACAGTGATCCAGCTGAGTGTCACAAAGGCCTGGATCACTGTTTCACAGTGCTGTCTCTGCAGAAAAGCTTTTATTTCTGCAGCTGCTTTAACTGGAAGAAGCTTGATTTCAACACAGCTTTAATCTGGCTGTCGAGCTTCAGATCCGCATCCACTTTTACCCCTAGATTAGTAGCTATAGGTTCACTGATCCAAGGAACCCAGACCAAAGGGGGGCCACAGAGGTGCCACCAAAGACCATCACTTCAGTCTATTTCTCATTAAAAGTTAGAAAGTTTAGAGACATCCAGGCCTTGAGGTAATCTGATTACTCTACTGCCTCAGTAATCTGATTACTTCACAGTTTCAATAATCTGATTATTCTACTGCCTCAGTAATCTGATTACTTCACTGTCTCAATAATCTGATTACTCTGCCTCAGTAATCTGATTACTTCACTGTCTCAATAATCTGATTACTCTACTGTCTCAGTAATCTGATTACTGTCTCAATAATCTGATTGCTGCCTCAGTAATCTGATTACTTCACTTTCAGTAATCTGATTACTCTACTGCCTCAGTAATGTGATTACTTCACTGTCTCAATAATCTGATTACTGTCTCAGTAATCTGATTACTGTCTCAATAATCTGATTACTCTACTGCCTCAGTAATCTGATTACTTCACTGTTTCAATAATCTGATTACTCTACTGCCTCAGTAATCTGATTACTTCACTGTCTCAATAATCTGATTACTGTCTCAGTAATCTGATTACCAGTATGTGTTCCAATCTAACTGTAGCTAACAGGAGCTAACTGTAGCTAACGGAGCTCACTGTAGCTAAAAGGAGCAAACTGTAGCTAACAGGAGCTAGCTGTGGCTAACATGTGCAAACTGTAGTAGGCATGAGCTAGCTGTGGCCAGCATGTGCTAACTGTAGCACAGAGGAGCTAACTGTACCTAACATGTGCCAACTGGAGAAAACAGGAGCTAGTTGTAGCTAACATGTGCTAATTGAAGCTGACAGGGGCAAGCAGGAGCTAACTATAGCTAATAGGGGCTAAGTGTAGCTAACATGTGTGAACTGTAGTAGACAGAAGCTAGCTGTGGCTAACATGTGCTAACTGTAGCTGACAGGAGCTAGCTGTGGCTAACATGTGCTAACTGTAGCTAAAAGGGGCTAGCTGTGGCATACATGTGCTAACTGTAGCTAAAAGGAGCTAGCTGCGACTAATATGTGCTAACTGTAGCAGACAGGTGCTATCTGTGGCTAAAAATAGCTAACAGGAGCTACCTGCAGCTAATAGAACATTGCTATCGTGAACAGAAAAGCACTGTGGCTAGAAGGAGCTACCAAGAATTCCTGTACCCGAAAGGAGTTAATAGAAGATATATGTAGCTAGCAGAAGCTAATAGGCGATATATGTAGCTAGCAGGAGCTAACATGAGATATATGTAGCTAGCAGGAGCTAATTGGAGATATATGTAGCTAGCAGGAGCTAACAGGAGATATATGTAGCTAGTAGGCGCTAATAAGAGATATATGTAGCTAGCAATAGCTAATAGGAGATATATGTAGCTAGCAGGAGCTAATAGGAGATATATGTAGCTAGCAGGAGCTAACAGGAGATATATGTAGCTAGTAGGCGCTAATAAGAGATATATGTAGCTAGCAATAGCTAATAGGAGATATATGTAGCTAGCAGGCACTAACAGGAGATATATGTAGCTAGCAGAAGCTAATAAGAGATATATGTAGCTAGCAGGAGCTAACAGGAGAAATATGTAGCTAGCCATACCTAATAGGAGATATCTGTAGCTAGCAGGGGCTAATAAGAGATATATGTAGCTAGCAGAAGCTAATGGGAGATATATGTAGCTAGTAGGTGCCAATAAGAGATATATGTAGCTAGTAGCAGCTAATAGGAGATATAAGCAGCTAGCAGGAGCTAACAAGAGATATTTGTAGCTAGCAGGATCTAACAAGAAATAAATGTACCTAGCAAGAGCTAATAGGAGATATATGTAGCTAATAGGCGCTAATGGGAGATGTATGTGGCTAGCAGGAGCTAATAGGAGATATATGTAGCTAGCAGGAGCAAACAGGAGATATATGTAGCTAGCAGGAGCTAATAGGAGATATATGTAGCTAGTAGGAGCTCACAGGAGCTTTCTGTAGCTAGCAGGAGCTAACAGGAGATATATGTAGCTAGCAGGAGCTAATCGGAGATATATGTAGCTAGCAGGAGCTAATGGGAGATATACAGCTAGTAGGAGCTAATGGGAGATATATGTAGCTAGTATGAGCTAATACAAGCTAAATATTTGTTTGTCAACGATTTGAAACGTCCTCTGCTTGTGCTTTTTGAGGTTTCCAGCTGAAGCTAAACATTGTGTTTTGTGTGAACATGCTAGCAGCGGGTCCACTGTAGACCTGGTCCCTGAACCCAGACCTGGTCCCTGAACCCAGACTGTGTCGGAGGGTTCCTGTGTTCTGAGGACGATTTATGAGTTGACTTTGGCCTCTTCAGCCTGTTGTTGTAGCAGATTAGCAGATTAGCTTCATTTCCAGCCTCATTCTCTGCTTCCGTCATTTCTGCTGCACAGTAGAACAACAACCTGAAGCTGCTCAGAACCTCCAGACCTTTAGACGGGTCCATGAAGCTTAGAACCTCCAGACCTTTAGATGGGTCCATGAAGCTCACCTGCCGTCATCAGTGAGGATCTTTGGGCTCGGGTTCTTCTCCTCCAGGTGGCCTCAGGTGACCAGCAGAGGTCAGGTGGACGTGGAGTTCCAGCGTTTGTCGGTGTTGGCAGAGTGTGGCAGCGTTTCCGTGTTTGTCTTCATGATGGAACAATGCGAGGCTGAAGGTTCTGCTTCCTGCCGAGGCCTCATGCCGCTTAGTTAACGGCTCCATTGTCCCGGGAGGAAGACGGTAATTAAAGCCTCAGCGTTTGAAGTCTGTGGGAGAGTTCAGTGATCGGTGCCAAATCTCATCCTCTTGCCAGCACAACAACAAACCCAGCGCTCAGAGAACCTCAGAGAACAGCTGATGTTCCTCTGACAGATGTTCCTCACAGCTGGAAGGAACGGTTGACCAAGCAGAACCCAGCTTTAGTCCAGAATCCAACTGGAGGCGTTCTGTAGCCAGAAAACCACTAGAACCACTGAGGAGGTCTCATGGTTCGGTTGCTATTGTGACGACCCTTCGTCTCGACACCAGATGTGCCTGATCAGGAGCTGAGGGTCGTCACCTGACTGAGCCACACCTGTAATCAGTGGCTCAGCTGCATTTAACTGCTCTCCTCTCCAGTCTAGACGGGGCTCGCTGACAGCAGCTGGTGTCTGTGGAGCTCCAGCCTCACGTTTGGGGTTTTGTGTCGTTTGGGCCTTGACGGCATTGTGGCCTGCTTTTAGTTAGCAATAAATCTTTGTTTTCTCACCGTACAGTGGTTGTCTCCGAGTTTTTGTTGCAACTGTGGAGCCGGGTTGTAACACTATGGTGACTGTGTGTTTAGGTCACATGGTTCGGTTGCTATGGTGATTGTGTGTTTAGGTCACATGGTTCGGTTGCTATGGTGACTGTGTGTTTAGGTCACATGGTTCAGTTGCTATGGTGACTGTGTGTTTGGGTCACATGGTTCGGTTGCTATGGTGACTGTGTGTTTGGGTCACATGGTTCGGTTGCTATGGTGACTGTGTGTTTGGGTCACATGGTTTGGTTGCTATGGTGACTGTGTGTTTGGGTCACATGGTTCGGTTGCTATGGTGACTGTGTGTTTAGGTCACATGATTCGGTTGCTATGGTGACTGTGTTTAGGCCACGTGGTTTGGTTGCTATGGGGTGGAGGTCAGACGGTGCGGTTGCCGTGGCGACGGCTGCAGGTTATAATGGTTTATTGTTGGAGCAGAACAACAGCAGATTGTTTCTCTGTGAGGAGCTGCAGGCGACCAATCAGAGGACAGGAGGACAAACGGACGACTTATCCTGATGATGTCGCTTCCTGTCTCTGCATAATCAATGCTCCTGATTGCAGCAGTATCTGCTGAAGTACCCTGGGAGTATTTCAGCAGGCTGTGGGCCAGAGCAGTACCTGGTGTAGTACCTGGTGTACCTGGTGTAGTATCTGTAGTACCTGTAATACCTGGTGTAGTACCTGTAGTACCTGGTGTAGTACCTGTAGTACCTGGTGTAGTATCTGTAGTACCTGGTGTAGTACCTGTAGTACCTGATGTAGTATCTGTAGTATCTGGTGTAGTATCTGTAGTACAAATCTTTATTTTTAAAATATTGTACATTTATTCATTTTTCATTATTTTGTAATTATTGATTTGAACACATTAAATTTTATTTACTTGTTTTTTTAAACTTTTGTTATTTTATTTTGATAAATCTTTACAATCTGACAACATATAAATTATGTGTAAAAATGTTTTTATTTATTATAATTATTATGTGTGAAATCTAATATTCTTTAATATTGATTTAATTTAACTTCAACTGTTTTTCTCAACTGAAAACAAATCATTAAATTTTCATGTATTTTTAGTTTTAAATGAAGTATTTTATTTTATTTATTATATGATCATTTTGTTTATTTTTAAAACCTGTGAATCACGTCTGTAAATATTTAATTTTTTTATATTTTATTGATTGATTAGTTTGAAACTTGAATAAAAACATGTGAAATGTTCCAACAGTAGAATTCTCTTTATTTGACGTTTCCCTGCTGATCACATTCAGACCTCTGATAATCAATAATCAATAATCAATCTGATTGAACAAACAGTGATTTCAACAAACAGCAGCTTCACAAACATTCATCAAAAAATCCAGAAAGCTTCAGTTTGTTCCAGAAAAAACAAAAAAACGGATTAAAATGTTTTAGATTCAGAAGCAGCTCAACAGGAAGTAATTAAAACATGAACAGGAAACAGCAGCTTCGCTCTTTGGCTTCACAAATAAAAGCTGATTGAAAAACAAAAACTTTTCCTCCACTTGACTTTTTCTGGATCAAATAATTTTTTCATGTCGTCGATGATTAAAAGAGAAGTTCAAACACAGAAGCAGCTAAAATAAAACTTTAAAGATCTTTAAAAAGACGTCTGAATATTTAAATCTTTTATCTTCATGTTCAACTGGAAGAAGATTTCTGTCTTAAAAACCTGAAATCTAATAAAGTTTAGATCCACAAAACCTCAGATGGTTCAAACATTAAAAATAAAAACATGAAAAAGGTGCCAAAAAAAGTAAAATAAGCATTTAAATTCACAAAAAAAGAATTTTACACAAATTCTTGTTTAAAACATTCAGTTTAACAATAAAAAGTAAAATATGAGTTTAAATAATTACTGATCCAAATGAGGGAAGAATATGTTTCATCGATTTTTAATTTAAATGTCATTAAAAACTGTAATTTTATGGTCAAAGAAGAAGAAATGAGTTTTTATAAAATCCAGATTTTTGACGTTTTTTTTAATAAACAAAAGGATTTTCTATTAAAATGTGACAGCAAAGAGCAGAACTGAGGTTATTTTCTGTGTTTAAAGTTTTAAAATGTGGAAAAAAAATAATTTTATGTCCATATTTTCAAAATTTTTAGGAAATTGTTGAACATTTTTTGGTGGAAAAAAGAAATGTTAAAAATGTTTCTTTAAGAACATTCACAAAAAAAATTTCTGTTAATGTTCTTAAAGAAAACATTAGATGTTTTCCTGACATATATGCAATCATTTTAGATATTTTTAGGATTTTTGGAGGAAAGTCTTACTAATTTTTGAAAATATTTACAAGAATTTTCTTGCCAAATCTGGGGATTTTTTTTTCTGAATTTTTGGACTTTTTTCACACGAGGAAACAATGGTTTTTTTGGTGCCAGTAAATGAAGACAACAGGAGGTTTAATCAGGAAAGTTTAACAGAAACCGAACTCAGTTCATCTTCAGTTCGTCCTGAGAGTTCATGGAAACATTGGTTCACAGAATCGTCTTCGTTTGGATGGAAGCGCCGTTTACGTAAACTGGCCATTTAAGTAAAAACGTAAACGGCATTTTTACGTAAACGACGTTTCCAGAAGCGATGTTTATGTAAACGGTGTTTACGGGAAGCGGCGTTTAGGTAAACACGCCGTTTACGTAAAAACATAAACGATGTTTTTCCAATAAACTCCATTTTCGTAAACATCGAAACGGCGTTCCTCTGTGTTTTCCGGCATTCACTGGAATTTTTTTTTGGTGTTTCTCTGCGTTTTTTGTCATTTTCTGGCATCCCGCTGCCCCTCAGACGTACTCCGTCCTGCTGCCGTGGCTCTTGGTCGTTGTGGTGACCGTCTTCGTTTGGATGGAAGCAGTGTTTCTCAGTGTTTTTCAGTGTTTTTCAGCATTCACTGGTGTTTTTTGGTTGTTTTTCAGTGTCCACTGCTGCTTTTTTGTCATTTTCCGGTGTCCCGCTACCCCTCAGACGTATTCCGTCCTGCTGGCATGGCTCCTGGTTGTCATGGCGATAGGTGGCCGGTGGGCGTGGCCGCTGCAGCGCCGCATGCAGGACGCTAGCAGCAGCGCTCCGGCCACCAGCTGCAGGACGCCGCCCGTCCAGCCGCAGAACAGCGCGTCTCCGAACTCCCAGCGAGGAACCAGGTCGGGCAGCGACGGGTCGAAGAAGCGCAGCACGGTGAGGTGGGCCACGTAGGATGCCGGGACCAGGCCCAGCACGCCGGCCGCCAGGACCAGGACGCCGCCCGCCGCCCTCAGGGCCGTCTTCCGGCCGGCGTGGCCCCGGCAGCCATTGACCAGGCTGAGGCCGGGGACGGCCAGCAGGACGGCCAGCAGCCCAGTGCCCAGAGAGCCGCACATCAGGACACGGGCCAGCTTGATGTCGGGCGGCAGGCCCAGCAGGCCGTCGTAGGGCCGGCACTCCAGCAGCCCCAGGTCCTGGACCACGCAGGTCTCCCACAGGCCCAGCTGGTAGGACTCGCTGGGCAGCAGCTCGGTGGACAGCGTGAGCCACGAGGACATCAGGGTGGCGGCCAAAGCGCTCAGCCAGCCGGCCGCCGCCACCGACACCGCCACCAGCTGCAGGACGCCTCCGTCCGCCCGCTCCAACATCGTGCTGCCGACAGACGCTCGGATCGGCCGGGAGGCACCGCCGCCCCCCTCCCCCTCCTCCCCCTGCACCACAGGGAGTGCTGTGATTGGCTGACGGGAACAAGGCGGCGCTGTGAGGCGGTCAGGATGTCGTTGGGCTGCAGACAGGATGCTGTGGATGCCCTCTGCTCTGACTCTCCGTTTGAAGCCCCCTGCCCCCCGCAGCGTTACCCACAGGCCCCCTTTGTTCAGTCGGACGCCAAACAGGACGCTGACGTTTCCACGGCGACGCAGCACAACGTCCAGCCGGCAGCTTCAGCAGCAGCAGAAACACTCAGATGGAGGACTTTACTATAAACTACAGGTTTTACTGCATCAGATGGAGTACTTTATAGATAAACTACAGGTTTTACGGCATCAGATGAAGTACTTTACTATAAACTACAGGTTTTACTGCATCAGATGAAGTACTGTACTATAAACTACAGGTTCTACTGCTCAGATGGAGTACTTTACTGTAAACTACAGGTTTTACTGCATCAGATGGAGCACTTTATAGATAAACTACAGGTTTTACTGCATCAGATGAAGTACTTTACTATAAACTACAGGTTTTACTGCTCAGATGGAGTACTTTACTATAAACTACAGGTTTTACTGCATCAGATGAAGTACTTTACTATAAACTACAGGTTCTACTGCTCAGATGGAGTACTTTATTATTAAACTGCAATGTTGCAGCACTTTATCACAAAATACACATAAAACCCAGTTTTATGAAATATATGAGATCTAAAGTAAAAATATTAAAAAATAAAAACCACACATTTATTTAGTCAAATATAAAAATATTTTATATTTAAAAAAATATTTTAATGTTTATTATGTATTTTTATTTTAAACCTTTTATAAAAGTTTCATTTAATTAAATTATTTTGTTTTATCTTTTATATATTTTTTATTTTGTTTATGTGTTTTATTCATTCAAATGTGATTTTTTTTTGTTATTAATAAATAAAATATGAAGTCCAGTGGAGTCACAGCGCCTCCTGCTGGACTCCAGCTGCAGCTTCTGGAATTGAATAAACGATTTTCTGTTCTTCAGTAAAACTCTGAATTTTATTGTGTTTTTACTTTTTATTTTTCTGTAGTTTTTTTCTTAAATTTTTTTCATTTATTTCTTTTTAAAGTTTCAGCAGGAAAACAAAAACACTGAAGTCCGTCACAAGCCTCAGACGGCAGCTTGAGACGTCATCAGGCTGCGCCGCTCATCACACGTTAGCAGCAGCAGCTCAGGTGTGTCGGGTTTCGGCAGGTGTGTCGGTGAGGATGTCGGTGTTTCACGACGAGGTGGAGATCGAGGACTTCGAGTACGACGAGGACACGGAGACGTTCCATTTCCCGTGTCCCTGCGGGGACAGATTCGCCATCACGAAGGTACCGAGTCACTCAGAGCTAACGGCTAACAGCTAACTCACCAAACTCCGTTTTAAATCCTCTTATTTTAAAATCTTCACAATTACAAAGCCTCCAGAAATACTTTAACCTCTGGCATTGATCAGTTAAGCCTTCTGATAAATTCGGCGCGAATATATCGATCAATAATACAGAAATGTTTCACTTTTTAATCAAATTCTACGAGGTTTTTGTGTAAGTTACCGCAGCACGAAGAGGTACAATTTCTCACTTTTTGAACGGAGTTTGGTTATAAGGTTAAACAGGTTTCAAAGGAAAACAAACAAAAGCTAAAGTTTTTACACTCAGTCATTTACACCGGTATTTAACTGACCATTGTACTATACTATACTATACTATACTATACTATACTATACTATACTATTATATTATATTATATTATATTATATTATATTATATTATATTATATTATATTATATAGCATTATATTATATAGCACTATATTATACTAACTAGTGTACTCAAACCTGCAACACTCCGTTTAGAAATCAGCTAATTTTAGTTTATGTCCTTCAGAGACGTTTTAACATTGAGGACAGAAAAGTTTTAATAGTTAAGTCTCGTCTTCTTAAGTGTCCTGAATAATTCGGCTCAGATTAATTTATCTGTGTTGCTTTGTTAAAAATCTGAGGCTGTTTTTATTCAAGGTTTGACGAGAAAGTTGCCAGAAAACATCACGACAGTGACGTAAAGTTTGACTGTTTCTCACTGGAGTTTGGTTGATTTTCTTTTATTAGAATCTTTAGTATTTATTTCATCTGAAACAAGAATATTCCTGTTCAGCTGCATGTTAAATATTGATCAGACTAATAATCATTGATATCTACTGGTTACCATGGCTGGAACTTATTCAGAATATAGGATTAAAGTCAGAATAAAACCCAGAATAAAGTCTAGAATGAAGTCGAGAATAAAGTATAGAATAAAGTCAGAATAAACCCCAGGATAAAGTCAGAATAAACCCCAGAATAAAGTCAGAATAAAACCCAGAATAAAGTCAAAATAAAACCCAGAATAAAGTCAAAATAAAACCCAGAATGAAGTCAGAATAAAACTCAAAATAAAACCCAGAATAAAGTCAGAATAAAAACCAGAATAAAGTCAGAATAAAACCCAGAATAAAGTCAGAATGAAAACCAGAATGAACCCAGAATAAAACCCAGAATAAAGTTTATTCTGTAAGTTTTTCAATAAACCCAGATTGTTGTGTTTTCAGGAGGACCTGGAGAACGGTGAGGAGGTGGCGACATGTCCCAGCTGCTCTCTGATCGTCAGAGTGATCTATGATAAGGTAACGATGACGTTTGATCAGAAAAATAAAAGTTCAGATGCTTGAAATCGATAGAGAGAGATAATCGATTATTAGTGCAGCTGCTGATCAGTTTTTCAGGAAATTCTAAAGTGTTTTGAAAGCAAACTGACCTATTTGAACTTTAAACTGCTCCTAAACCAGATTATTTCTGTTCTGAGAGTTGTTAATAAACTGCTGCTCATTTGTTGGTGACGACGTGTCATTAAAATCATCGTTTTGTGTTCCAGGAGTTGTTCGTGTCCGGAGAAGTGGTTGAAGCTCCGTCAGAGTCCAGACTGGAGCTGCTCCAGTCCTGAACGTTAAACCGGTAAACTGTTAAACTGTTAAACCACAGACTGCTGCTTGTTTATCACCCTGAGGCGTTCAGGTGTTGCTGGGAAACATCAGGGATCCTGAAGAACAGGAAACTGGAGCGACGATTTGAGAAGAAAGTTCCACAAAGACGAGGAGAAGTTCGATCCAGATCAATCAGAGGAGAGTTTTTAGAAGAAGGAATGACGACAATCGATCGATTAATGAACAATTTAACCAAAAGATGAAAGACGATGCGTTGTCGATCAGCTGTAGTACCTGGTTGAGCCACCAGGCGAAAAGAAGAAGGTCATGCATGGACCAAAACATGTCGTAGATCAGCTATAATACCCAGTTATTCCACCTAGTGGAAGAACCAGGTATTACAGCTAATTTACGATACATTTACTAACATGTACGCCCTTCTTCTTTTTCTACCGTATTGCTCGATATATTTTTTTAATAAATATTTAACTTGTTAAAAAAATAGAAGATGAGGGTAAATATATAAGAAAACTTATCGTAGATCAGCTGTAGTACCTTTGTCTTCCCCCTGGTGGAACAACCAGGTACTACCGCTAATTTACGATACATTTTCTAACATGCATGACCTTCTTCTTTTTCTGCCGTATTGGTTAATACATTTTTAAACAGACAAATTGAGGGATAAACGTGATAAAATATGGCGTACATCAGCTGTAGTACCTCGTTGTTCCACCAGGAGGCAGAAGAAGGTCATGCATGTATGAAAACATGTAGATCAGCTGCAGTACCTTCTTCTAATCCTTTTTTTTTTTTAGCTAAATCGTTAACGTTAGTCAAGTTTCCAATTTAACTGTTTAAAAACTTTATTCACCAGTAAGGCGAAGAAGAAGGTCGTGCATGTTGATCAATTGTTCTTCTGCCCCCTGGTGGAACAACCAGGTACTACAGCTTATTTTCAACACGTTCTCTAAAATGCACCACCTTCACCTTTTAATGCTTTGTTGGTTCATATATTTTTATCTTGTTAGCATTTAATGAAGCCATACTCATGATTGCCCCCTAGAGGGTGCCCTGTTCTAGAGCCGGAACAATGACGACACATCTGGAAACCAACGATGGAGGCAGCATCCAGGGTTTCAGCTTCTTCCTCTGACTTCCTGTTGTTCTAAAGTCACTTTTTAGTCCAAATTTCCAACCTGGACAAAGTCCCAGTGAAGGACTTTTCTGAGTAAAAACCTAAACGTTTAAAATGCTCCTCTGTGAATATTTATACTTTATTTAATGAGATTAAACTCATCTGTCTGGTTTCACTTCCTGCATTTCTGATATTTCATCCATCGATCTATTCTGATCTATATTCTGGATTAATTTTACATTGCGTGAACTGTTTGGATTGGGGACAAAACTGTTAAAACATTAATATTAATGCAGTAAAACCTTTAAACTCCAGTGAAAACAGGTCAGAGTGTCATAATTAAAGTCAGCTTGTCTTTAAAAACACTGTCATTAAATAACTGATTTAGTTAATAGGACTATATTATAAAGAAAATCGGTTTTAATGTCGTTTTTTTAAATTACTAGTTTGTAAAATGACCCACAGTCAGTAAAGAATGTTAAACTTAAAGTAGAAAACAGGCCAAAACTGTAAATATTGTTATTTCAGAATTACTGTTTTACTGCGTTTAAATCAGCTAAAGTTTCAATATATTTATACAATAAATAGTGTTTTTTTAATCAAAATAAATGGGTCAGTTTTGATTAAAAACAACTTTAAGTTCTAATAATTCACAGAAAATGATTTAAAAGTTTAAATTTGACAAACGTTGACTTAATATTGAAAAAATATTTTGAGAAATGAAATTCTTTAAATAAAAACTTTAAAATATTTAAAGTTTCAATTTATCATAAAATTTAAACTTTTGAACCTAAAAATTCTCTTTTAACACAAATAAACGTGTCATGAAAAGTAAATAAATGAACAAATCTTTTATTTTGTTAAAATAATCTGGAAACAATCACTGACCACAGGTTCCTGGAGTTTAGTCAAAGCTTTCAGAGTTACAGGTGTTAAAAATATCAAGAATTTAAGATGGTAATGTATAACTTATTATTAATATTATTCATATTAAATTATTAAATCATTTAATTTTATATAATAAATTGTATTTATTCTATTTTAACGTATTATTTTGGCCCCTTGATGCCAGATGTTCAGTTTTTTTTTACTTTCTTTAGTGTATTATTTCTCTCAGTGGCTCCACCGGGGGCTAATTTTTGCTATGCAGAAAAACTCAACAACAGAAGCTGAACTTCAGGTTTTATTTCAGAACAAACAGCAGAAACTTGACAACATTTCCCTTTAGAATCCCTATCACTGATGTCTTCCCTCCAGAGCTGCCTCATCGATCAGTCGACTGACGGAAACCTCGTTTTATTGATTAAACCAGAGATAACAGGATGATAACGGATGCTGCAGCGCCTCCTGTTGGTCCAATCAGAACAAACCAAACTGACTGTAAAATGTTTTTTGTTGATGAAGAGTTCAGGTGGAGTAAAATCATCCTGTAATGTGCTGCAGGATCCAGTAGAGGGCAGCAGCACCTTAAGAATTCTGGTTCTAGGTTTCATTTGGTGCCTCAAACATGTAACAGTTTTTTAAATGTTCTGATTTGACCACATGATGGCGCCATGCTGCGATAAACAAAGAAAACAAACAAAGGAGAACTCTTGTAGTGATGTTGACATGTCTTTTAGAAGACCTCAAAGATATTTTAAACTGTTTAATTCTGAAGTTAGAGGATTAAACACTCATTAACGGAAACCAGAGAGGATCCAGGTTAGAACCCTGTGGGACGCCACGGCAAGAAAAAAACAAATTTAAATGCCGTAAAACTGAAACACAAGAAATTGGCACTTATTTCTTTTAAAACAAAACTCTTGTAATGATGTTGAAAAGTATTTTAGAAGACTAAACAGATGTTTTAAACTGTTTAATTAGAAACTTAGAAGACTAAATAGATGTTTTAAACTGTTTAATTAGAAACTTAGAAGAGTAAACATATGTTTTAAACTGTTTAATTAGAAACTTAGAAGAGTAAACAGATGTTTTAAACTGTTTAATTAGAAACTTAGAAGATTAAGTACTCAGAAATGGAAACCAAAGAGGATCCAGGTCTGATCCTTGTGGGACGCCACGTCAAGAAAAACAACGTAAAACTCAAATACGACAAAACTGAGTCTGATTTTCTTGTCATTTACAGTTAAACTACCAGTTATTTACACCGTCAACTGTTTTCTAGATGGATCGATTCGTTGTTTTGTCCTAAAATCTTCATTTTACTGTCGGAAAAGAAGGACACCAGAAATCAGTAATCGTGTTTTTCTTTAACGTTGTTAATCAGTAACAAGTTTTTCTCTATTTCTGGTTGATAAAGGTCCAAACAGTCAGCTAATCAGGTTGTTTATCTGTCAGTCGACTGATCAGTTCTTCTTCAAACTAAAACTTCCTCCAATGATCAATAAATCAGCAGATCAATAAACATTAATATTAACATCGCAGCACAGAACAGGTTAGGAACATTCTTCATGTAGCAGCAGCTAGAACATTAAAGGTGCTAAAGTCATGTATAAAACAAGTAACCTTAAAGCTTTGACTCTCTAAAAACAACACCAGCGCTAATGTTGTAGAAGCGTTGTTTCCATGTTGTCTGTTGGTTTTCTACAGGTTAATAAACAGAATAAATAGTGGTTACTTTGCTTGTTCAGCAGAAAAAGACACTAAATAGTTCCAATAAATACGTGCAGCTGATTGAGAACCTAAACATTCTCCAGGTTCCACCATGTCTCAGATCTCATGATGTTTTAATGCGGTTCCTGTTTAAAGTGGTTCTGTTGAGATGATTTAATGATTAATAACCAACAAGTGCAGTCACAACCAGAACAAACTAGTCTGGAACTGGGTCTGACCGTTTCAATCCTCTGAAAGAACCTCAGACTCATTATGAAGTTCAAAAACACAAAGCATCCGAATCAAAGAGGATCCAGGTTAGAACCCTGAGGAACGCCATGCCATGAAAAACTCACATTTAAACGACGTAGAACTCAAATACAACAAACTGGCACTCATTTCTTTAAAACAAAACTTTTGTAATGATGTTGAAAAGTCTTTTAGAAGACCTCAAAGTTATTTGAAACTGTTTACTTAGTAGGTTAGTAGATTAAACACTCATTAATGGAAACTGAAGAGGATCCAGGTTAGAACCCTGAGGAACGCCACGCCAAGAAAAACTCTAAACTTGAGCTTATTTCTGTTCTAATGACAATCAAACTGTCTTCGTTGGTAATTAGACTTTTGGTTCTGATGTTTTCCAGTCGGTTTCAGTTTCAATCCTCTGGAAGAACCTCCGACTTGTTATAACACACAAATGAAAACTGTCGGACTCAGTTCCAGACTAGTTTGTTCCGGTTCTGACTGAACCTGTTGGATATTAATCAGAAACATCAGAACATCACAGAGAACCACCTTAAAAACATCAGAACCTCTGAGAGTCTAACCACCAACAAAGACAGTTTCCGTCCTGTGGCGTTCCTCAGGGTTCTAACCTGAATCATCTTTGGTTTGTTTCAATCCTCTGGGAGTTCTTCAGACTCATTATTAAGTTAAAAGGATCCAGGTTAGAACCCTGAGGAACGCCACATCGTGAAAAACTCGAAACTAGACCTTAGATCTGTTCTAAAGATGGTAATCAGACTCTCAGGGTGGAATATTTTCTGGATCAACGTGTTCCACCTTCTAGAGATGAATCAGCTGATCGATCGATCAGCTGATCGATCTGTAGAAGGTGGAATACGTTGATCTGAGGTTCTTCAAATAAATTCAGGTTCCTGTCAAAAGGAACCAGGAAATATTCTCACAGAATTTAGATGTCTTTATGAAACAGTTCCTCAAACTGATTGATCAGCTGATTGATGACTAGTCTGGACCGACTGGAAGCGTCCAGGTGAGTTTATGGAGGTGAAGGTGGAGCTGCGGGTGATGAGAGGCAGGTGTTTGTTGTTCTGTCCTCTGATTGGATGATAAATGAGACCATATAAGGAGCTGTTAGAACAAAATGAAACCTGACACCAGCAGAGCAGAGATCACTGTCCGAGGGTTGGACGACCAATCAGCTGCAGTGTTAGACGGACGAGTCGGAGACACCTTTAGAAAATCTGGAACACAAAGAGACACCTTTAGAACACCTGGAACACAAAGAGACACCTTTAGAACACCTTTAGAACACAAAGACACCTTTGGAACACCTTTAGAACACAGACACATTCTATAGAGGTCTGCATGCTGGTTCTATAGAGGTCTGCTGGTTCTATAGAGGTCTACTGGTTCTATAGGGTCTGGTTACTGGTTCTATAGAGGTCTACTGGTTCTATAGAGGTCTGGTTACTGCTTCCATAGAGGTCTACTGGTTCTATAGAGGTCTACTGGTTCTATAGAGGTCTGGTTACTGGTTCTATAGAGGTCTGCTGGTTCTATAGAGGTCTGCTGGTTCTATAGTCTACTGGTTCTATAGGGGTCTGGTTACTGGTTCTATAGAGGTCTACTGGTTCTATAGAGGTCTGGTTACTGGTTCTATAGAGGTCTACTGGTTCTATAGAGATCTGGTTACTGGTTCTATAGAGGTCTGCTCGTTCTATAGACGTCAGCTGGTTCTATAGGGGTCTGCTGGTTCTATAGAGGTCTACTGGTTCTATAGGGGTCTGGTTACTGGTTCTATAGAGGTCTGCTGGTTCTATAGAGGTCTACTGGTTCTATAGGGGTCTGGTTACTGGTTCTATAGAGGTCTGCTGGTTCTATAGAGGTCTGGTTACAGGTTCTATAGGGGTCTGCTGGTTCTATAGGGGTCTGCTGGTTCTATAGAGGTCTACTGGTTCTATAGGGGTCTGGTTACTGGTTCTATAGAGGTCTACTGGTTCTATAGAGGTCTGGTTACTGGTTCTATAAAGGTCTGCTGGTTCTATAGAGGTCTGGTTACTGGTTCTATAGAGGTCTACTGGTTCTATAGAGGTCTGGTTACTGGTTCTATAGAGGTCTACTGGTTCTATAGAGGTCTGGTTACTGGTTCTATAGAGGTCTGCTGGTTCTATAGAGGTCTGCTGGTTCTATAGAGGTCTACTGGTTCTATAGGGGTCTGGTTACTGGTTCTATAGAGGTCTACTGGTTCTATAGAGGTCTGGTTACTGGTTCTATAGAGGTCTACTGGTTCCATAGGGGTCTGGTTACTGGTTCTGGACTCACCGGAGACCTTCAGAGTGACCTTCCTCTTGAAGTGGACTCGGAGGACCTCACACTCATAGGGCCCCTGGTCCTCTGGTTTCAGGTCCCTCATCTCCACGGAGAAGTTCCCTTTGGCATAGAGCTGGGGGAAGCTGGACACTCGTCCTCTGAACCTCTGGTGCTGAGACGTTCTGTTCTCTGAGCTCTTGACGATGTCCAGGACGCTCAGGTCGTCTTTGTCCCTCCAGTAGACGGAGACGCTGGAGGGAAGAGGGTCGCTGTAGATGCAGGGCAGGACCACGGATCCACCGACGGAACCCTCTACGTCCAACCCACAGACTGCTGAGAGGAAACCAAGAGTTATCTTAATATGACCTCAGAGTCCAGAAAAATAGATTCATCTGGTAGAAGACTGGAGAGAGGAAGACACCAGTAGATGGATGATGTTCCTTCTGTTGTTTCTTCCTTTAGAACAATGTCACTTTATAACAACTACTGAGTAAAGAAAGGATGGTTTTAGCTGCTGATATGTTTAAACTACGACTGTGGTCTTCTTCAGAGCATCATCTCATGTGTTGATGACGTGTGATGACGTCTTGATGACGTGTGATGACATGTTGATGACGTGTTGACGTGTTGATGACATGTGGTGACGTGTTGATGACGTGTGATGACATGTTGATGACGTGTGATGACGTGTGATGACATGTTAGTGATGTGTGATGACGTGTTGATGGCGCGTTGATGACGTGTGGATGACATGCTGATGACATGTTGATGTGCGATGACGTGTTGATGATGTGTGATGTGTTGATGACGTGTGCTGACGTGTTGATGACATGTTGATGACGTGATGACGTGTTGATGATATGTAATGACATGTTGATGACGTGTGATGACGTGTTGGTGACGTGTGATGATGTGTTGATGATGAGTTGATGACATCTGATGACTTGTTGATGTGTAATGACATGTTGATGACGTGTGATGACATGTTGAGGATGTGTCATGATGTGTCATGATGTGTCGATGATCACACGTCACCAACACATCAGCAACACGTCATCAACATGCCACCAACACGTCATCAACATGCCATCAACACGTTGTCAACACGTCGTCAAAACGCCATCAACACGTCATCAACACGTCTGATGACGCTCTGAGGACGACTACAGACGTAGTTGAAACATGTCAGCAGTTAAACCTGTGAGGATTTATTTTTTTCAGCTGAACACTGGAACTGATCCCACTGATGAGTATTATAATATTAATACTAATAATCACTTATTGTGTATTTAATGTATGAGTTGTGTTGACATGAATAGAGGGAGAACATTAACCTCAGGGTCTGAAGGGTTAAATACATGATGGATACACACACACACACACACACACACACACACACACACACACACACACACACACACACACACACACACACACACACACACACGCGCCAAACGATAAGAGTTCTGACTTTGCTTCACAGTTTATTCCTGTTTCCTTATAAGGTAACAACTAATGACACTGAAACTGTTAAACTCAAGGTTGTTTTAAGACCTGCAACTATAATAATCCTCCTATGAGACGCCACCAGTAGCTACATCACATCTAACACAGGAACAGACTAACAGGTAGAGAACAGGAAGAGGTTCTAGGAGGTTCTATTACAGGGTGCAGTTCAGCTAAATAAAGAACACTGAAAGAAACTAGATAAATTCTCACCGTTATTTAAACTCCAGATCAACATCCAGAAGGTGAAACTGCAGAGAAACAGATTTTATTACATTTATTACACAATTATCAGATGTTTTCTCTTTCCTGTCTGTTATTTATGTTTACAGTCTAGTGACGGAACTAAACTGAATGATAAACCCTCATCTTTAGCACACAGACGGTGGTATTGATCCAGTTTATCTTCCTGATTTAAACTAAAACCGCTGAAACCACAGATCCTGTTTCTACTGAAGCTCCATGAGGAACCCACAGGAAGGTTCTGTTTTAAATACAGAACTGAGACATGGAAACAGGAAACTACTGAAAACGTTTTTACACCCTTTTCAGGCCCAATAATCCTCCAGAGCTCCACCTGGGGCCTGGAAATAAAAAAATAAAGGAAATATTCCTGATTTTCCACCAGCATGGAGCTCCTGTTGGTCTGTTTTTAGGTTGTATTCTCTTTTAAAACTGAATTTTGTGACCCAAAAGTGAAACTAACGGAGATAAACGTGTAACGGAGCCGCCTGGTGTTTAATTACCGGATAAACCGAGGTAACGGGAGGCTCGTAAACCGGATTCTGGTTCATTTTTATGACGTTAACTCAGAAAATAAAAAGGTTCAGATGTTAGCTCCAGTTAGCCAAAGCTAGCTAACTTTAACCGGATAACGGCCCGTTTCCGGTCCTGTCTGCCCGGTGTGAGCACTGACCTCCCGGTGTCGCTCATCCATCTCCTCCTCCTCCTCCAGGAGTCATTTAAACCTTCATATTTCATATTTTAATGCGACTTTTTTCAGAAATCTACGAACACAAACTCGTGGTTAAACTAGCGGAAATGACGTCATGCGGGCCAGTGTGGTCAAAATAAAGAATAGAACTTCCTCTTTCAACTCTGAAGGTTTGTTTTTTTTTTTTAGTTTGTTTTAAATCTTAAATCATGTTAATTACAGTCTAGTGTCTAAATATGTTACAGGACGTTAAACACGAGCAGAAATAGTCCTGTTATTAATATTTAAACGTTAAATTCACGGCTTCATTGTAAACCACAAACGTTTCACAATAAAAGTTGACATTTTCAAAGTGTTTCCTGAACAAGCAGCACTTCTATAAAGGTGTGTTTATTTACATGTTGTGACGATGCAGCTGTAAATAATCAGAGATCACAACATCTGTCTGACAAAATAAAATGTTTTAAACTGTTTTAGATTAAATTAAACATAATAAATAAATGTTGTAAATGTTAGAATTAAAGCAGAACTTCCTGTGTGGATTTGTGTCGAAAAGTTTGCTTTGGTCCACGTTTACTGGAGCTGAATGTTTCCTAAATGTTTTCTGAATCTTACCTGGATGTTCCCTGAATGTTTCCTAAATGTTTCCTGAATGTTTCCTGGACATTTCCTTCAGGTTCCTCCTCCTCTTCAGGCTCAGATGTTTGGACCCTTCATGTTCTCTGCAGGACTTTGGTCCCTGCGGCTGTAAACAGAGAAAACTTGTATAAATACTCAGTTTATGTATTAACAGAGTCATTATGAAGTATTTGCCCCCCAGTTCCAGTTCCAGCTCGTCTGCAGTAACCGATGGATTCACAGGAATGTAAACAGCAGCGTGTCTGCTGGTAAATCAGAGTTTGTCAAAGGAGGAAACGTGTCCAAACATAAAACTCAGACCTGAGGAGCTGCAGCTCGTCTCTTTATTCCACTCAGAAACCATCGAACTCTGCAGCGTTTCACCATGGAATCAGAATAAAAACCACAACAAGACAGAAATGAACTAAATGAGACACAAAAGGACGTAAAATAACAAAAATGAAACAAAAACACCCTAAATACATAAAATTACCATAATGTGACTCTAAACGACCAACTTTCAATACAAATGACCATAAAAACATTTAAAAATCACCAAAATGGGGCATAAAACAACCACAAAAATACAAAAAATCAACATAATGTGAGTCTAAATGACCAAATTTCAAAACTAATAACTACAAAAGATGGAAAATGATAAAAATGATATTCAAAACAACCACAAAAGTATTAAAATTTAAAAGAATGTGACACTAAATGACCTCATTTAAAAACAAATCACCACAAAACACATAAAAAATCACCAAAATGAGGCACAAAATACTTCAAAACTATTTAAAATGAACCTAATGTAATTGTAAATGATGAAATTTCAATAATAACAACTACAAAAAGATGGAAAATGACCAAATGAGATTAAAAGCAACCACAGAAATACTTAAAAATACCATAATATGACAATAAACGAGCAAACTCGAGTACAAATCACCACAGAAACACATGAAATAACCAAAAGTAAGTTAAAATGAACTCAATGCGACATAAAATGACTAAAATTAAACACAAAACAACCTCAAAAACATTTTAAATGAGCCTAATGTGACACACTAAGCCTAAATTAAATAAAAAGACGTGAAGCAAACAGAAATAAATGAAGTAAACTTACGAGCAGCTGAACCCTGCAGATGATTTCTGTAAATGAAGGTTTCTGACTTCCTGTTTGTGCTGCTGCCGACTGCAGGACCACAGAGGAAGAACCTTCAGGAACAAAACAAACACGTTAAAACACCAGAACGCTGCAGAACAAGCACAGGAACACAGTAAACACACAGTAAACACAAACATATGAAATAAATGTTTGCATTTCATTTAGTTTTCATTTAGTATTGTTGTGATTTTTATTTTACTTTATGAATATTTATTGAACAGTTTGTTCATATTTTTATGATTTTTGTTAATATTGTTGTATTTTTTTTAATATTTCTTGAACGTTTTGTTGACAGTTTTCTTACGCTTATTAATATTTTCTGGATTTATTTATTTACTTTTTTACATTTTATTAATTTCTTGAACAATTTAAAAATATTTTAGTCCTCTTGTTATTCCTTGATGGATATTTTTCTCTCTTTTTCACATTTTGTGAATATTTCAAGAACACTGAGGTAATATTTTCATGGCTCTTCTTAATGTTCATTTGATATTTTATTTTCTAGATATTTTATTTATATTTTTAAATATAATATTTTGTCACTCTTGATAATATTTACTGAATATGTCTTTATAATAATAATAATTTAATTAATAATCAATTCATTCAGGATTTTCTTAATGTTTGTTGGATATTTGTTTATGTCATTTTTACATTTTATTTATATTTTGAGCATTTAAAAATAAAAAAATTTAAATTTAAAATTTTCTCACTCTTGTTAACATTTTTTTCAATATTTCTATTTTGTAAGAACTTTATGAATATTTTTCTTCCACTTCTTAATAATCATTGGATTTTTTTTACTTTTATTTATATGTTTAAACTTTTTATTACTGTTTTTTCTCACTGCTGTTAATATTTACTAAATATTTTTTCCTAATAATAATTTAGTTGATATTTTTCTCAATGTTTGTTGGATATTTCTGTTTTTTACCTTTAATTTATATTTTCAAATCATTTTTCTAAAGTTTTTCTTGTTATTAATATTTATTGAATATTTCTTTGTAATAATTAACCTACGTTGGATATTTATTTTTACTTTTTTTTTACATTTCATTAATACATTTTTTAACATTTTGTGAATGTTTCATAACTCGTTGTAATATTTTTAGATATTTATCTTTTACATACATTTTATTTATATTTTCAAACTTTTCATTACTGTTTTTCTCAATCTCGTTAATATTTATTGAATATTTCTTTATGATAATAATTTCATTGGTATTTTTATTCCACTTGTTAATCTAAGTTGGCGATTTATTTATATATTTTTTTTACATTTTATTAATGTATTTTTAAACATTTTGTTAATGTTTTTGTAAGTGTTTTTTCTATTTTTACATTTTTTAACGTACATTTAACTTTGTATTAATATTTTTGTCACTCTTGTTAATATTTATTGAATATTTCTTTATATATTTTTCGTATTTTATATTGATTGAAACATTTTGTGAATGTTTTTAGAGCTATTTTAACATATTTTTTAAATGCATATCTTTTGGCTATTTATCTTTATTTTCAATAACATTTTTCTTACTTTTTCTTGTTAATATATTAATTAATATTAAATATTATTCATTAATATTGATTATTAGTATTTCTTGATTTTATTATATGTATTTTTTTTTCATTTTTTAAATATATTTTTAAACTTTTTATTATGTTTTTCTTACTTTGTTTTGTTAATATTTTTTGAATATTTCTCTTTTTTATTATATAAATTTTATTTTTTTATATATTTTTAAACTTTTTATTATTACTTTTCTTAATGTTTGTTGGATATTTCTTTATTTTTTATCATTACTATTATTTTTTATATATTTTAAATATATTTTAAAATGTTTTTTGATCTTTTTCTTGCTTTTTCTTGTCAATATTTTTTAATATTTCTTTTTAATAATAATTTCTTTAACTTTTTTC
Organism: Amphiprion ocellaris; assembly: GCF_022539595.1. Taxonomy (NCBI): domain Eukaryota; kingdom Metazoa; phylum Chordata; class Actinopteri; family Pomacentridae; genus Amphiprion; species Amphiprion ocellaris. Next base: position 18,138,854 of record NC_072789.1, on the reverse strand, counting down.
CAAATCCTTGTTTGATATTTCTTTTTTATATTATTATCTATTTATTTCTTTTAATTTTTAAACATATTTTTAATCTGTTTATTAATTTTTTCTTTATTTTTCTTGTTAATACTAATTTCTTTATTTTATTATTATTTTTCTTTATTTATTCATTTTGATTTTAAATATTTTTAAAAACTTTTTATTAATGTTTTTCTTACTTTTTCTTGTTAATATTTATTGAAAATTTCGCTCTCTGACCACGCTTCCGCCTCCCGGTTACCATGATGACAGCAGGCGTAGCGTCACCGGAAACAGAAGCTGCGGGCGGGAAACAAAGCGTCACAAACACTACTGCGCATGTGCAGTGGGTCGCTCTGCTCACCACAAACATCCGGCAGCCATCTTAGAGCCGTTCTCGGTTCCAGTGATTTTATCCGCGAACCGGACCGGGACGACCCGAACCCGGCGTCCGTCTGGAGGAGGAGCCGGCAGCTGGACCGGAGGGAGGAGCCGGGAAGGGAGAGGAGCCGGGAGAGGAGAGAGGAGAGCCGGGAAAGTAGGGAGAGGAGCCGGAAGAGGAGAGAGTGGAGCCGGGGAGTTTGAGGAGGACCAACCGGTTAGTTTATGTTTTAATATAACATTTAGTAAAGATGTGTATTTTTATTTTTATTCTTAGTTCCCAGAATGCATCCAGCAAACATTAAGAAAAATATTCATATTGTTATTATAAAGACATAATCAATCAATATTAACAACAGGAAGTAAAACATGAATATATAATATATATATATATATATATATATATATATATATATATATATATATATATATATATATATATATATATATATATATATATATATATAATTAAAGAAAAAAATCAACAAACATTGAGAAAAATATTAAAGAAATTCTTATTATAAAGAAATATTCAATACATATTAACAAGAATAAAGAAAGCAATAAAAAGCTAAGATGTAAAAAGAATAATAATAATACAACAAACATAATCAGGTGGAAGGAAAATATTTGCAAAATTATTATTATATCGAATAAATATTAACAAGAGTAAGTAAAACATTAATAAAAAGTTTTAAAATATATAAATATATATGTATTTTTAAAATTCAACAAACATTAAGAAAAATATTTACAAAATTATTATTATATGGAATAAATATTAACAAGAGTAAGTAAAACATTAATAAAAAGTTTTAAAATATATAAATATATATGTATTTTTAAAATTCAACAAACATTAAGAAAAATATTTACAAAATTATCATTATTATATAGAAATATTCAATTAATATCAACAAGAATAAGTAAAATGGTAATAAAAAGTTTTTTAAAAACATAAATTAAACGTAATAATAATAATAATAATAATAATAATAATAATAATAATAATAATAATAATAATTATTATTATTATTATTATTATTATTATTATTATTATTATTATTATTATTACGTTTAATTTATGTTTTTAAAAAACTATAATAATAATAATAATAATAATAATAATAATAATAATAATAATAATTATTATTATTATTATTATTATTATTATTATTATTATTATTATTATAAAGAAATATTCAACAGACATTAAGAAAATATGTTTAAAAAATTATTATTATAAAGAAATGTTCAGTAAACATGGAGTAAATAAAACATTAATAAAAGGTTAAAAATATTTTTAAAATGTAAGTATAAATAAATATCTAAATATATTACCAGGAGTTGTAAAAACATGAACAAAATGTTAATAAATACATTAAAAAAATGAAAAAAAAATCCAACGAAGATTAACAAGTGGAAGAAAAATATTAATGAAGTTATTATTATATCGAAATATTCAATAAATATTAACAAGAGTAAGAAAAACATTAGCAAGATGTTCAAAAATATAAATAAAATGTAAAAAAAATCCAGTGAACCTTAACAATAATATTAATAACGTTATTATTATATAGAAATATTCAATAAATATTAACAAGAGTGATAAAAATATTAACAGATGTTCAAACATATTAATAAAATGTAAAATAAAAAAATATATAAATGAAATGATTATTAATGTAATTATTATTATGAAGAAATATTCAATAAATATTATCAAGAGTGACAAAATATTTAAAAAATATAAAAGAAATATTTAGAAAATAAAATATCCAACAAAGATTAAATAGAGCCATGAAACTATCACCTCAATGTTCTAGAAATATTCACAAAATGTAAAAAAGAGAGAAAAATATACATCAAATATTAACAAGAGGAATAAAATAATATTAAATTGTTCAGGAAATTAATTTAACATTGATTAAATGTGTGTATTTTTAAATTTTTTTTTTGTTCCCAGAATGCATCAAGAATAACTTGAGTAAACAAAAATCAAAACATTTCTGATGAAACCTGTTAAACTAATAGTTTTCAAACTGTATTTTCCTCCAAATATTTCAGATTTGGCCTAAAATTATTCATTTTTTCATTAAACAGCTGAGTGCGTTTCAGTAAGGAACATTTAGACATAAAATAATTAACGTGAGGCCATGATGATCCTGCTCACACTACTTATAACTAGAATATCTTTTTTCATGAACAAACTGCTATTTAAAGGGTTGAAGTCCTGAAGCTGAGTAAATGTTTGTTGGACTGATGTGACTCTGTTAAAATGTAAAATAATGTCAATATTTCAGACGTTTATGGAGGTTTGTGTCCTCTGAGAGTCGTTCTGTGTGACGTCCAGTCTGGTGGAGCTGAGAACGTTTGAGGACCAAGACGTCTGAAGCAGATCTTCAGTTTCCTGATGATGAAGAAAACTCCTCCGTCGTCCTGAAGAGTAGCCAGCAGTCGAACAGCGTCTACTGCAGCACTTTCAGGTTTGTAATCTCTCAGAACGTCTCCAGAATCACTAAAAACCTGATCAGAATGACTTAAATATCTTGAAACCTGACCTAAAGGACAGTAAGTTGCCCTAAATGATTAAAATTTGCCCAAAATTTGACTTAAATGGGTCATTAAATGTATTAAATTTCCCTAAAGATCTTCAGATTGACAGTTTGATGACAAAAATTTGTCCCAAATGACTCAGAATGGATCCAAACTCATCCAAATATCCAAAATGACGAGAAACTTGTCCAAATTGACACAAAAAAATGTCCAAAATCTCTGGGAGCGTCTCCAAAATTACTAAAAATTTGATCAAAATGTGGCTAAAATGACTTCAAACTTTTAAGAATTGACTCAGAAGTTGTCTTAAATATCTTGAAACTTGACCTAAAGAACAGAAAGTCGTCCTGAATGATTAAAATTTGTACAAAACAGTTCAAAATGTGCCCGCTCTGTCTTGAAACGTGTCCAATATTATCTGCAGTTTGACTGAAATGGGTCATTAAATGTGTAAAATTTCCTTAAAGGTCTTCAAATGTACAGTTTGATGAAAAGAAATTATCCAAAATGACTCAAAATGGATCCAAACTTATAAAAATTATCCAAAATGACGAGAAACTTGTCCAAACTTTCTTGGTTTTTGGCCCAAATTACTCCAAATCTGACCAAAATTACCTGAAAATAATAAAATAACAGCTGCTCTCGATCTTCTTGCAGGTTCTGGTTCTGGTGTGGATCTTGTTGCAGATCCTGGTCTGGACCTTGTTGCAGGTTCTGGTCCAGGTCTGGATCTTGCTGCAGGTTCTGGTTCTGGTCTGGATCTTGTTGCAGGTTCTTGTCCTGGTTCTGGTCGGTTCTGGTCTGGACCTTGCTGCAAGTCCTGGTTCTGGTCTGGATCTGATTCCGGTCTGGGGTCCCGATGGTGCGGGGCAGAGACCTGAGCGACTTTGAGCGTGGCTTCATCGTCGGGGCCCGGATGGCTGGAGCGTCGGTCACCAGGACGGCCCAGCTGGTCGGCGTCTCCATAGGAACCGTTGCCAAGGTGACGTCGGCGTTCAGGGTGACGGGGAAGACGTCGGTCAGCCGGGTGGGGAACTGCGGCCGGCAGAGAACGCTGAACGACCGCGACGCTCGCGCTCTGGTCCAGTTCGTGAAGAAGAACCGCAGTGCCACGCTGGCCCAGGTCACCCAGAACCTCAACGCTGGGCGGAACCACACGGTGTCGGCCCGGACCGTCCGCCGACAGCTGCACCGGGAGGGGTACTACAAGGAGGTGGAGGGGCAGAAAGCACTGGGCAGGGGGCAGGACGGAACCCAGTGCTGTGGTCCAGAGGACGGACCCAAAGAGACGGAACCAGAACCAGCACCTGTAGGAGACGGGTCGGCTTTTATTCTGAAAGGTCTCTGAGGCATCCTTAGTCCAAAATGACTGAAAGACTGGATCTAAACGACTCAAAATGATCTGAAACAACCCAAAGACTGGATCTAAACAACTTGAAAGGGTCCAAAACGACCCAAAGACTAGATCTAAATGGCTTGAAAAGATCTGAAACGACCTAAAGACTGGATCTAAACGACTCGAAAAGATCTGAAATGACCTAAAAACTGGATCTAAACAACTCGAAAAGATCTGAAATGACCCAGAGACTGGTTCTAAATGACTCAAAAGGGTCTGAAACGACCTAAAGACTGGATCTAAATGACTGGAAAAGATCTGAAACAACCCAAAGACTGGATCTAAACGACTGGAAAAGATCTGAAACAACCCAAAGACTGGATCTAAACGACTCCAAGGGTCCAAAACAACTCAAAGACCAGATGTAAACGACTCGAAAGTGTCCAAAACGACCCAAAGACTGGATCTAAACGACTCGAAAAGATCTGAAATGACCCAGAGACTGGTTCTAAATGACTCAACAGGGTCTGAAACGATCTAAAGACTGGATCTAAATGACTTGAAAAGATCTGAAACAACCCAAAGACTGGATCTAAATGACTCCAAGGGTCCATAACAACTCAAAGACCGGATCTAAACGACTCGAAAGTGTCCAAAACGACTCAAAGACTGGATCTAAACGACTCCAAGGGTCCAAAACAACTCAAAGACCGGATGTAAACGACTCGAAAGTGTCCAAAACGACCCAAAGACTGGATCTAAACGACTCGAAAAGATCTGAAATGACCCAGAGACTGGTTCTAAATGACTCAACAGGGTCTGAAACGATCTAAAGACTGGATCTAAATGACTTGAAAAGATCTGAAACAACCCAAAGACTGGATCTAAATGACTCCAAGGGTCCATAACAACTCAAAGACCGGATCTAAACGACTCGAAAGTGTCCAAAACGACTCAAAGACTGGATCTAAACGACTCAAAAGGGTCCAAAAAGACTCAAAGACTGGATCTAAATGACTCGAAAGGGTCTGAAACGACCCAAAGACTAGATCTAAACGACTCGAAAGGGTCTGAAACGACCAAAAGACTAGATCTAAACGACTCGCAAGGGTCTGAAACGACTCAAAGACTAGATCTAAACGACTCGAGAGGGTCTGAAACGACCCAAAGACTAGATCTAAACGACTCGAAAGGGTCTGAAATGATGTAAAGACTGGATCTAAATGACTTCAAAAGATCTGAAATGACCCAAAGACTAGATCTAAACGACTCAAAAGGGTCTGAAACGACCCAAAGACTGGATCTAAACAACTTGAAAGGGTTTGAAATGATGTAAAGACTGGATCTAAATGACTTCAATAGATCTGAAATGACCCAAAGACTGGATCTAATTGATTCGAAAGGGTCTGAAATGATGTAAAGACTGGATCTAAATGACTTTAAAAGATCTGAAACGACCCAAAGACTAGATCTAAACAACTCAAAAGGGTCTGAAACGACCCAAAGACGATCTAAACGACTTGAAAGGGTCTGAAATGATGTAAAGACTGGATCTAAACAACTCGAAAAGATCTGAAATGACCCAAAGACTGGATCTAAATGACTCGAAAGGGTCTGAAATGATGTAAAGACTGGATCTAAATGACTTCAAAAGATCTGAAATGACCAAAAAGACTGAATCTAAACGACTCGAAGAGGATCTGAAACGACCTAAAGACTGGATCTATACGACTCGAAGAGGGTCTGAAACAACCTAAAGACTGGATCTATACGACTCGAAGAGGGTCTGAAACAACCTAAAGACTGGATCTATATGACTCGAAGAGGATCTGAAACGACCCGACCTCGTCCAGAACGATCCGATGTTGAGGACTGGACGTCAACAGAGGAACTGATGGAAACCTGACACAGGAAGTTGTAGAACCCTGACTTCCTGTGTTGAATCAATGACTCGTACATGTTTGTTTTTTTGTATCTTCACAAACACAATAAAGGTTTTTTAAACAAGTTGTAGTCCTGATGGACGTTTGAATGTTCTCAGAAGTTCTCCAACTCATGAGGAACCAGCTGGATGTGACACAAACCTCATCAAAATAAAAGAAAGTTTGTCCGAAATAACCCAATAATTAATGAAATTCTCATTTTGCTGTTATTTTTAACGTAGTTTCTCCAAATGTTCGGTTTTTAATAAAGCAGACAAAAAAAACTACAAATTTTTTCAGTGACGCGATGACGCCGTTTACGTCCTTACGTTGGGACGCTTCGATGTCGTCACCGCGCCGCTGGTGTTTTGAGGAGAGCAGTTTGTTGTCGTACCGGCGTCTCCCTGTCGACTGGCGGCTCCTTTCAAGCAGTTTTTTCCACTTCGAGCAGCCGGACAGCGCCTCTCCTCCGCCACATGAGCCCACCGGACACCTCGCCGACATTCCCCCGCAGCACGGCGGCCAGTAGCTAGCTCAGCTCCCCGCCGAGCCGGCTGGAAGTCAGGCAGGCTCGCAGCTACTTAGCCGCTAGTTAGCAGCTAGCCGGCTACATCAGGTTGGTACGTTGGAGGCTAGCAGCTAGTTAGCAGCTAGTTAGCATCACCGAGTTGGAGGTAATTCAAGTCTGCTTTCTGTCTCTGAGCAGTAGAAAAACGAACTTCTTAAAGTTTCAGAGAGTAAACTGAAGTAAAAACTGTCCAAGTGGCTTTAACTTTGTCCTGAATTGACTAGATAAGCTGGTTTTTGTTCTATTTTAGCTGAAATAAAACAAAAACAGACAACAAACGGAGGATTTCTGAGTCTGGACTTCTGTATTTAGTTTATTTATTGAGTTTTTAAAGGTTTTATGTAGTATTTTTTAAAGCACTGGCTGCTGAAAACTGTTCAATAACTTCTGTAAATTAATTTCATTTTTTAAACAATGCGATTTTAAAAATTTTATTGATGGTTTATTCCACTAATATTAATATTTAAAGTTGGTGTTTTCAGGATGTCGTCTCCGTTCAGGATCCCCAAGAAGAAGCAGGAAGTGGACTGTAGCTCCGCCCACCAGTCCCCATTGGCCAGCCTCCAGAGCCCTGCCCCTACTCTTAAGGTGGTATCACAGTTGTTTGTATTTTTAAGGTGGTATCACTCTGCTCAACACTTCTCTGTCCCAGTTGTGGGTCCTTTAAGGTGGAATTATTGATCTGAAAACTCTCTCCAAATGTTTTGGGGCTTTTAAGGTGGTATTGTCAAACTGTGAGCATCAGTCTTTATCGCTGTGTCGTTTAAGGTGGTATTGCTCAAGTTGAAGGGTCGCTGTCTGTGACCCTGTCTGCACATCTGTTGGCATCTTTTAGTGGTTAACATGTGGCTCATTTAAGGTGGTATGATGCGCTGGTGGAACTTTAAAGTGGTATACCTGACAGTATAAAGGTAGAATTATTGATTGAGAGTCAGTTAACGTTGCATGAACTTTAAAGTAGTCTGTTTAAATCCCTTAAGGTGGTATTGTGTGACCTGTTGGTCCTATGTGTTAATGTATTTAAGGTGGTATTTTTCTGTGTCCTGCTGTGGACAGGGTTACGGGGGCTGGCCCACCAGAGTCGGTGCTGCCAGAGTGCATGCTGGGAAAGGCGTGTCCTCAGAGAGACGGAAGGCGGTGCAGCGCCCCCTACAGGCTCCATTCAGAGACGAGGTGAAGACGCTGCTGGGACTCGACGGAGGCGGAGCTTCAGCAGGAAGCCGCGGCGGCCAATCAGAGCCGGGACAGAGAGCCGAGTCGTCCTGTTGTTCTGACAGGTGAGAAGTTTGATCCAAATGGAGGACAGAGGTTTAGTTTTATGTCTGATTTATTATCACAGTTTATAATATTTTAATACTAGTAGTTAATGAGTGTTAATGCCGGGTTGTGCTCCAGGTTTTTTTCCCTGTTAAAAGAGTGTTTTCCTGCCACTGTCTCCTTAGGGCTGCTCTGGGGTTCAGGCATATGGGTTTTGGAAAGCATCTCAAGACAATTTGACTGTAATTGGCGCTATATAAATAAAATTGAATTGAATATTTTATTGAGATATTTCTGGATATATATTAGTATCATTCTCTTATTTTATTTTTTCTTTGACTTTTTTCTCAGATATTTTATTTATAGTGGAAAGTTTTTATTGGTAATTCTGATTTGGTTTTTTTTTAATATTCTGTGGTTATTTTACAATTTGTAAATCTGTATTTTAGTTTTTTCTTTTTTATATTTGACACATTTTACGAGATAATTGAATAATTATATTCAGATTTTTTTCATTTTTAAAGATATTTTACTGCTTTTGTCATTTTTTTAAAACAAATTTTATCATTTTTTTCTGAAGTATTTTAATCATACTCTTCAGATTTTAGAATTTTAGTGAATGAACTCATTGATTTGATAATTTTTTTGAGATTTTGCAGCTTTTTTCAGATATTTATTATATTCAGACATGCTAATATTTTTATTTTTATTAAATAATTAATTTTTATTTTATCTTATTATTTATTATTGTTTTAATGCAGGTATTCTGACAGTTACACATTTTTACTTGTGTTTTAGGAGAGATTTTTTTTAAACTTCTGTGTTGTCAGAAACAATACTAATATTGTACTATTTTTTTCATTTTTTTCCTAAATAAATCTTACTAATTTGTTTCCAAGAGGTTCCAGAAATATTTTTACCATATTTTTATATTTGCTTTTTAATACTTTGTCACCTATATATTCATATACATTCTAAACATTTAAAAAAATATTTTCCCTCATATTTTACTGAACTATTGTTTATCTCTGTTAGAGATTTTATTCACTCTATTTCCACATATATTCATATTATTTTTATCAGTTTTCAGCAGCTTTTACTGATATTTTTATTATATTTTTCAGAGATTTTTTTTAGACAATTTGCTAGTTAATTTATTAATTACACTTCTTTTTTTGCAAAATGTTACAAATATTTTAACGATATTTTCAGGTTTAATCAAGACAATTTCTGATAAATTAGTGATATTTTTACAGATTTTATGAATATTTTTCTTGTTTTTGACACTCTTCAGATGTTTAAGAAGAATTAGTACAATATTTGTGGTTTGAATATTTTTTCTGGACTTTAAAAAACTTTGTAGATATTTTTGTTTTTTGTTTTGGATTTTTTGGCATATTTTTTCTGGATTTTTCGTTGAATTAAAAAAAATTCTGATTTTTTTGTTATTTCATTTTGGATATTTTTGGCATGTTTTTTCTGCATTTTTGAAAACTTTTCAAATAATTTTCCTATTTTAGATCTTTTGACATTTTTTGGGATTTTAAATAAGTTTAGAGATATTTTTGTTTTTTTATTTTGAATTTTTTTTGGCATATTATTTCTGGATTTAAAAAAAAAAAACCTTCTAAATAATTTTCTTATTTTATTTTGGATTTTTTTGACATTTTTTGGGGGGATTTAAAAAAAAATGTAGCTGTTTATTTTCAGCTGCACTTCTCGGTCCGTCCACCAGGTGGCGTCCAAAGAGAGCGTCTGACCGCCTGCTGCAGCCTGAACACCACCTGCCTCCACCACAGAAGAAAAAAAGCGTCCTGTCATCAGGTGAGCGTCCTCCCAGCATTGCCGTGGAAACGGGCGACTCTCTGGACTCTCTGGCAGCGCTGCGACCTGAGGGGCATGCTGGGAGTCCAAGTCCTTCACCGCCAGGACTACAACGATGGAGGACAGTGGAGTGCAGCGGAGACAGGAAGGAACAGGTCAGAGCTCACCTTCACAATAAAGGTAGAAATACAGTCAAAAATATTTCACAATAAAGGTAAAAATACTGAGATTACAGCCTGAAAATATTTCACAATAAAGCTAAAAATATTGAGATTATATTTACAAAATATTTCACAATAAAGGTAAAAATACTGAGATTATAGCCCGAAAATATTGCAAAATAAAGCTAAAAATACTGAGATTATAGTTAAAAAATATTTCACAATGAAGCTAAAAATACTGAGATCATAGTTAAAAAAAAATTCACAATGAAGCTAAAAATACTGAGATTATAGTTAAAAAATATTTCACAATAAAGCTAGAAATACTGAGATTATAGCCTGAAAATATTTCACAATAAAGCTAAAAATACTGAGTTTATAGCCGGAAAATATTTCACAATAAAGGCAGAAATACTGAGATGACAGAAAATATTTCACAATAAAGGTAAAAATATCGAGATTGCAGCCTGAAAATATTTAACAATAAAGGTAAAAATACTGAGATTATAGTTAGAAAATATTTCACAATAAAGGCAGAAATACTGAAATTACAGCCTGAAAATATTTCACAATAAAGGTAGAAATTCTGAGATTATAGCCTGAAAATATTTCACAATAAAGCTAAAAATACTGAGATTACAGCCTGAAAATATTTCACAATAAAGGTAGAAATTCTGAGATTATAGCCTGAAAATATTTCACAATAAAGCTAAAAATACTGAGATTATAGCCTGAAAATATTTCACAATAAAACTGAGATTACAGCCTGAAAATATTTCACAATAAAGCTAAAAATACTGATTACAGCCTGAAAATATTTCACAATAAAGGTAAAAAGGAGGCGGAGCCCGGACAGGGGGCGGAGCCTGGACGTGAAGGAGGACATCCGGGAGAAGGAGAGGCAAAGATGGATTGAGTTCAGAGAGAACAACAGATCCACCGTCCTGCATCTGAGACTGAAACCAAAACCCAGTCCGACTCGAAGAAAGCCGAGTCAGACGGAACCCAGTGAGTTTCATGTAGTCCAGTTCTGTCTGACACGTTTCCACAATGTTAATGTACACTTTTTTATACTTTAGTGCATTCATATCCATATTTTTGGTACTTTAGTGCATTCGTATCCATATTTTTCCTACTTTAGTCCAGTAATATCCATATTTTTGGTACTTTAGTCTATTATTATCCATACTTTTCCTACTTTAGTCCATTCATATCCAGGTTTTTTACACTTTAGTACATAATTATCCTCATTTTTGGTAATTTAGTGCGTTAATATCCAGGTGTTTGACACTTTTATGCTTTAATATCCAGATTTTTGACACTTTAGTGTGTTAATATCCATATTTTAGATACTTTGTTGCATAAATATCCATGTTTTTGACTCTTTAGTACATTAGTATCCATGTTTTTCGTCCTTCAGTCCATTAATATCCAAGGTTTTGATGCTGTAGTTTGTTAATATCCATATTTTTGGTACTTTAATCCATTGATATCCATATTTTTGGTACTTTGTTGCATTAATATCCATATTTTTGGTTCTTTGTTGCATTATCGTCCAGGTTTTTGACCCTTTTTCCCTTCAAACTAGTCCTGTTTGTTCCCAGTTGAGGACTGCAGACTGACCCAGTTTGTGTGTCTATTAAGTGTTTGTTGTGTGTTTAAAGTGCGTCATGTTTGTGGGTCAGCAGGCCTGTAAACAACTGGTGTTTACAGCATGTTTCTGGTAATTACAGCAAATTTTCCATCAAATTTAAAGGCCCAGCTCAGTGTGAGAAACAGCAGTGGAATGATGTGGAGCAGTGGCTGGTTTAGCTTCGTAAATGGAGGATTTGCTGTTTTTCTAGGTCTGGAATAATGATAAAGTGAATTATCTGGAGGTTTTCCACTGTTGGTTGGTTTAAAGAGACGCCACTCTAAATGTCTACCGTGAAAAAACATGAAAAGAACTGTTTTTTCCTGTTCTTTGTCTCAAATAAAGGTTTCTCAATCTGCTTTTCCTTCAGTTGTCCTTTCGAGTGAAGAGGAGGATGAAGATGAAGAAACCAGGATGTTACAAAGCAGCAGCCGATTGGACGAATCCTGTAGAGAAAGATCAGACCAGGTGGGACTCACCTGGACAGCAGTCTGCAGTTACTGAGACTTTAGAGTGTTAATATCCAGTTTATTGATCCTTTAGTCCTTTAATATCCAGATTATTGACACTTTAGTCCATTAATATCCAGGTTATTGATCCTTTAGTCCTTTAATATCCAGGTTATTGATCCTTTAATGTGTTAATATCCAGGTTATTGATCCTTTAGTGTGTTAATATCTAGGTTATTGATCCTTTAGTGTGTTAATATCCAGGTTATTGATCCTTTAGTCCTTTAATATCCAGGTTATTGATCCTTTAGTCCTTTAATATCCAGGTTATTGATCCTTTAATGTGTTAATATCCAGGTTATTGATGCTTTAGTCCTTTAATATCCAGGTTATTGATCCTTCAGTCCTTTAATATCCAGGTTATTGATCCTTTAATGTGTTAATATCCAGGTTATTGATCCTTTAGTCCTTTAATATCCAGGTTATTGATCCTTTAGTCCTTTAATATCCAGGTTATTGATACTTTAATGTGTTAATATCCAGGTTATTGATCCTTTAGTCCTTTAATATCCAGGTTATTGATCCTTTAGTGTGTTAATATCCAGGTTATTTATCCTTTAATGTGTTAATATCCAGTTTATTGATCATTTAGTCCTTTAATATCCAGGTTATTGATCCTTTAGTCCTTTAATATCCAGGTTATTGATCCTTTAGTGTTTTAATATCCAGGTTATTTATCCTTTAAAGTGTTAATATCCAGGTTATTGATCCTTTAGTGTGTTAATATCCAGGTTATTGATCCTTTAGTCCAATAATATCCAAGTTATCGATCCTTTAGTGTGTTTATATCCAGGTTATTGATCCTTTAGTCCTTTAATATCCAGGTTATTGATCCTTTAATCCATTAATATCCAGTTTATTGATCCTTTAGTCCTTTATTATCCAGGTTATTGATCCTTTAGTTCTTTAATATCCAGGTTATTGATCCTTTAGTCCATTAATATCAAGGTTATTGATCCTTTAGTGTGTTAATATCCAGGTTATTGATCTTTTAGTGTGTTAATATCCAGATTATTGATACTTTAGTCCATTAATATAAAAGGTTATTGATCCTTTAGTGTGTTGATATCCAGGTTATTGATCTTTTAGTCCTTTAATATCCAGGTTATTGATCCTTTAGTCCTGTAATATCCAGGTTATTGATCCTTTAGTGTGTTAATATCCAGGTTATTTATCCTTTAATGTGTTAATATCCAGGTTATTTATCCTTTAGTGTGTTAATGTCCAGTTTATTGATCATTTAGTCCATTAATATCCAGGTTATTGATCCTTTAGTCCTGTAATATCCAGGTTATTGATCCTTTAGTCCATTAATATCAAGGTTATTGATCCTTTAGTGTGTTAATATCCAGGTTATTGATCTTTTAGTGTGTTAATATCCAGATTATTGATACTTTAGTCCATTAATATCCAGGTTATTGATCCTTTAGTGTGTTGATATCCAGGTTATTGATCTTTTAGTCCTTTAATATCCAGGTTATTGATCCTTTAGTCCTGTAATATCCAGGTTATTGATCCTTTAGTGTGTTAATATCCAGGTTATTTATCCTTTAATGTGTTAATATCCAGGTTATTGATCCTTTAGTGTGTTAATGTCCAGTTTATTGATCATTTAGTCCATTAATATCCAGGTTATTGATCCTTTAGTGTGTTAATATCCAGGTTATTGATCCTTTAGTGTGTTAATATCCAGGTTATTGATCCTTTAGTCCTTTAATATCCAGGTTATTGATCCTTTAGTCCTTTAATATCCAGGTTATTGATACTTTAGTCCTTTAATATCCAGGTTATTGAACCTTTAGTGTGTTAATATCCAGGTTATTGATCCTTTAGTCCTTTAATATCTAGATTATTGAACCTTTAGTGTGTTAATATCCAGGTTATTGATCCTTTAGTCCTTTAATATCCAGGTTATTTATCCTTTAGTGTGTTAATATCCAGGTTATTGATCCTTTAGTGTGTTAATATCCAGGTTATTGATCCTTTAGTCCTTTAATATCCAGGTTATTGAGCCTTTAGTGTGTTAATATCCCGGTTATTGATCCTTTAGTCCTTTAATATCTAGGTTATTGATCCTTTAGTGTGTTAATATCCAGTTTATTGATCATTTAGTCCATTAATATCCAGGTTATTGAGTTATTTTCTCCATATTTCCGTCCCATTGTGTTTTTAAATGTTAAACCGGGGGAATTGTGCTGTTACCAGAATGTTTTTGGCAGCATTTCCATGTTCCCTCAGTGATGAGAACAGAGTGTAACATGGAGAAGCCCTGATAATAATAACAACAGTGTGTTATTGTGTAGAACAAATAGCCGTAAACACAAACACCTCCAGGTCACCCTCCTCCTGTTAGTCCTGTTAGATCCAGGAGGTTTCATTTAGAGTCCACCTGGAGACCAACACATGACCCACAACCAGCACTAACTCTGATCACAGCTCTTTAACTGCCACAACTCTGGTTAATATCCAGGTTATTCACTCTGTTATGCCTTAGGATCCTGGTTTTAGGCACTCAGGTGTGTTGTTACACTGACTTTGTACTGATTTGTGTATTAATATCCAGTTTTTAGACATTTTGTGTGTTAATATCCCAGTTTTGTCCAGTTTTATGTGTTAATATCCTGTTTTTTCAGAGTTTTGTGTGTCTTTGTTGCTGTTTGGTGTTTTGTCTTGACTTATTTTGTGAGTGTGTGTGGTTGTTGTGTCTCTGGTTGCTTTGGTTGTGTTCCTCTTGTGTTTCTTTGCTTTCATTTCTGTCTCTAGTCGACTTTTTGTGTGTCTAACAGCTGGTTGTGTCTCAGTTTGCACTGAATCTGAATCTTTTTGTGTTGTGTTTGCGTCTGTCCCTGGTCTTTGTGTGTGTTTGTACGTGTTTGTGTGTCCTTGTTGTGTGTCTTGGTGTTTGTGTGTCCTTGTTGTGTGTCGTTGCTGTTTAATCAGTCTGACAGGTTGTTAGTTGAGACTTTGTGGATCATTTCCTGGTAAACATCAACATGAACCCTTCGGATGCAGTTTGTGTGTCTGTTGTGTGTTCAGCTACACTTGTGTGTTGTCTGACAGGTGAGTTCACTTGAGGCTCCGCCCTCCTTCCTGCAGCTGCCGTTTGCTTCGCTCCACGCCGGCCTGATGGAGGCCGACACCAACGGGATGATGATGGTGAGTCAACAGTTCACCTGAACAATCCTGAAGTCATTCAAACACTTTCAGCATAAAAGTCCTTCTAGTCTGGGAAATAAGGAGCTTTTATTTTGAAAAGCACAGTTTTTAGTTTGAAAATGTGCACACTGCTGTCCATTAATGTCTAAGTTATTGACACTTTTGTCCATTTATCCATATTGTTGACACTTTTGTCCATTTATATCCATATTATTAACACTTTTATCCATTTATATCCATATAAGCGTGTTAATATCCAGGTTTTATACACATTTGTGCGTTAATATCCATGACAGTTGTTGACTTTGTGGACTTTTCTTTAATGTACTGTATAGATTGAGCCTCTTCTGTCTGTGCTCGTCCTCCAAGTGTGATTTGCACATGTATGTTCCGTTTACGTTACACGCATGTTGGAGTTGGTACAAACACATTTGACTGTGTTCTCTGGCAGCAAACTGATGAAACGATTCTGTCCAGCTTCAACACTTTAGACTGGCTTCCCTTTTTCCTGGTCTACTTCCAGCACACACACACACACACACACACACACACACACACACACACACACACACACACACACACACACACACACACACACACTTCTGTCTGAACGCAGCAATCTGATTGGCTCAGAGCAGCGTGTTCAGCTTTAATGACTCTCGGGTTTTCAGGGTTCCAGGTTTTTTTGGTTTCTTTCATTGTGTGTTTGAACCAACAAGAGCTAAGAAACATCCTCAGTCCTGTCAGTTAAACACCACAATAATAATAATAATAATAATAATAATAATAATAATAATAATAATAATAATAATAATAATAATAATAATAATAATAATAATAATAATAATAAATCATGTTCAGGTGTTCTGTTAAACACCACAATAATAAAATATCATGTTAAACCTGTTTTAATTCTCCTGTTTTCTCCTCAGGTCACTGAACACGCCATCACCATTCCTGTCAAAGGTAACGAATCATCACCAGCGTTAAAGTAAACATCCTGCCAAAAAAGACATTTACAATGAAGCCGTGGTGTGTTTCAAAGGTTTTCTAGACTTTCCTATGATAATATCCAGGGTTTTTTTTTTTTTACACTTTTCTACAGTAATATCCAGAGTGTTTTTTTTAGACTTTTCTATGGTAATATCCAGGTTTTTTTTACAGTCTTGTGTGTTCATATCCAGGTTTAAAGACTTTTCTATGGTAATATCCAGGTTTTTTAGACTTTTTGTGTTAATTTCCGGATTTTTGAGACTTTTGAGTGTTAATTTCCAGATGATTGACACAATCCGTGCTCATTTCTGTGTTCCAGGCGTTGAAGAAGGGGAGGTGACGGTGGTGGCGTCTCAGGTTCGGGGTTATGGTGTTTGGGACGGGGGCGTGGCTCAGGGCGGGGCTCTGCTGGCATCCTGGGAAGGCCCCGCCCCCTCGCTGCTCTTCCTGTGGGTGACGGACGCTCAGGCCAACCTGCTGCAGAAGGAGCTGTTGGCCATCCAGACCTCTTCCGGTAAGACTCTGAAGCTGCTGCAGTCTGATGGTCGATACAGAGTTGTGATCTAAAACATGTTCATTCATTCATGTGGTCTCTCCTGGTTCCTTTTGCTTCCTCCTGGTCCCTCCTGGTTCCTCCTGGTCCTTGCTGGTCTGGTTCCTCCTGGTCTGGTCCCTCCTGGTCTGGTCTCTCCTGGTCTGGTTCCTCCTGGTCCCCGCTCATCTGGTCCCTCCTGGTCTGGTCCCTCCTGGTCTGGTTCCTCCTGGTCTGGTCCCTCCCGGTCTGGTTCCTCCTGGTCTGGTTCCTCCTGGTCTGGTTCCTCCTGGTCCCCGCTCATCTGGTCCCTCCTGGTCTGGTTCCTCCTGGTCTGGTTCCTCCTGGTTCTGGTTCCTCCTGGTTCCTGCAGGTCCTCCCTGCTCCTTTGTTCTGCTGGTGTTGAAGGAGCAGCTGCAGGAGCTTCAGGCGGCCCTGCTGGCCTCCATCCTGGACATGGATCCGTACCAGGAGGGCCGGTCCTGTGGTTCTGGTCCGGCGTCTCCTCTGGACTGGGCTGATGGACTGCTGCTCCTGCACAGCTGCCCTCCTCCTCTGGACCAGCACCTCCTCCGACTGCTGGGACACTCCACCGTCAGAAGGTCCTCTGGTCCTCCGAAGACCTCCGACCCCGAGGTGAGGACCCGGGTCTTCAAGATTAAAGAGTCCTGATGGTTTAAAGACACTAAATAAGCTCTTCTGCTTTCAGAACCGGCTGAGCTGCAGCCTCAGGAACAAGACCAGGACGTCTGCTGAGCTGCCCACCAGGTAGAACCACTAAGACCAGTAGAACCAGTAAGACCAGTAGAACGAGTAACACCGGTAGAATCAGTACCTATGAACCCTGCTCTGGTCTCCAGGCTGATCCAGTATCCTGAAGCTCCCAGTAAAGGACGGATCACGGTGACCAATGAGGATCTGGTCTGTCTGCAGGAAGGAAACTTCCTCAATGATGTCATCATCGACTTCTACCTCAAGTCAGTCACAGTTATTAATCATTGATTATTAATCATTAATATTTCCTTTAGTTACCAGCAGGTGTCTGTTCAGACTGTAGTTGCCGTGGGTTACCACCAGGTGTCTCTGATCTCACTGTAGTTACCATCGGTTACCACCAGGTAGACTGTAGTTGCCGTGGGTTACCACCAGGCGTCTCTGTTCAGACTGTAGTTACTATCGGTTACCACCAGGTTTCTCCTGTCTCAGGTTCCTCTTCCTGGAGGGCGTCGGCGGTTCGGTTCCTGACAGAAGTCACGTCTTCAGCAGCTTCTTCTTCCGCCAGCTGAGTCGACGGCGAGCAGCCAGGGAGGACGACCCGTCCGTCTCGTAAGGATGCCACCTGCAGGTTAACCCAGAGTTCTACAGCTCCAGGCTCAGTGTGTGTTCTGTTTCAGAGACCACCAGGTGAGACACCAGAGGGTCAAGACCTGGACCCGTCACGTGGACATCTTCACCAAAGACTTCCTGTTTGTGCCTGTCAATCAAGAGTAAGTTCAGTCAGCAGCAATCCAGATAAAAATCCAGTTTAAATCAGTGTGAATCCAGATATGAATCCAGTTTAAATCAGCAGCAATCCAGATATCAATCCAGTTTGAATCAGTGTGAATCCAGATATGAATCCAGTTTAAATCAGTGTGAATCCAGATATGAATCCAGTTTAAATCAGTGTGAATCCAGATAAGTTGTTGTGTGTCTTCAGAGCCCACTGGTTCCTGGTTGTGGTTCCGGATTGTGGTTCATATTGTGGTTCCGGATTGTGGTACATGTTGTAGTTCCGGATTGTGGTTCATGTTGTGGTTCCGGATTGTGGTTCATGTTGTGGTTCATGTTGTGGTTCATGTTGTGGTTCTTGTGTGTCTACAGAACCCACTGGTTTCTGGTTGTAGTTCATATTGTGGTTCTTGTTGTGTGTCTCCAGAGCCCACTGGTTCCTGGTTGTCGTTTGTTTTCCTGGACTGCAGGAGAATCGTCATGAGCAGTTCCAGCCGTCAGCAGGTGAACCTGAAGCTGTTTCAGCTTTTACACATTTCATCATGGTTTAGTTTACCCAAATATCCAGTGTCCCAAGTGTCCCCAGCGTCTCCAGTGTCACAAGTGTTC
The DNA here is from genome assembly GCF_022539595.1 of Amphiprion ocellaris. Taxonomy (NCBI): domain Eukaryota; kingdom Metazoa; phylum Chordata; class Actinopteri; family Pomacentridae; genus Amphiprion; species Amphiprion ocellaris. The sequence goes on along the minus strand of NC_072789.1, from coordinate 18,119,926 downwards.
CCAGTGTCCGCAGTGTTCCAAGTGTCCCCAGTGTCCGCAGTCTTCCCAGTGTTTCAAGTGTCCGCAATGTCCGCAGTGTCCCCAGTGTTTCCAGTGTCCCTGTGTCCCCAGTCTTTCCAGTGTCCCCAGTGTCCCCAATGTTTCCAGTGTTCCCTGCGTCTACACTTTCCCCAGTGTTCCCTGCGTCTACACTGTCCCCAGAGTTCCCACTGTCCCCAGTGTTTCCATTGTCCCCAATGTCCCAAGTGTTTCCAGTGTCCTCGTGTTCCCAGTTTCCACACTGTCTCCAGTGTCCCTAGTGTTCCCAGTGTCCCCAATGTCCCAAGGATTTCCAGTGTCCCCGTGTCCCCAGTGTTCCCAGTTTCCACAGTGTCCCTAGTGTTCCCAGTGTTTCCAGTGTCCCCAGTGTTTCCAGTGTTCCCAGTGTCCACACTGTCCCCAGTGTTTTCAGTGTCCCCAGTGTCCACAGTGTCCCCAATGTCACCAGTGTTTCCAGTGTCCCCAGTGTTTCCAGTGTCCCTGTGTCCCCAGTGTTCCCAGTTTCCACACTGTCCCCAGTGTCCTTAGTGTTTCCAGTGTTCCCAGTGTCCCCGGTGTTTCTAGTGTCCCCAGTGTTCACACTGTCCCCAGTGTTTCCAGTGTCCCCACTGTCTCCAGTGTTTCTCGTGTCCCCAGTGTTTCCAGTGTCCCCACTGTCTCCAGCGTCTACACTGTCCCCAGTGTTCCCAGTGTTCACACTGTCCGCAGTGTCCCCAGTGTCCCTACTGTCTCCAGTGTTTTCCATGTCCCCAGTGTCCCCAGTTTCCCCAGTGTTCCCAGTGTGCACACTGTCCCCAGTGTTCCCAGTGTCCCCAGTGTCCCCAGTCTTTCCAGTGTCCCCACTGTTTCCAGTGTCCCTACTGTCTCCAGTGTTTCCCGTGTCCCCAGTGTTCCCGTGTCCTCAGTGTTCCCAGTACCCACACTGTCCCCAGTGTTTTCAGTGTTCCCAGTGTCCCCAGTGTCCCCAGAATCACCAATGTCCTCAGTGTTCCCAGTGTCTCCAGTATTCCCAGTGTCCCCAATGCCCCCACTGTCCCTAGTGTCCTCACTGTCCCCAGTCTTTTCAGTGTCCCCACTGTCCCCAGAATCACCAATGTCCTCAGTGTTCCCAGTGTCTCCAGTATTCCCAGTCTCCCCAATGTCCCCACTGTCCGTAGTGTCCCCATTGTCCCCAGTGTTTCCAGTGTTCCCAGTGTCTCCACTGTTCCCAGTGTCCCCACTGTCCCCAGTTTTTCCAGTGTCCCCAATGTCCCCACTGCCCCCAGTGTTTCCAGTATCCCCAGTGTCCCCACTGTCCCCAGAATCACTAATGTCCGCAGTGTTCCCAGTGTTTCCACTATTCCCAGTGTCCCCAATGTCCCCACTGTCCCTAGTGTCCCCAGTGTCCCAGTGTTTCCAGTGTTCCCAGTGTCTCCACTGTTCCCAGTGTCCCCACTGTCCCCAGTTTTTCCAGTGTCCCCACTGACCACAGTGTTTCCAGTGTTCCCAGCGTCCCCACTGTCCCCAGAATCACCAGTGTCCTCAGTGTTCCCACTGTCTCCAGTATTCCCACTGTCCCCAGTGTCCCCCCTGTCCCCGGTGTTCCCACTGTCCCCAGTGTCCCCAGTGTCCCCAGTGTCCCCAGTGTCTCCACTGCTCCCAGTGTTCCCAGTAACTGGTCCTTCATGGTGTTTCTTTATTCCAGTTGCATCAGAACGACCTGCAGGAAAACTGAACCTGAGATCCAGTCAGCCTCCGGTAAATAAACTGACTGATACTCAGTAATACTCTGAATATGCTGGAAACGTGAAAGTACCGAGAAAATCTATAAATACACTGTATAAACACACTATAAGTATATAAAAATACAGTATACATACACTGTAAATATATAAAAACATAGTATAAATACACACTAAATATATAGACAGTATAAATACACCATAAATATATAAAGACACAGTATAAGTACACTATAAATATATAAAAACACACTATAAATACACTATAAATATATAAAAACAAAGTATAAATACACTATAAATATATAAAAACAAAGTATAAATACACTATAAATATATAAAAACAGTATAAATACACTATAAATATATCAAAGCACTGTAAGTGTAGTTGTTGTTGTTTTCTGATCGGTCGTTGTTGTTGTTTTCTTCTTATGACTGGTTGTTTATCTCCAGGACTGCAGTCTTCAGGGTTGCCAGAAGGACTTAGTGTTACAGAGGTTGGTTTCTCTCTGTCTTATTGTTCTTGTTTTATTATTTTTACAGTTTTTCTGTCTGTCTGCAGCTTCTCTGATGCTTCTGTTGGTTTTTCTGTCGATGTTTTTATAGTTTTTATTTCACTCTGAACCGTTTCGTTATAATAAATCTAACTGTTTCCATCCTTGTGATTTTCTTTTTGTCTTTATTGTGAAACTTTTGGAGATTTATTCTGGATGTTTTGTGTTTTATGTTTTTACTTTTGGTTTTAATGTGTAAAATTCATAATATTTGGTTGAGAAAACTTTTCAGTTTGTGTTTTCCTGTTTTCTCTGTCATTGCTGTCCTCTGGTTTCTGTCCTCAGATTGTTGTCCTCTGGTTGTTGTTGTCCTCTGATTGTCCTCTAATTGTCCTCTGATTATTGTTCATCTCTGATTATTGTTGTCCTCTGATTGTTGTCCTCTGATTATTGTTGTCCTCTCATTGTCGTCCTCTGGTTGTCGTCCTCTGGTTACTGTCCTCTGATTGTTGTCCTCTGATTATTGTTGTCCTCTCATTGTCGTCCTCTGGTTGTCGTCCTCTGGTTACTGTCCTCTGATTGTCGTCCTCTGATTGTTGTCCTCTGGTTACTGTCCTCTGATTGTCATCCCCTGATTGTCGTCCTCTAATTGTTGTCTTCTGATTGTCGTCCTCTGATTGTTGTCCTCTAATTATTGTCTTCTGATTGTCGTCTTCTGGTTGTCCTCTGATTGTTTGCAGGCCGTGTATTCTGGTCATGGACTCTCTGAAGTTGTCATGTCATGAGAACGTCTGTCGGCTCCTCAGAGAGTGAGTTTATCCTCAAATAACTCTTCAGTTTATTAAACGCATGAGAAATATTCAGAAACTACATAAAAATATCACAAATACATTAAAACTATGTCAGTACAGTGTCGGAAATGTTGAGAAAATATCCCAATAATGAGTAAAATGTCAATTTTATTTTTAAAAAATACAGAAAATTAAAACTAAATAGTAAAATGATGAAATATAGATAAATTATTTCAAAAATTCTAATAAAATGTCAGAAAATACTGGATTTTAATTGATAAAAGTGAAGAGAAATGTTAAACTGTTAGAAGTCATGAAGATGGAGGACTTCTGGCCTGACCCCATCATGGCAGCAGCATAAAATCAGAGCTCCCAACACTGAGATTAAAACCGTCCCATAAACCTATCAGTTTTAGTGTGAAAGTGAGGGCAATGATTAAGACCAGAGGAAAAAGCTGATTAAAAACGCAGTTTTGGATCTCGAGCAATATAACGAGCCAGCTAAGCTAACAGGTGAGTTAGCCGAACTAGCGGACAAGCTAACTGAGTCAACAGGTGATTGCCTGAGTGAAAGCCAAGCTAGCAACGCAACCGAGCCAAGAAGCAGAAGAAACACAACAACCGGCTAAAAACATGGCAGACCTGGAAACAATCTTACATGAGATACGAGAGTTCCATCACGAGAACTTTGAAAACCTGAAAGAAATCAAAGACGATATCAGGAAGACAAACAACAGGATAGATGAAGCTGAAAAGTGGATCGTGGAAACAGAGCAGCGTATTCAGAATCTGGAGGAAACCACTCTGGAGCTCATGGAGCTGCAGAAGCAGGTCCAGACCAGAATGATGGACTTGGAGGGCCGTGTGAGGAGGGAGAACGTCCGGATCCACGGGGTCAAGGAAGGAGCAGAGGGAAACGCTCAGTCGATGACCACTGTTGTTGAAAACCTCCTCAGGGAGAAGTTGGATTTACCCCCATCATTTGAGCTGAAGCTTGAAAGAGCCCACCGGGTTCTAGTCTCCAAAGAATCCCCACCTAGATCCAGACCTGGTCTGCGAATTAGCTGTTAGCTATTGACCTATGAACATGGCATTGGTTATTGTAACAATGCTTCTTGTTCTGTCCCTATTAAATAAACGTAGAAATAAATAACTGTGATGAACCTACAAAGTAAAGAAGAACTTATAAGTAAAGAAGAACTGATCAAGATAGCGTGGCAGAAAAAGGGCTTCATGTACGAGGAGAGAAAGGTGTTTCTAGACCACGATTATGCACCAGAGATTTTGAGAAAACGCAAAGAATACATGGAGGCGAAGAAGGTACTAAGAGAAAAGAATATACGCTTTCAGACGCTGTTTCCAGCGAAACTCCGGGTCTTTTACGAGGGAGAGATGCGCCTCTACAACACAGCGGAGGAGGGAATGAAGGACATGGTGGCCCCAGGGCTCCAGGTGGACGTCCTGAAACCAGCAGAGGACTGGACAGATGAAACCAGCAGAGGACTGGACAGATGAAACCAGCAGAGGGCTGGACAGATGAAACCAGCGGAAACCAGCAGAGGACTGGACAGATGAAACTAGCAGAGGACTGGACAGATGAAACCAGCAGAGGACTGGACAGATGAAACCAGCGGAAACCAGCAGAGGACTGGACAGGTGAAACTAGCGGAGGACTGGACAGATGAAACCAGCAGAGGACTGGACAGATGAAAACAGCAGAGGACTGGACAGATGAAACCAGTGGAAACCAGCAGAGGACTGGACAGATGAAACCAGCGGAAACCAGCAGAGGACTGGACAGATGAAACTAGCAGAGGACTGGACAGATGAAACCAGCGGAAACTAGCAGAGGACTGGACAGATGAAACTAGCAGAGGACTGGACAGATGAAACCAGCAGAGGACTGGACAGATGAAACCAGCGGAAACCAGCAGAGGACTGGACAGATGAAACCAGCGGAAACCAGCAGAGGACTGGACAGATGAAACTAGCAGAGGACTGGACAGATGAAACCAGCAGAGGACTGGACAGGTGAAACTAGCAGAGGACTGGACAGATGAAACCAGCGGAGGACTGGACAGATGAAACCAGCAGAGGACTGGACAGATGAAACCAGTGGAAACCAGCAGAGGACTGGACAGATGAAACCAGCGGAAACCGGCAGAGGACTGGACAGATGAAACTAGCAGAGGACTGGACAGATGAAACCAGCAGAGGACTGGACAGATGAAACCAGCGGAAACCAGCAGAGGACTGGACAGATGAAACTAGCAGAGGACTGGACAGATGAAACTAGCAGAGGACTGGACAGATGAAACCAGCAGAGGACTGGACAGATGAAACCAGCGGAAACCAGCAGAGGACTGGACAGATGAAACCAGCGGAAACCACCAGAGGACTGGACAGATGAAACTAGCAGAGGACTGGACAGATGAAACCAGCAGAGGACTGGACAGATGAAACCAGCAGAGGACTGGACAGATGAAACCAGCAGAGGACTGGACAGATGAAACCAGCAGAGGACTGGACAGATGAAACCAGCAGAGGACTGGACAGATGAAACCAGCGGAAACCAGCAGAGGACTGGACAGATGAAACCAGCGGAAACCAGCAGAGGACTGGACAGATGAAACTAGCAGAGGACTGGACAGATGAAACTAGCAGAGGACTGGACAGATGAAACCAGCAGAGGACTGGACAGATGAAACCAGCGGAAACCAGCAGAGGACTGGACAGATGAAACCAGCGGAAACCGGCAGAGGACTGGACAGATGAAACTAGCAGAGGAGTGGACAGATGAAACCAGCAGAGGACTGGACAGATGAAACCAGCGGAAACCAGCAGAGGACTGGACAGATGAAACTAGCAGAGGACTGGACAGATGAAACTAGCAGAGGACTGGACAGATGAAACTAGCAGAGGACCGGACAGATGAAACCAGCAGAGGACTGGACAGATGAAACCAGCGGAAACCAGCAGAGGACTGGACAGATGAAACCAGCGGAAACCAGCAGAGGACTGGACAGATGAAACCAGCGGAAACCAGCAGAGGACTGGACAGATGAAACCAGCGGAAACCAGCAGAGGACTGGACAGATGAAACCAGCGGAAACCAGCAGAGGACTGGACAGATGAAACCAGCGGAAACCAGCAGAGGACTGGACAGATGAAACCAGCGGAAACCACCAGAGGACTGGACAGATGAAACTAGCAGAGGACTGGACAGATGAAACCAGCAGAGGACTGGACAGATGAAACCAGCAGAGGACTGGACAGATGAAACCAGCAGAGGACTGGACAGATGAAACCAGCAGAGGACTGGACAGATGAAACCAGCAGAGGACTGGACAGATGAAACCAGCGGAAACCAGCAGAGGACTGGACAGATGAAACCAGCGGAAACCAGCAGAGGACTGGACAGATGAAACTAGCAGAGGACTGGACAGATGAAACTAGCAGAGGACTGGACAGATGAAACCAGCAGAGGACTGGACAGATGAAACCAGCGGAAACCAGCAGAGGACTGGACAGATGAAACCAGCGGAAACCGGCAGAGGACTGGACAGATGAAACTAGCAGAGGAGTGGACAGATGAAACCAGCAGAGGACTGGACAGATGAAACCAGCGGAAACCAGCAGAGGACTGGACAGATGAAACTAGCAGAGGACTGGACAGATGAAACTAGCAGAGGACCGGACAGATGAAACCAGCAGAGGACTGGACAGATGAAACCAGCGGAAACCAGCAGAGGACTGGACAGATGAAACCAGCGGAAACCAGCAGAGGACTGGACAGATGAAACCAGCGGAAACCAGCAGAGGACTGGACAGATGAAACTAGCAGAGGACTGGACAGATGAAACTAGCAGAGGACTGGACAGATGAAACCAGCAGAGGACTGGACAGATGAAACCAGCGGAAACCAGCAGAGGACTGGACAGATGAAACTAGCAGAGGACTGGACAGGTGAAACCAGCAGAGGACTGGACAGATGAAACCAGCGGAAACCAGCAGAGGACTGGACAGATGAAACCGGCAGAGGACTGGACAGATGAAACCAGCGGAGGACTGGACAGATGAAACCAGCAGAGGACTGGACAGATGAAACCAGCGGAAACCAGCAGAGGACTGGACAGATGAAACTAGCAGAGGACTGGACAGATGAAACCAGCGGAAACCAGCAGAGGACTGGACAGATGAAACCAGCAGAGGACTGGACAGATGAAACCGGCGGAGGACTGGACAGAGCACATCAAGTGGCTAACGTGGACAACCAGCCGTTCGAAGAATGTTAACCGGACAATGGAGACGCAGCAGAGGTACCAACAGAAACTACAAGCCTTCAGGAGAAACTGGGATAACTGATGAAATACAACATCCTAAGGTGAAGATTAGGCTGTTTCCAGGAAATATCCCAGGTCTGTTAGGATAACTGAGGTGAGAAACATGGAACTTTATCTTTTCAAGATGGTAGTGATTTATTCAGGTTTTGGTTGAAAATCTTTTCCTCATAAATTCCAGGAGTCGGGGCAGCACTTACGGCTGTTGTGGACTTTATTAGTGAGGACCCCCTAACCCTCAGGAGCAGAGGGCGTCCCTCAGACTGAACATCAGAGATCAGAGAAGGTCAATAATCAGACCTCAATGAAGGAAGTTCGTTTAGTATCTTGTTCTTTGTTAAACTTCTGTTATACGGCGTTTAAAGTTCACTGTTTCTGTAGCAAAATGGTTAAACATGAAAGGGAGGAGAGAGACACAAAGCAGGGGAACAGAGAACAATGACAACACCCACAACCTGCAGTAAAGTAGCCTCATATAATGTAAATGGTGACCTCAACCCAACCAAAAGGATAGGATGAAAAAGTAAGGAGTAGAGGTGATATTGTTGCAGCAGACCCACCTGATGGAGGAGGAACATGCAAAGCTTAAGAGGAATGATTATAACCAAATCTTCTCAGCCTCCTACAGATCAGGACACCAGAGAGGGGTGGAAATTCTAATTTCAGGGAGGATTTCATTTGAAAAAATATCTGTTACAGGGGACAAAGAGGGAAGGTTTATCATGGTTCAGGGGAAACTAGAGGGAGAGGTGGTGACTCTTCTTAGTATCTATACTTCTCCAGGCTCTGATTGGAGATTTTATAGCCAGATGTTGGCCCTGATGACGTCAGAGGGACTTCTGATTACTGGAGGTGATCTGAACCACAGACTGAACTCACAGCTAGACTCCTCAGCAGGTGGAATACAGAACAGTTCAATAAGTAAAAAAATTAAAGATCTGACGTCTGAACTGGGAATTGTAGCTGTATGGAGGGATCTGAATCCCATGAGTAAGAATTCTACTTATTACTCGTCACCACATAACATGTACTCGAGGACTGATTATTTCTTTATGTATAATAAAGATATGTGTAGGGTAGAAAAATGTGATATAGGAGTAATGGATTTATCAGACCACTGCCCCCTGTATTTAACACTACATCTGGTGAGCGAGAAAACAACAATCTGGAGATTAAATTCAAATATATTAAAAGGACACATGAAAGAAGAAATAGTGAAGGAACTTGAGACGTACATAGAGGATAAGGATGATGGTGCTGTGGGATGCATGTCAGGCTGTAATGGGAGGGAAGATAAAAGCCAGAACAGCATATTTAGAAAAGGTAAAACACTTCAAACCTGAAACACTAAGATCAGACCTAAAAAAGCTAGAAAGTGAGCATGAGGACAGACTGAAAGGGCACATAAATCAGGAAATTAAAAAAAGAGAGCAGCGATAAATGAGATCCAAAAACATCTACTGTTCACAAAACAAAGATATTATGAAGCTGGGGGTAAATCAACTAAACTGTTGGCATATAAATGAAAAAAACAGCAGGCAAAAAACAATATTTACAAAGTAAGGGACCCACATACAGGAACAACAGTGAACAAAACAAGAAATTCAAAAGTGGTTTGAAGCTTACTATAAAAATCTATATGCTCAACCTAAGGCTTGTAATAAACCCCACATGGAAGAGCTTTTAGACAATTTAAATTTACCACGAACCACAGAAGATCACAATGAGGCTCAGACTGATGAACTTACAGATGAGGAAATAAATAAAACAATCTCTAAACTTACTCCCTGGAGAACCTGCCGCCGCCGCTGCTGGAGGAAATCCTGGAGGAAACACTGAGCATTACAGACAGAGTGGACGTGGTAAAATGAATGTGCTACCAAGGCTTCTGTACCTGTTACACAGTCTACCGGTGGAGGAAACACAACATGAATTCAGGGAATGGAATAAAATAATCTCTAGATAGACCTGAGGATCAAGTACAGAACGCTGCACTTACCTAAAAACAAAAGAGGGCTAACACTTCCTCACCTGAAGAGCTATTATCAAGCTGCACAAATCAGAATATTGTATACAACCCTTCCTACTCAGCCAGATGTAGAGAAACTGAGGCCAGAACAACAGATGGAGTTCCTATACAGGCTGTAATAGGGGACAGTGACTTGAGAAAACATGTTGGAGAAGGAATAAACCCATGCTTGGATGTATCATTGAAGATTTGGTTTGAATTAATAGTGAAAAATTACTTGAGAATACAAAGTAGACTGTTAACATGGATCCGTATGATTCCAAATTCATACCAAATAGATCAGATAAGAGTTTAAAAAACTGGAACAGGGGACCTGCGATACTCTGGGAACTTTTAAGAAACAAGGAGATTAAAAGTTTTCAGGAGATAAAAGACCAATATAGTCTAAAGAACCTGGATCAGTACAGGTACGTACAATTAAGGCATTATCTAGAACAAACAATGAGGGGAACCATGGGGGGAACCACTGGGGGGAACCACTGAGGGTAGCCATGAGGGTAACCATGGGGGGAACCACTGGGGGGAACCATGGGGGGAACCATGGGGGGAACCACTGGGGGGAACCATGGGGGGAACCATGGGGGGAACCACTGGGGGGAACCATGGGGGGAACCACTGGGGGGAACCACTCGGGGGAACCACTGGGGGGAACCACTGGGGGGAACCATGGGGGGAAGGGGTCAGAACTCATTAAGATGTTTACTTCAGCAGATGAATCAAATCTGGGGAATAAACTGATTTCAAAATGATATAAGGCATTGGAAGACCTAAGTCCTCAGTATGAGGGCAGAGTGTTGGAGATGATGTGGAGCTGATAAAGCGGATCATTTCCATGTTTTGGATAAAATACTGAAGGTAGATCTTCCATGTACATTGGAGGTTCTATATCTGGGGAAACTGGATGGAAATTTGACTAGATTTGGGGACAGACATATTTATGGAATAATGCTGATTGCAAACTATTACAACTCTGCTCTGAAGCTGCAACAAGACAGAGAGACAACAACAGGGTGGTGACTAAAAAAAAGGCTTTATTGTAATGCAAAACCAAACCAGCAAGGTGCACTGAAGACTATAAACCAAACCCAAACCAGGCTGCTGGAGCTCCAGAAGGAAGCAGCTCCTGTCAGAGAGAGACAGACGCTGGAAGTGAAGGAGGTTTGATGCAGTTTGAGCCACTTGATCCCAGCAGGTGTGGCTCAATCAGCTGACGACCCTCAGCTCCTGAACAGGAACACCTGGTGTCCAGGTGGAGGGTCGTCACAGCAAAAAAGCAGTCGCCAGAGAATGGGTGAAGAGTGAGGCCCCTAAGGCTGAGGTAATACACAATATTTATGTGATGGAAAAGCTAACTTTCTCTATGAGACCGGAGGTGGAAAGATTTGAAAGAATTTGGGAAAACTGGACAGAAAACATAAAACCGATCAGGTCTGCTTTTATCTGAGATGTACGTAGTGGGAAAAAACAGTTCATAGCTACAGAAGTTGGTAGGTTTGTTCTTGTTTGTTTATTTATTTATTTACTTTATTTTACTATGTTCACTGCACTGGTACCATAATTTGTGTATTTGGAAAGGAACAGTCATTCTTTGATTCGATTTAAAGTAAAAGAACGAGGAGGGCTTTACCTTTTTGTTTTTCATTTATATTTTCTTTTGTTTTTTGAATATCATGTTTAATTTAAAGACATTGCATTTGGAGGAGTGAGGGGGAGAAAAAAGGAAAAAACTCAGCCATTATGTACCAGCTGTATGTTTAATGTATTTTATAATGTTCAATAAAAAGAAAATAAAAAATCATGAAAATATCAGAAACAATGTTTCATAAAATGTGTCAAAATGTAAAATAAAAACAGTAAAATATCAAAGAATTTTATTCTTTAAAAAATACTGAAAACATAAAACTCAACAGTAAAATGTATGAAATTAATCAGATATGAATTAATTGTAATAAAATCAATAAAACAAGGAAAATGTCAGAAAATTCTAATAAAAATATGAATGAAATTTAAAAAAAACAAATATTAAGAAATGTAACTGATAAAAATCCTTCTAAAGTTTTAATAGAATTATGAAAAATATTAATAAAATATAGCAAAAATAGAAATGATCTAAACCTGTCGTGAACGTCATTGAAAATCTAAAAATATTTATATCTATAATATAAATATTTGTACATATTAATATTTAAATAATATAAATTAATATTTTGTTAAATATTGTATTTAATAAACATTAATAAATAATATTTTTGAATATTAATATTTAAATAATATGAATAAAAACAATTTTTATATATTTAAAATCTTAATAAAATGTCAAAAAAATCTCAACAATAAAACTAATAAAACCTCGTCAGACGTTTGTTCTGTGTTCTTGTTATTGATCATAGAGTTATTGATTGTTATTGATTATTATTGGTTATTGATCAGAGAGTTATTGATTGTTATTGATTAGCTACCTGCAGGTGGAGTGGGACGTCCGCAGGAAGTCTCCTCGTGTGTTTTCCTGCGACCGCATGAGGAGCTGCAGCTGCAGAGTTCCTCAGCAGGACAACAGCAGTGACTGTGGAGTTTACCTGCTGCAGTACGTGGAGAGCTTCCTGCAGGTAGGACGCACCTGGACTGGTGATGTCATCAGCAACAGATAACTAAATAACAACAATGCAGGGAAAATATTCCCAACCGTTTAAAGAATATTTAGAAAATTATTAAAATGTCAGAAAAACGTAAATGTACATTTTCAGGGACATTTTTGATATTTTATTTTTAAAATTTCTATATATTTCTATATAAATAAAATATAAAAATATGCATGAAATATCAAAATTACTCTCAAAAAATGGAACCACTTCAAGCTTTCAGGGAATCCTTCATTAAATATGAGTCTTTCTGAAAAATGAACAAAAATATCAAAAAAATGTAAATAACAAATACTCAAAAAATATGATTTAATATCACATTTTCTTTTTTTTACACCTTTTATTAAAATATCAGAAAATGCATTTTTAAAATTAGATTTAATATTTTAAATAACAACAACACAGAAAAAATATAAAAGTTTTTAGAAAATATTTACAAAATTATTAACATATTAGAAAAATATAAATATTCAGGGACATTTTTATTTTTTTTATTTTTTAGAATATCTGGAAAATGTGTAAATTATCTAAAAAAATTAACCACATATATAATTAAAATATCAGAAAAAAATGTCCAAAAATAGGAAAAAAACTCAAAAAATGATTAAATATCACATTTTCTTTCTTTTTAAAAATTGTACATCTATTTTTAATATATCTGAAATATCCCCCAAAATAAAATATGTAATAGATAATAATAATAATAATAATTATAATAATAATAATAATAATAATAATAGTAGTAGTAGCAGTAGTAGTAGTAATAATAAATATGTAAATGAAATATGTAAAATATCGGAATTACTATTTTTTTGTCAGATATTTTTTATTATTAAAATATCAGGAATATGTTGAGAGTTTTTGGACAAATTTAATTTATTATTGGAATTTCTGAAAAATGTCTATAAAATATAATTAAAATCTCAAATATTTATTAAACATTTTCCAGATATTTTGTTATTTAAATATTAGAATATATATTTTAAAAAATAAATACATGTTTTAAATACAATTACCAGATATTTTATTTTCAGGTTTTCAGGGACATTTTTGGTATTTTATTGACATCTTTCATTTATTTCTAGAATAAAATCTAAATAATTATTATTATTATTTTTTTTTTTTTTTTTTAATTTAACCTTTATTTAACCAGGAGAGATCCCATTGAGATTAAAAACCTCTTTTTCAAGGGAGTCCTGGCCAAGATAGGCAGCAGCAAACACAAAACACAGTTATGAATTTACACAGTTATAACATGATTAAAATACCAAAAAGAAATTTAAAAAATTAAAAATAAAAAAATAAAAAATAATACAATAATAAGTTTACAAGCAAGTTATAAAAAACACGTGCAAGCTATGGAAATGGCCTCAAGAACTCGCAGTTTTGATTTAAAGGCACTCAAAGACACTAACTCAGTTAATTTGAAGTCTATGTGATAAATGCTCAGAAATATAACTAAAATGTCAGTTTGTTTTTTTAGATGAATGTCAAATATAAATAAAATATCAGAAACTATATGAAATATTAAAAATACTATGATGTGTTTATTTTTATATTTTTTGGACATTTTCATTTATTAGAATTTCAGAAAATAATGTTGAAATTTGACAAAAATATTATAATTTTTTATGACTTTTAATATTTAATTAAATATTAAACCAGCAGAATAATTTCATTTAAACATCTAAAACTTAATTAAAATAATTCATTTTAAAATATTTAATATTTTCCCTCGTTAACTATGATCATTAATTAGTTAAATGTAGAGTTTAAATGAAAAAAATCCTGCAGCTAAACGGAGCTCTCTGATTGGCCCAGAACCCCGTGGTGGACTTTGACCTCCCGCTGCGATTGTACGGCTGGTTTCCGCGGCAGCGAGTGCGACAGAAACGCCATGAGATCCGGAGTCTGATCCTGAAGCTGCACCAGAACCAGAACAGGGTCAGAACCAACCCACCATAGACATTCTACTTCCTGTTTTATAAAATAAAAGTATTTATTTTAACGCCGCGACTCCGACTCTTATTCTGAAGGAACTCAGTGTCTCAGTGTGTGTACAGTCCCTGTAGCTGATCAACTGAAATCAGAAATGGCTCATACGAATGGCTAAGCCCTCTAGACTAGTTTTATCATGTAATTAGGCTTGAAAGGTCAGATTTTGCTCAGACAAAAGTCTTGTCACATACAAAAATAATGTAGAAATTATACATATCCTTTATTTCGATTACACAAATATGCTACAAAAACATCAGAACATAAAGTCACGGTGTCTTGCAAAAAAGAATATGTATGACTCCCATGAGTTGCTGTCTTGTTATTTAAGGACAGGTCTCTCTTCAGAATGAGACGCAGTGTCTCAATGGGATTATCTGTATAAATAAAGGTTAAATAAAAAAATGAGCTTGGAGGACTGCATCCGTACGTCTCACCAATGACCTTATTGATGAAGTTATCTGGAATGCAGGAGCTCCAGAGTTCATCAAGATTCTTGGGTTTCATCTTCCAAGCCTCCTCCTCCATCTTACCCCAGACATGCTCAGTAACGTTCATGTCAGGTGACTGGACCAACCAATCTTGGAGCTCCTGGATCTTCTTTGCTTTGAGGAACTTCTATGTGGAGGCTGAAGTATGAGGAGCACCATCCTGCTGCAGGATTTGCCCTCCCTTGTAGTTTGGGATGTAATGGGCAGCAGGAACTTCTTGATCCTTCAGGCTGTAGATGTTTCCATCCACTCTGCAGATCTCTCCTCCACCCCATACTGGATGGAACAACAAACCAGGATTCTTCCTCCACCAAACTTGACTGCTTTCTTGGTGGATCTTGGGTCCATGCAGGTTCCAACAGGTCTTCTGCAGTATTTGCGTCGATTGGGATGCAGTTCAGTGGATGATTCATCAGAAAAAAGGGTTTCTGGTGACCAGTTCACGTGTAGCTCTGCTGCAGGTGAAGAGGGGCTGGACCTGGACCATCGAAGCAACAAACGGTCTTCTCTAACGGGGTCTGCCTGACCTGGGATTGTCATGAACGTCACCAGTTTCTTCAGATCTTTGTCTTATCTTCTCCACTTGACGTTTGGATGCATTAAAGCTGTCTGCCACCTCAGCAGCAGACTGGGTCTTAAGGATCTTGATGATCAGCTTTTTGGTCTGTGGTTGAACCTTTGGCATGCTGTCAGAAGTCAGGTGGACTTCACATGAGGGTCAGGTGTGCTGGGGTTCTTCTTATACACACCTAAGCTGTGATTGGTTGAATCATTTAAAGACGAGACAAGACTTTTGTTCTTGCAAAACCAGATGTTTTGGGCTTTACCAAGCTGTGAACATCAGGACACTTTCTGACAGTTTCATTTTGCACCCAGGTATTAATGTGAACACCCCTCACATTAAAATAAACCAACTGATTGATGAGAAATAAAGTTATACGACATTTGAAGTTACTGTGTCCTTTTGTCAGGGACTGTACTATTAGTGTGTCAGTGTGTGTGTGTTGGTTGTGTCTATTTCTGTCTGTGTCTCAGTGTGTATTATTAGTGTGTCTGTTGTGTATTAGTGTGTGTATTATGTGTCTGTCTGTGTGTGTGTGTGTATCAGTGTGTATTATGTGTGTGTTTACTGTCTGTGTGTGTATTGTGTAATCCCCCCCTGCTGAGGACCAATCAGCTTACAGCTTATTAGAGGATCAGAGGGGGGGCTGACGGAGGTCTGATACTAAACATGAGACAAGAATCACACATCAACCCTGGACCTGAACCTGTTATTGGTCCAGGTCCTGGTCTTGGTCCTGGTTCTGTTATTGGTCCTGGTCCTGGTCTTGTTCCTTGTTTTGTTGTTGGTCCTGGTTCTGTTATTGGTCCTTTTCCTGGTACTGGTCCTGGTTCTGTTATTGGTCCTTGTCCTGGTCCTGGACTTGTTATTGGTCCTAGTTGGACCTGTTTTTGGCCTTTGTCCTTGACCTGGTTCTGTTCTGTTATTGGTCCTGGTCCTGGTTCTGGTTCTGCTATTGGTCCTGGTTCTGTTACTGGTCCTTGTCCTGGTCCTGGTTCTGTTATTGGTCCTGGTTCTGTTATTGGTCCTTGTCCTGGTCTTGGTTCTGTTATTGGTCCTGGTCCTGGTTCTGATATTGGTCCTGGCCCTGGTTCTGTTTTTGGTTCAGGTCCTGGTTCTGTTTTTGGTCCTGGCCCTGGTTCTGTTTTGGTCCAGGTCCTGGTTCTGTTTTTGGTCCTGGTCCTGGTTCTGTTATTGGTCCTGGCCCTGGTTCTGTTTTTGGTTCAGGTCCTGGTTCTGTTTTTGGTCCTGGCCCTGGTTCTGTTTTTGGTCCAGGTCCTGGTTCTGTTTTTGGTCCTGGTTCTGTTATTGGTCCTGGCCCAGGTTCTGTTTTTGGCCCTGGTCTTGGCCCTGGTTCTGTTATTGGTCTGGGCCCTGTTTCTGTTTTTGGTCCTGGTCCTGGTTCTGTTATTGGTCCTGGCCCTGGTTCTGTTTTTGGCCCTGGTCTTGGCCCTGGTTCTGTTATTGGTCTGGGCCCTGGTTCTGTTTTTGGTCCTGGTCCTGGTTCTGTTATTGGTCCTGGCCCTGGTTCTGTTATTGGTCCTGGTTCTGTTTTTGGTCCTGGTCCTGGTTCTATTATTGGTCCTGGTTCTGGTTCTGTTTATGATCCTGGTCCTGGTTCTGGATTTAAGCTCCTAAATTAATCTGAACCAGAACCTGAGGGTCCGACACTTCTGATCACTGATCAATAAGTTGTGATCAGTCAGGTTGGTGTCTAATCAATAAGGTGTATTGGTTTAGTTTTCCTGCTGTTAGACTGAAGGAGCTGATTATAGATGACTGATCAGGTTATTGATTTCACAGCAGAGAGCTGATTATTGATACAGATCATATTGGATTCCAGCTGATTGGTTGATTGATTGATTGATTGATTGATACCAGCTGAACATCATCCGTCCAGTTCTCCGGGTTCCTGCGGGGGTTCTCCGGGTTCCTGCGGGGGTTCTCTGGGTTCCTGCGGGGGTTCTCCTGCCGACATCATCAGCTGTTCGTCTGATTGGCTGCCGGCGCTCTGACACTCATCCAGTCCAGCAGCTTAACAAATAGGATTAGAGCAAAGAGGAGAAAGATCTCCGCAGTAAAGTCCCATCTGCTCACCTGAGAGCAGCATCAGGACACTCTGCTGCTCTCCTTCTCCTTCTTCTCCTCCTCCTTCTCTGGACATGGAGCTGCTGGACCAGCCTGGTTCTGCTCTGAGGAGATGAAGGTTCTTGGGTTGGGAGGAGGTTCTTCAGAGATGTGGCGTCTGGTTCTGTTGGCGTTTGGAGCGGCGCTGCTGTCGGGTTGGTACCATGCTAACGCTAGCAGTCCTCAGGGGGAACATCAGATCAACGTCAGGGTCCAGATAGAAGATCAGCTGATCTACCGGTTCTGTTCTAGAGGTTCATCAGGAACTTATCATCTAAACGTGTCATTAACTCAGAGTTATCAGCATCAAGTGAAGGAAGTCCAGTTAAATGTGTTGAAAGCTGAATCTAAAGTCAGTTTTACACCAAGAAAAGCAACAAGTTTAGTTTTCTCAGATTTTCTCTGAATTTCCATCAAACTTTGAACAGTTTCTGCTCTTTGAGGCTCGACAGGATCTGATTTCTAAGTTCAGACTTAAAGACTTATCAGTAATTTAACATCTTAACATGGAATTAACTTTAATCATACATTTGTGAAGATTCTCCAGGTCATAGTTCATAGATTATACCAACGTTTCTTTCTTGACCAAGAACCTCCTGGAGATTTCCAGTTGGTTGCTCCTCAAGCTCCTATGATTATACCAACGTTTCTTTCTTGAACCTCCCGGAGATATCTGGTTGGTTTCTCCTCAAGCTCCTACAATAACTTGTAATGAATTCTTGATTCATTGAACAAAAATCTCATCTACAGTTTGAATTTCTACGCTTTTTTAATGCAAATTTTGTCTCCTGAGGTTAAGGATCAGAGTTGAGGTTCTTCTGGTGAAAGTGCTGGTTGAGGGTTAGAGTCTAGGGTTGAGGTTCTTAGGGTCTAGGGTTCATGGTTGAGGTTTTTAGGGTCTAGGGTTGAGGTTCTTCAGGTCTAGAGTTCATGGTTGAGGTTCTTAGCATCTAATGTTGAGATTCTTAGGGTCTAGGGTTCATGGTTGAGGTTCTTAGGGTCTAGGGTTCATGGTTGAGGTTCTTAGGGTCTAATGTTGAGGTTCTTAGGGTCTAGTGTTCATGGTTGAGGTTCTTAGGGTCTAATGTTGAGATTCTTAGGGTCTAGGGTTCATGGTTGAGGTTTTTAGGGTCTAGGGTTGAGGTTCTTTGGGTCTAGGGTTCATGTTGAGGTTCTTAGGGTCTAGGGTTCATGGTTGAGGTTCTTAGGGTCTAACGTTGAGGTTCTTTGGGTCTAGTGTTGAGATTGAGGGGTTAGGGGATAAGGTTATCATTGAGGTTCTTCTGTAGAAAGTTCTGGTTGAAACCAAGTAGCAGAACCGTGTCTGTCGTCTCCAGAAGCCGCCAGTTCTGCCGGTTCTGGACGGTCGGTGGACGAGTTGGACCAGCTGACGTTCAGGAGACACTCAGTGGTGACTCGGAGGAGAAGGAACATCCTGTTCCCCAGCGGAGTGGCGCTCTGCAACCAGGAGACCTTCGACCAGGCCGCCGCCAACCACCTCAGCTACTTCCACCTCAGAGGTAGGTTCTAAGAGGTTCTAAATGGTTCTGCCGGTTCTCTCTCCACCTGAACGTGTCCTCAAGCTCTTTATCCAAACAGACTTAGCAGCTTAAAGTTGGTCAGTGAGGCAGCCGATCCCACCCAGGTCGGAGGTCACCCAGACGGATTCTGACAAACGATAAACTCAACCTGAAGGTTCCAGCAGTAATCAGCGCTGGTCTAAAGATCTGTTATCAGCTGTTCTAGTCTAAAGATCTGTTATCAGCTGTTCTAGTCTAAAGATCTGTTATCAGGTGTTCTAAAGATCTGTTATCAACTGTTCTAAAGATCTGTTATCAACTGTTCTGGTCTAAAGATCTGTTATCAGGTGTTCTAAAGATCCGTTATCAGCTGTTCTAGTCTAAAGATCCGTTATCAGCTGTTCTAGTCTAAAGATCTGTTATCAGTTGTTCTAAAGATCTGTTATCAGTTGTTCTGGTCTAAAGATCTGTTATCAGCTGTTCTAGTCTAAAGATCTGTTATCAGCTGTTCTGGTCTAAAGATCTGTTATCAGCTATTCTGGTCTAAAGATCTGTTATCAGCTGTTCTAGTCTAAAGATCTATTATCAGCTGTTCTAGTCTAAAGATCTGTTATCAGCTGTTCTAGTCTAAAGGTCTGTTATCAGCTGTTCTAGTCTAAAGATCTGTTATCAGCTGTTCTAGTCTAAAGGTCTGTTATCAGCTGTTCTAGTCTAAAGATCTGTTATCAGCTATTCTGGTCTAAAGATCTGTTATCAGCTGTTCTTGTCTAAAGGTCTGTTATCAACTGTTCTGATCATCTATTGATCACTTTAGAGCTAATATTATTGATCTCATAGTCTCTTCAGTTAGACTCGGATTAAAACACATGAATTCATGGTTTATGTTGTAAAAACGTCTTTAGTTCTACCAGAAACCAGTCATTGACTAATCTGAGTAAATTACAGAAACTGTTGTTTTTTTGTTAACCAACACTAATAGTTTCCATATAGTAAATATATTTACAGTATTAAATGTCCTCTACTGGATGAAAACAATGTCTAAAGGTGTTTACAGGTGTGTTCCAGTAGTTTACAGGTGTGTTCCAGGTTTCTACGGCAGTGGAAACAACTTTTCAACACCCTCAAAATTTGACACAATCTCAAATATCATTATGAAATATTTATGGAAAAATCACTTTAACGTGTCTAAATGTGAGGCTGCATTAGACACAAACAAATACACATGATGTTTGTTTGTTGTTTACAAGAAAAGCTAAATTCTAAATGTAAACATCCAGTTTGACGGAACAGCAGAAGGGAGCATGTGGGTTTGGAAAATGGAACAAATGACATGAAACTACACAAAAAAGAGACTACATGAAAAGTTACAAAGTGACCAAAAAATGGACAAAAGCGAGAAACAAAATGACAAAAACACGAGACAGACGACAAAAGTCAGACAAAAAAAGACAAAAACAAGACAAAATATTGCAAAAATGAGACACAAAATAACAAAAAAATATACAAATGAAACAAAACAAAACAAAAAAAGACAAAAAAAAATTGACAAAAAAGTTACCAAGTGTTTGGACATCTGATTCAGATCCTCCAGGGAGACTTCCTTTGGAGGTTTTATGAACACGTCCTCCTGGGAGGAGACCTCAGGGTAGACCCAGAAACCTCTGGAGGGATTATATATCTCATCTGGCCTGGGAACGGCTTGGGATCCCCCTGGAAGAGCTGGAAAGTGTTGCTGGGTGGAGGAACGTCTGGAATGACCTGCTTCATCTGCTGCCTCCACGACCCTAGATAAGAAGAAGAGGATGGATGGATGGATGGATGATGATGGATGAATGATGGATGGATGGAGGATGGATGGATGGATGATGGATGGATAGAGGATGGATGGATGGATGATGGATGGTTGGATGATGGATGGATGGATGATGATGGATGGTTGGATGATGGATGGATGGTTACAAAATGACAAACAAATGAAATGAAAAAATTCAGACAAAAAAGACAAATAACAAAAAACGACAAAATATTACAAAAATGAAACACAAAACAACAAAAGAACAACCTAGTATTTTTCTTTATGATCAAAATGTTCCGTCACAGAGAGACGATTAACACCAGCAGCACCATGATACCTCCTCCACCGTGCCTGACAGCAGGTCCTGTCCATGCTGGAGATGATGTTTCACATCAGCAGGAGGAAGATGGACTCATCTGACCACACAGTCTTTTTCCACTTCCTGTCTGTCCAGTTCTTGGGGCTAACTCTGTCTCTGATTGGTCAGGTTTATCTAGACAGCCTTGTAGGACCTTCAGCCATGATCTAAAGTCGTCCACGTACAGTGCCAGTGGAACACTTTATGCTGAAGAAACTCTCTGACGTCCAGATGTTGGTTTGTCTTCCAGATGTTGGTTGGTTTGTATTTCTGCAGAGTGAATCCAGCTGCTGAAGGACTCACCCAATGAGCCAAGGCTCAACAGTTCTGATCTATTTTTATGGAACCAATCAGTTTTCAGGTTTTAATGTCATCTTTAGGATGTGTTTAGTTTTCTGGCTGTGATGGACTCAAAGGAATTATACTGAAGACCTCAGAGGGATTCTTAATGCAGGATTTCACAAATGTATGGGGGTCCCAAAACATTTCTCCGCCACTGTATAAAGGTGTATACAGGTGTGTTCCAGGTGTATACAGGTGTATACAGATATATTACAAGTGTGTGTGTGTGTGTCAGTGTGTCAGGAGACAGTGTGGGAGGCCTTTAAGATCTTCTGGGATCGTCTACCGGAGCGTGATGAGTACCAGCGGTGGGTCGGACGCTGCATTGACGGCTCCGTCAGCGTCCATGACATCGGCAGCTTCTTCAGCCAATCAGAGGAGCACGTCAGCCTCATCAGGAGCGTGAGTACCGAGACAGGAAGTAGTTCTACTCTGACCAATGAGTGACCAGAACGTCTCCTGGAGGACGTTTGGTTCTGCAGATTAAACTGGCGTCTCTGAGTTCAAACTGTTCCTGAAAAGTCATTTTCTTTGCTGATGATGTGTTTGTTTATTTCAGAGGGTTGCCATGGCAGCGGCGACGAACAGGTCAGTAAACAGGTTTAGTATCAGTTATTAGCTACTGAAGTCTTTAAATGTTTCCTGTTTTCCATGATTAGATGTGATGTTCTAGTTTTTCTTGCTCTGTTTTGCTGTTTTTGTCTAAACTACAGTCGTGGATAAATGATCAGACCAGTCTGGTTTTCTTCAGTTTCTTGTTCATTTTAACACCTGGTACCACTAAAGGTTAATTACCTGAACAATACAGTGAACAGGACTTTAAATGCAGCTGATTCCATCATACTTTCTGTCCTATCTGACCTGCTTCAGCTTCATTGTATTCCAGGGTCTATAAGAAGACATTTCATGGCCTAGAGTGGTTTCCTGCTGACATTCAAGCCGTAGCGCAACTCAGAAGCTGTCAGCTCTCACATAATGCCTACTCTACAAAACAGTCTTCTTCCATCAGCTGGAAAACTCTTTCCTGCCTCCAATGACTGGATTTTCCAACAAGTCAATGTTGTTATATTTGTTGTTATCATTATATTTGTCCAAACTAACGGACCTGGTACTAGGCATTAAAATGAACAAGAAATAGAAGAAAACCAGGATGGTCTAATCATTTATCCATGACTGTATGTTGTGGTGCAGCTTCAGATTCTGACTCTGGACTCTAAGAACCTCCGTTCAGATCAGTTTTGTGTCAATTCAGCTTTAGAGTCGTGATTCTGTCAGTTAACGTTGATTTTAGCAGCAGCAGTAAACCCACTGGTTCTATTGACTCCTTTGTTGTTTCATCACCTGCTGCAGTGTGACCCAATCCTCAGGTCCTCCGCCCTGCAGGTAGGCCCGCTAATGCCTGCTAACATCCGCTAATATATGCAAACGTCTGTTAACAACCGCTAATGCCTACTAACATCCGCTAGCACCTTGTAACATCTGCTAACACCTGCTAACAACTGCTAAAGCCTGCTAACATCTGCTAACAACCGCTAGCACCCGCTAACAACTGCTAATATCTGCGAACGCCTGCTAAGGCCCGCTAACACCTGCTAATATCTGCTAACACCTACTAACGCCCGCTAATATCTGCTAATGCCCACTAACGTGTTCCATGTTGTTAATATGTAATTCTTTAGCAGGCTAATGTACCAATCAAAACCTTAGCCTTACAACAATGCTAAATGGTTGCGCTATTATGACCAATAACAAACTAATTAACAAGCTAACAAGCTACAGATTAGCATGCTAACATGTTAAAATGTCACACAACAGCAGGCTAACATGCTACATTTAGCATTGTAATAGATGTTATTTTGCTTTTCTAGTGGGTCTGCAGTGTGAAAATACGGCTTTTACGCATGTTAGCTTGTTGGCGTTAGCATGACTTCAGCTAACAGGTAAAGCTGCTGTTAGCCGCATAAATTAAAACTGAGTTTTATCTTCTCCAGTCAGACGCCGGTTTTCTGGTTTGTTTTCTGACAGAAACTGTTTGAAATCTGCTCATTTGTCATCTGTTTTCTACAGTCGAGTGGTTTGAGTTCTGAAAGTTTCACGGATTTAAAGATGAACGGAAACTATTTGAAGGACTTTTTAAAGATGTTTTCTTAATTTTTACTCATCTGCTGAAGGTGAATCCTTCAAATTGGAATTTTGACTCTGGTTGTTCATTCAAACTGATTATTTACTGTATGAATCAGTATTCATGGTATAAATTAGTGTTTTCAGTTCGTGTGGAAGAATCATCCGTTCATTGTTCTGTGATTTTATTTCTGTTTCAGATTTTTCTGAATGTTTTCTTCTCTTTGTTCTGCAGCTCTGAGATGTCCAGCGTCCAATCAGAAGCCTCGCTGAGCGGCTCTCTGCCAGGTAATCTCACCTGTTCACTAAACAACAGTTCATATGGATCCTTTATACTGGATGTTCTCATGTTAAACCCCTGAGGAACGTTTTCTCTGCTGAGGAGGGAAAGGAAGCAGCAGCTGAGGTTCTCTGGAGAACGTTAATCTGTTTAGGGCATTAAGCAGCGACTTGTAGTAGCCGGAACACTTAATCTGTTTGAATCAAATGCTTTAACCGGGGAGCTTAGATGTTCCTGACTGTTTTCAGGACGTTCTCCTATAGTTTCATGTGTTTAGTTTGTACTCAGAAGAACCTGGAGGTCTAAGCAGGACCTCAGGCTGGGATTGGTTCAGAAGAATTCATTGTCAGAGCTTTAATGCAGCAGAATGATGATGATGATGGTGTGGCAGACCATTCTACATCCTGTGTAGAATGGTCTGACTGTTAAAGACTTCTACTGAACATAAACCAGCAACCAGAACTTCTCCAGTCTTAATCCATCATGGTCTGCTGCACCTTGTTTTGATGAATGAGGAGCAGCAGACCATTCTACACCATCAATTCAGCTTTATTTATATTGCACAGATTCACAACACGTCCTTCTTTAGCATAGTTGGGTACAGACCCTACGATGTCCCCTGTCAGTGCTGGGTAGAATGGTCTGCTGCACCATCAGTTCACTTTAATTTTATTCATGTAGATTCGCAATACAGCAGGTCCTCAGTTTACGATGTCCTCGACCTACAGCATTTTGTCGTTACATCAGAACTGGTTACGTGGAACTAGTTGATGAGCAGAGCGGATGAATACGTCATCACACGGCGCTATCAGACAGCTTTGTTTCCATTCTCCGGTTTACGCCACCTTGGATTGTGCTACATTTACTAACTTTTTGCCCTTCAGTATACATAAATACATGTAAATAAACCCTTTGAGTGTGAGTCCAAAAATCTAATTAATTACTGATGACATTACCTATGTGGAGTTTACTTAATTGAACCATGCATCCAAGATAGAGGCTTTTCAAAATAAAAGTACATCGATAATTCTGCCTTAAGGCCAACACACCATGGAAGTGAAGTTAGATTTAATAAAACACTGGGAACAGAAACACTGACGAACATCGGCATTATTAGATCAAGTAATAGAAACAGGTCATGTTCTGTTATCTTCTAGTAAAATGATTCATACATGCATGAAAGTCGTTGGTATTCATGACTTTATGAACTGATCGATATCGTGATGCACGGAACAGCTTTGGCTACATTTTCTCCAGAGTTCTGACTTCCATTGATCTGTAGGAACGGAACTCTGATGTAAGTGGAGGACCTCCTGTATGTTCCACCTTTTAGCATGGTTAGATACAAACCTTATGATGTCCTCTGTTAGTGCTGGGTAGAATGGTTTGCTGCACCGTGTTTTCATGAATGAGGAGCAGCAGATCGTTCCTCACAGCAATGACTAGCAGATGTGTAGATTACATTATATAGAATGAAGTGCAGCAGACCATTGTACATCCTGTGTTAGTGCTGTGTAGAATGCTCTGACTATGGAAGACTTCTACTAAACATAAACCATCAGCCAGGAACTTCCACAGTCTTAATCCATGTTTTTCTGGCTAATTCCTGACACTCCAACTGGTGAATCCGAGCCACCAGTGGCTGGAACGAACCCATCATTTTCTGGGTGGTCACAGATCTCAGCTTTGTCTAATGTTCTTAGGGACCAGAAGGTGTGAAAGTCTCATCTCCAGGCAGTTTGGAGCTCGTCCAATCACAGCTCTCGCGTCCTAATGTGGTGGAACTATTTATCAGCTGCTGTCTGGACCCGGTCCTGAAACCAAAAGTAACTAAAGCCAGCCCCCCTCCAGACGTCTGTTTGCTCAACAGAATGTCCGTCACCTTCCACCCCGATCGGTCTTACGGCTGCAGGAGGCTGATTCCCGTCACGATGACCAGAATAGACCTTAAGCCTCTTTACCCTCTGAGTCTGGTCACTGAGGCAGCAGACTGACTGAGTTTACTGCAGGACACCAGCAGCTTCCTGGCATCGCCTCAGTCAGGACCTTCATCAGGTCTGGACCTTCATCAGGTCTGGACCTTCATCAGGTCTGGACCTTCATCAGACCCAGCTGGAAACTCTTCAATGATTCCTAGAAGCACAAAGTGTCAGATCATTAAAAGTAGATCCAGGAGTTGAAACTGTTTAATCAGAGGTGAACACGATGTCTGTGTAGTTTCTCATTCATCCAGGTCATGGTTATCCAAAGTTGTTTAAATCAATCCAACTGGACTTTAAGAAGGTTCCTTGAAGACATCTCACCTCTCATCCAAGAGGCTTCTTCGGTTCTGGTGGTGGTTGATGTTGCCTCAGCTTATAACCTCTGTGAGGTGTGGTCAGTGTTATTCACATTCCGACGACCATTGCCAAGGCCCACCTGGCTCCTCAACGATGGTCGTTGGGAGCCAGGGAGTGACAAAGGGGGTCGTTGAAATGCGAGTTTCACCGAGCCCCTGAATGCTAATGGTGGTCGTTAGCATGAGCCACCTCACCTGAGTCATTCTGCTGAGTAGTTCTTTTGGGGAGTGTTGAAAGGACCTGATTGTAAATTGGCGAAAGATGATGTCGCAGACCACCCCCCTGTTCAGAGATGGCTTCTCCACTTTGACATGGATGGCTTCTTTCACGCCTCTCTCAAACCATCTGTCCTCCCTGGGAACATGTTGCTTCTTCTGGTCTGTATTTGTTGTTTTATTGGAAACTAATTGAAACTAAAGACGTCTTTAAACTGAACAACCAACAGTTTAACATCTAACAGAACAGTGAAGGTTTGTTCTGCTAGAATATCTGAAGAACTTTACGTTGTTGAGATGATCCAGAACCTGGACTGGTTCTTATGTGTCCATGAACACTCCGAGGTTCCATCACGTCTTGGTTTTACTTTAGCTTCTACAAACAGTTTGATGTTTTTCAGCAGTTCCTTGAGTTTATCCCAGAAAATGAAACCAAAGAACAGCAGAAACATCTAAAGTCATGTAAAGATCTGACCTCCCTCTTGTCCTTTTACAGATGAAGACATCTTCGGACCAGAGACCATCACCACCGATCATGAAGGCCTTCTTCCGGGCTACGAGGTCACTGCTCGGTTCCCAGACTCGCTCTTCACTGAGGTTCCTGAGGACTTAACCGCCGATGCTGGTGGACAAGCTGAAGATGTCCTGGAGGCTTCACGAAGCCCAGCTGGGGTTGCTGAGGTTCTAAGCATTGTTGAGGATGGTGGACCTTCTGATCAGACGGATCAGGAGGACAGACCTGTTCCAGATACGACAGAACACAGTGAGATCTTTGAGAGTTCACCTGGAGATGTGGGCGTTCCTGATCCTCAGCTGATTCATGAGGTCAGCCCCAGAGGTGAGGAGCCTCCGTCAGAGGTTGTAGCTCAGGAGTTCACCACAGAAAGTTCTGTTGTGGTTCTACCAAAGCCAACCACAGCAGCAGAAACAGAAGCTGCCACGCTGGAGGAAACAGGGCAGGAAGAACCTCCAAAAAAGACTGCTGAGGTTCCTTCAGAAGTCCTGCTAGAACCGATCCCTGAGACGACGGTCACAGCCGAGGTGGGACCAGAAGAATCTCCAACCTTCACTGAGAACGTTGTAGAAGAACCAACTGAGGATGCACCAAAGCCGGTGGATGAAACACCACCTCCAAATCCTGAACCCACTGAGGCAGGAACTCTTGAGGAACCTGAAGGAAACATACAAACGGAACCAGCAGAACATCCGTCAGGAGCTGCTGTGGAGGAGTACCGAGAAGAATCTGAAGTCAGGACAGAAGCAGCTGCAACTGTGTTCCTCATGACAGATCCAGAAGAAGAAACTGAAGTTCTCGTAAATGTGACTCCAGAACAAGAATCTGTCGTAGAACCAGAAGTTCCTTCCAGAGCTTCCATTCTGACGACAACCATGAAGATAGAAGGTAGTGAAGACAGTGGAGAGGAGGGGGTTCCTTCAAAGCCTGCTGAGATCTTTGATGCTATCGATGTCCCTGAGGATGTTCCACAAGTAGAGGAACCGCAACCCAAGGAACCGCAACCTGAGGAACCGCAACCGGAGGAACCACAACCTGAGGAACCACAACCTGAGGAAACACAACTCGAGGAACCACAACCTGAGGCACCACAACCTGAGGAAGAAGAAACCGTAGAATCCACAGGAAATACAGATGAAGAGCTGAAAGTGGAAGTCCAACATGAAGATCAGAGAACCGACGTAAAAGAACCAACTGAGACTGTTACTGGAGAAGAACCTGTTCAAACAGAAAAACCACCAGAGGAACCAATAACAGTGGAGAACACAGGAGAAACCACAACAGAACCAGTAGAGGCTGCAGGAGAAACACCAATCAGTGAAGAAGAACCTGTAGAGAACATAAAAGAAACAGAGGAGGAACCATTGGCAGCTACAAGAGAACCTGCTGAGGCTGAAGATACTGTTACGGTACCAACAGAACCTGTAGAGGAGGAAGGAGGAGAACCGGAACCTGCAAAAGAAACCGTAGAACCTACAGGAGTGGCCGTAAAGGAAGCTGGACCTACAGATGAAACTGCAAAGAAGACAGAACCCACAGTAGAATCAAAGCCCACAATAGAACTAGAACCCACAATAAAACCAGTACAGGAACTTATAGAAGACACTAAAACAATAGCAGAACCGACTCAAGAACTGGAAACTGTAGAAGAATCTGCAGAAAAATCTGATCCTGTAGGAGAACCAGTGACAGAGGCAGAACCCATAGAAGAACCTGTGGAGGAGTTGACAGAACCCACCAGAGAACCAGTACAAGAATCAGAGCTCACCAGAAAACCAGTACAGGAAGTAGAACCCCCTAAAGAACCAGCACAAGAACCAGAACGCACGAGGGAACCAGTTCAAGAACCAGACTTCACCAGAGAACCAGTACAGGAAATAGAACCCACGCAAGAACCAGCACAAGAACCAGTAGAAGAATCCACAGAAGGAACAAAAGTTATAGAAGATACGGCAGGAAAAATAGAACCCACGAGAGAACCAGCACAAGAAACTGATTCTGTGGAAGAACCCAAAGAAAAGTCAGAACCTGCAGGAGGATCTGAAACAGAAGCAGAACACAAAGTAGAACCTGATGAAGATCAAACCCATCTGGTCGGAACATCTGAAGATAAAACACAAGAATCAACCGGAAGGGGAACGTATGAGGAGAAAGAAGATGGAACTTCTGAGGATCTAGATGAGAGAACAGAGGAGGAAGTTGGTTTTGGAGAACCAGAAGCAGACGGAACCATGGCAGAAGCTGAAGAAGACGTTCTAGAAGAGATCACTCCGGTTGTTGTTGTGGTTCCAGAAGACACTGAGGGATTAATGCCGGGGATTGAGGAGGAGGTGAAAGTTCTACCAGAAAGTCCAGAGGAGACCCAGGAACCCGAACCTACAAAACCCAGACATGTTCCTGAGGAAGGAACCGTCTCTGAGGCTCCTACAGAAGATGACCTCCATACAGGGAAGGTTCCAGGGGTAGAACCCACCGAGAAGGAGGATGGAGGTCCAGGTGAGGACCAGGAAGCTCCTCCAGCGGTTGAAGGAACCGTGATGGAGCCTCCAGCAGAAGAACCTCCAGAACCCGCGGTGGAGGAGGCCACGGCCAGTTCCTCTCTGGAGGCCACCACCAAGTACGTGGTGGAATACAACAATGGGAACTTCCCCGACCTCCAGGGACCCGACGACTTCCTGGGGAACAACGGCTTTGACTGGGACGACCAGAACTCGGTGAGCTCCCATTGGTCAGTTAGAGGTACCGTCCGATGACTCACCTGCTGACACCTGTGTGGCTCCTCCCCCTCAGATCGGGAACGAGATAGACGAGGCCCTGCCGTGGCCCCCGAGGCCCCTGAAGGACCAGCTGGTGGAGCTGAGCATCCGGCTGAGAGGAGAAACTTACAACGACGCTCTGAGAAACCCGAGCAGCTCCGAGTACCAGAAGTTAGCCAGACACTTCAGTAGAAGGGTAGATACACAACTACACAACAATACTATACAATAACACTACACAACAACACACAATACTACTACACAACAACACAACACTACAGAAGTTAGCCAGACACTTCAGTAGAAGGGTAGATACACAACTACACAATACTACACAATAACACTACACAACAACACACAATACTACTACACAACAACACAACACTACAGAAGTTAGCTATACACTTCAGTAGAAGGGTAGATACATAACTACCCAATACTACACAATAACACCTACAGAAGTTAGCCAGACACTTCAGCCGCAGGGTAGATACACAACTACACAACACTACTACACAATAACACCTATAGAAGTGTATAGAAAGACACATAATGCTATACACAGACACACAACAGAGACACAACAAACACACACAATACTACTCACACACAGAACAAAACTATACACAGACACACAACAATACTACACGCAACGCTACACAACACTTCACAACACAGACACACGACACAAGCACACAAAGGAACACAGAAACACAAAACACGACACCCAACGAACACAAAGAGACACAACTGTGTAGTTTTTTGTGAATATCCATCAATAGATGTTATAATTTACTGATGTTCCTGAACGCCTCGTAGACCTGCTGACAAGACCTGTCAGACTGGGGGGACCTGGGGGGACGAGGATGATTCCACAGGATTATCCAGGTCCCTCCAGGTCCCCCCAGGTCCCTCCAGGTCCCTCTGAACCTGGTCCTTCTGGTCCTGGTGGAGCCTTTCAGGCCAGTTTTCTCACTCTAAGGATCTCCAGGATACAAACTGTGAGTCACTGAGCTGCTGGAAAAAACGCTGCCAGGAAAACCTCCTCCAGACCTGCAACAACACAACCAACACACCCAGACACACAACACCCACATCTACCACATCTGGAGGACGACAGCTGGGAGGCAGACTCACAAAGAGACACAAACAGACACAAAGCAACTACAATGAGACACAAAACGACCACAGAGAGACACAAAATGACAACAAAGACTCATAAAGAGACACAAAACGACAACAAAGAGACGCACAACAACCTGACAGCAGTGCACCATTTCTAGGTTTGTTCTGTTTGTCTTTGTCTGTGATCGTCTGCTTCTGTCTGGTTCTGTGCAGATTGAAGACGCCTTCGATCGTCTGCCGGGATTCAAGAAGGTTCACATCGTGGAGTTCAGGTGAGTCACAAAGTTTTATTCTACTGGCAAAATGATTTTCAAATGAATCAGATTTCTGTTCAGTGTTTGGATTTCATGATCTGGAAACAAATATTTAAACATTAAGCTGTTTAGAAAAAGAAAACGTGTGAGAAGTGATGTGTTTTGTTCTGATTTCTGTCTTTAAATGAATCTAAATGTGATAAAAGCTGCTGATTGTCAGCTTTTAGTGTCTGAAGATGTTTGTTTTCTGTGTTTCCAGGCCTCAGAAGGACCTGGAACGGTGAGTTTCAGCCTTATTCACTTTGACTGTTGGTAAACAGTAATTTCCCCAAAGTTTCCTGAAAGTTCCCAGTATATTCCCGTAATTTCCTGAAACTTTCCCAGAACTCCCTGAACATTTCCTGTAGATTTCCAGAAAGTTCTAGAAAATCCATAAAAATTCTTAGAATGTTTCTGAAAAAAAATCTGTAAAAATGCTGAAAATATTCAGGAAATTTTCCCAAAAATTCCTGAAAAAATTCCCTGAAAGTTCCCTCAAAATTTTTGGAAAAATTCCCCCCCAAATCCTGGATAATTCTCCAAAAAATCCCAGAAAATGAAAAACAATAATCCCAGAAAAATCCTGGAATATTCCCAAAACATTCCCTCAAAATTCGTTTAAAAAAATCTCCCTAAAAATCCTGGAAAATGGTGAAAAATTTTCCAGAAAACTTCTGAAAACTTTCTATCTAATATCCCGATAATGTCATCAAATTTCCCAAAGTTTCCTCAAAGTTTTCCAGAACTCCCCGAAAGTGTCCTATAGATTTCAAAAAAATTCTAGAAAGTCCAAAAATAAATCCTAGAACATTTCTGGAAAAAAATCAGGAAGATTCCCCCCCAAATTCCCAGAAAATTCGTTTTAAAAAAAATCCCCCAAAATTCTTAAAAATTGTCCAAAAAGTCCCAGAAAATGAAAAACAAAAGTACCATGAAAATTCTGGAATATTCCCAAAGCATTCCCTCAAAATTCCTTTAAAAATGTAAAAAAATAAAAAAATAAAAAAATAAAAAATTCTCTGTATATTCCTAGTAATTTCATGAAAGTTTCCCAAAATTCCTTAAACATTTCCTGCACATTTCAAGAAAGTTCTAGAAAATAAAAATAAAAAAAAAATCCTGGAAAGTTTCAGAAAAAAATCTAGAAAAATGTTGAAAATATTCAGGAAAATTCCCCCCAAATTCCTGAAAAGTTCCCTCAAAATTCTTTGAAAAATTCCCCCTAAATCCTGGAAAATTTTCCCAAAATTTCCAAAAATTGAAAAACAAAAATCCCAGATAAATCTTGGAATATTCCGAAAACATTCCCTCAAAATTCCTTTAAAAATTACCCCAAAAATCCTGTATAATTGTCAAAGAAATTCCCCCAAAATTTCTCAAAAGCTTCTTACTAACTTCCTCATAATTTCATCCAAATTTCCCAAAGTTTCCTGAAAGTTTCCCAAAACTCCCTGAACATTTCCTGTAGATTTCCAGAAAGTCCAGAAAAAATCCTATAAAATTTCTGAAAAATATCTATAAAAATGGCAAAAATATTCAGGAAAATTTCCAGAAATTTCCCTCAAAATTCTTTAAAGATTTTGCCCCAAATCCTGTAAAATTCTCGATAAAGCCCCAGAAAATGTAAAAGAAAAATCCTAGAATATTCCCAAAACATTTCTTTAAAAATTCCCCCCAAAATCTTGTAAAATTGTCAAAAAAAATTCCCAGAAAATTTCTCAAAAGCTTTTTACTAATTTCTCAAAACTTTCATCAAAATTTCCCAAAGTTTCCTAGAAGTTTCCCATTAGATAATTTTTGCTCCTGGGATTGTTTTCTGATAACTTCCCAATAACTGATAATAGTTGCGTTAACCCTCCTGTCGTCTTCATTTATGGGCACCAAAAAAAGTAGTTTCCTGGTCTGAAAAAAGTCCAAAAACTCAGCAAAAATTCCCCAAATTTATAAAAAAATTTGCAAAATCTTCAAGAAGAAAATTCCAAAAATTCCTTAAAAGTTTCCCTGAAAAGTTTTGTTCTTTTTTTAAAAAAAATCCCCAAATTTGGCAATAAATAAAAATTTTTTAAAAATAATAAAAATGTAAGTATGTTCAAGAAATGAATAAAAATCTTCCAAAAAATCCTAAAATATTTAAAGTGATTCTATACATATCAGTAAAACTTCTAGTATTTTCTTTAAGAACATTCAGAAAAAAATCAACCAAAATCCAGCGAAATTCGCTGAATTTTGGTTGATTTTTTTCCCGAATGTTCTTAAGGAAACATTTTTTTTAGCATTTCTTTTTTGCACCAAAAAATGTTCAAAAATTTCCTGAAAATGTTGGAAACATGGAAGCTTTCACTGTGAAAATATTTTATTTTTTCCGCATTTTCAAACTTTAAAATGGTTCAATGTGACCCGGAGGATGACAGGAGGGTTGACCAAACTGATCTGGAGTCTCTGTGGGTAGACCGAGCAAACCTGCTGTTGCTGCTGTTTCTGATCACCTGTCTGCCTCCTGCTGTATCTCCAGGGGTCTGGTGGTCCTGGTCCACTACACCATCACCCTGGAGGTGGACGGCGGCGGCATCGCCAACGACACGCTGGACTTCATCTCGCTGCAGAACAACCTGGTGGAGAAGAACTTCCCGGGCGCCGCCGAGCAGCCCACCGTGGTCTACACCATCACCGACTTCCGCAACTACATCACCGAGGCGCTGCACAAGGACAACTTCATGACCAACAGCAGCCTGGAGGCGGCCGACCCCCTGCTGCTGGAGAACGGTACTGCATCCTGCTGAGTCTGATGTCACTTCCTGTCCAGAACACCACAGATTGATTAGTAATAATTACCCTGAAACTAACAGAACTTCTGTTTATGCAGCAGAGAACTCGCTGCCAGCAGAGAAACCCACGAGTCGACCAGCCGACACCTTCAACAACATGGTGAGATTAACCCACTGTGGATCATTTTAACCCACTGTGGACTCATTTTAACCCACTGTGGGCTCATATTAACCCACTGTGGACTTATTTTAACCCACTGTGGACTCATTTTAACCCACTGTGGGCTCATTTTAACCCACTGTGGACTTATTTTAACCCACTGTGGACTCATTTTAACCCACTGTGGACTCATTTTAACCCTAAAATCTGGTGTTTCTTTCTGTTTTTTTCTGGCTGACATTTGTCGTCATTTTGTAGATTTTTTCGATAACTTGTTTTTTAAATCCACCAGCAGGTTTGACGTTCAGAGGATTAAAGCTTTCAGCAGTAAATCTGTTTATTCAGAAACATGAAGTAAACTAAATAAAGATGAATTTCCAGAACATTTCCCACTGAGACGAGAACATGACGTCCGTCTTCCCCTTCCTGTCCAGGATAACGTCCTCGCTGCAGAGAAGCCTCCTGATGCTCCGATCCACGAGGCGGACGATGGAGACGCTTTCCTGAAGAAGGACGACTTCCTGTTCGACCTGTTCGACCAATGGAAGGTCCCGCAGAGCGAGGCGGCCAGCGAGAACGACGTCTTCATGTTCGACGAGAGCGTCAACGAATTCCCAGCAAAGACCTTTGACCCGGAGACTCTGGACAAGAGTGAGTAGAGACCAACAGAGATTCCCGGGTTTAAAAGGTTGACTGTTAAATTTCAGCTCTCTTTTTGTTTGTTTTTCTACTGTTTGAGTCCAGCTCAACAATGAACCAATAAATCCACTGGAGCCTTCTGACACCTCCTCACAACTCCAGATGTTCACACCTTTCTGTTTGTTTCGTAAACCATAAACTCTGACTCCTAAATGATGCAGCAGCTCAGAGAACCAGAGCCTTTCTGATGGTGTTGATCTGCTGCAGCCTCAAACTTCATAATTAGTAGCAGTTTAATTAGTTGAAATACATCTGTAAAAATCACTCTGTTTAACATTTAACATTAATTCTAAGCTCTGTTTATGAAAACAATAATTTCCTGATACTTTCCTGATACTTTCCTTATAATTTCCCCATATTTTCCTCAGTTTCCCAGTATATTCTCACTAATTTCCTGAAAGTTTCCCAAAACGCCCTCAAAAAAGTCCTTTAAATTTCCAGAAAGTTCTAGAAAGTCCAGAAAAATTCCTGAAAAGTTTTTGTCAAAAACTTTGTAAAACGCGAAACTATTAAGGAAAATTCCCCCCAAATTCCCAGAAAATTCCCTCAAAATTCTTTGAAAAATTTCCCCCAAAATCCTGGACATTTCTTCAAAAATCCCAGGAAATGAAAAACAAAAATCCCCCCAAAATCCTGAAATATTCCAAAAACATTCCCTTAAAAATTCCTTTAAAAATTCCCCCCAAAAGTCATGGAAAATTGTCCAAAAATTCCCAGAGAATTTCTCAAAACATTCTAACTAATTTCCTGATTATTTCTCAAAGTTTCCTGAAAGTTTCCCAATAGGTAGGTTTAGCTCCCCGGATTGTTTTCTGATAGTTTTGCAATAATCCAATAATCGTTGTGTTAGAATCGGTGGAGCCTGAAGCCATCAGAAGAAGACGGTTGACGTCCAAAGAGGCTGCAGCTGAAACCCATTTGGACCGATAGTTCAGACGGTTCCATCAGGATCTAACGTTCTCTCGTGTTTCTCTGCTCCTCAGATAGTGGACATATTGAAGACGAGGGATTCCTGCTCGGTAACTCTGCTGGTGGTGGAGACGATCCTCCCCGAGGAGACCATGTGGTTGGTTCCGGAGGCTTATCTCCTCCTCTGGAACCTCAAACCTCCTCGGAGGCCTCGCTGGACGATGGTTCCGGCTCCGGGTTCTCTGGAGACGGCCAATCTGATGTCTGGTCCTGGTGGACTTCACCGACGTCCGATGGTGTCTTTTATGAGGGGGACGGAGGCCTGGAGGTTCTACCACCGCCTGATCTGGAGGAGGACGAAGACGAGGTCGCTGCTGAGTCACCAACCACCGAGACAGAAGTTCTGATTGGACTAGAACTCACTGAGACACCTGGTTTTATAGAACCACTTCCAGACAGACACATCGAGGAACCTTACCCGGATCAAGTTCTGGTAACACCACACATCAGCACAGAGCCACGGTTCTCGACCACAACCCAGCCTCCCGTGTTCTCGCCCAGAGGAACCTTGGCTGTAGAACTTTCTGTGCAGACAGTGGAAGCATCCGGGGTCTATGACGACTGGACCGAACCAAACACCCCGGCGGTGCCAGTTGCGGATTTTTCTGAACCTGAAGCTTGGACCCTGGATGCTGCTATTTTTGCGGAACCAACTGATTCAGCCGTGAACCTTCCAGAAACCCTGGAGGAATCAGAAGAACCTTCCGAAGCAGCAGTGCAGCTTCCAGCAGTTACATCTGAAGTCCCTCAAGGCCCTGATACCAGCGCTCCCTTAACCGAAGAGTTGCCGGCCTTTGTAGAAGTCCAGGTGGTCACAGTTGGTGATTCTAGTTTTGATGCAATCACCGACGAGCCGCCACATCTGGACGTACCGACGGAAAAAAAAAAACTGCTGCTGCCAGAGACACGAGACCATGAAGAGGTGGAGGTTTTGGAGGAGCAGCACATAGATGGAACTCATACAACAACAGCACCGGTGGTTGAGGCCATAGACGAGGACCTGATTGTGGATGAAGTCATGGTCGTCACCACGATGACCGCCGCCCCTCGTCCAACTCCCTCTGTCAGCCCCGACCACGGCAGCAGCATCGCTCTGTCTCCAGAGAAGGACTCACCGTTCACTCGAGTGTCGGATTCGTTGCCAGAGGACGAGGATCTGGTTCACCATGAACACCCAAACCATGAGGACACTACTGAATGTCCAATCAGCACTCCATCCTCAGATGTTCCTCAGTCAACACCAGAAACTGAAGGGACTCCTTCAGAAGAGTCTCCTGGTTCTTCAGCACCAGACGGAGACTCAGGTGTGACTTTGACGGATCCTTCAGAAGGACAAGTCGGCAGCGACGTCGTTGAAACGCCGACTTCTTTGCTACAGGAAGTCAACAGCAGCCTTCCTGTGACCGACTTTCAGTCTTTTGACCACGAATTCCCCGGTGTGCCGAGCATCGACGTCAGCTTCGATTTGTTCCCGTACGGCAGCGTGGCGGCTGAAGGCGACAGCAGCGGCTTCTCCAGCGGAGCTCAGGGGTCGGACCTGGATGTCATGGCCTTACCAACCCGACCTGGCAGAGCTCTGACGGTGTTCTTCAGCCTCAGGGTCACCAACATGGCCTTCTCCATGGACCTCTTCAACAAGAGCTCCCCGGAGTACAAGGCTCTGGAGCAGCGGTTCCTGCAGCTGGTGAGAACTCAATGAGCCGTTTTCCACTGCAGGAACTTCTTGGTTGTTTCAGGGTTGCTTGAACCTTTGTTCCAACCTCTGGAACCATTCAAGTAGAACCTCTTTCAGAGCTGTTTTCAGGGGAGAAGAAAGAGTTATGCTGTGGTGTTAAAGTCTCAACACAAAACTTACAGAACTTAAAATTCAAAGCAAGCCTGCATTGTTCTATGTTCTACATAGAAGTGGAGTCATGTCCAGTCAGTTATATCCGTTAGGGTGTTCTGATCCGATCTGAAAGGTGTGGAACCTTCAATTCATTTTTAACTGAACAGTATTGACCCGTTTAAAGGATGTTCATTTACAATAATTTTTCAATCAGTAATCACAAGCATTATCAAT
Organism: Amphiprion ocellaris; assembly: GCF_022539595.1. Classification (NCBI taxonomy): domain Eukaryota; kingdom Metazoa; phylum Chordata; class Actinopteri; family Pomacentridae; genus Amphiprion; species Amphiprion ocellaris. The sequence goes on along the minus strand of NC_072789.1, from coordinate 18,082,385 downwards.
CAATCAATCAATCAATCAATCAATCAATCAATCAATCAATCACTCAATCAATCAATCGCTAAACTCCGACAAATAATAAAGAGACTCCAGAAAACAGAAAAAAGCCAACAGAAAGCAGGTAAAACCATCTGGAATGGGATCAGGACATACCAAGTATTAGTCATCGTTTTGGTGAAATCAGGAGGTTGTTGCTGTAAACTTTAACTTCCTGTGGTGGAAAGACGTCTACAGAATCAGGTCTCGCTGGATAAAAACTTGTAGATGTCGTGATCAAAACGTTTCGCTGTGTTCCCCTCGCAGCTCGTCCCGTACCTCCAGTCCAACCTGAACAACTTCCAGAATCTGGAGATCCTCAACTTCAGGAACGGCAGCATTGTGGTGAACAGCAGGATGAGGTTCGGCAAACCGGTTCCCAGCGGGGTGACCAACGTCATCTACCTGATCCTGGAGGACTTCGCCAACACCGCCTACCAGACCATGAACATGGCCATCGACAAGTACTCGCTGGATGTCGAGTCAGGTAGGACAAGAAACAACCTTTTACTCTTAGAAATGTTCCATTTTCATTCTATAAATAAGGAAATCACAAGTTTTGTTGCTGCCATAAGGTGTAAACGTCTGGATAAGTCAGAGGACACGACGTTTTTAGACTATCTGGATGTGAGGAAATGACTCAATAACAGCTAAAAACATGAGACTTTATCAGAGACAAATGACTCATGAAGGTTTGTTTTCTTAAAACATCTGAAGATCCAGATCTCTGTTCTTCATTTCTTTCCTGTATTTTTCCTTTTCTTTTGAGTTTTTCTGCATCGGAATCGACTGTCTTGACTATTTTGGTGTTCATGTGGTAAAGTAGGAACCTGTGAATTTAATCGTTAAGTCCAGTCAGAAGCATCTCCTGACCTTCATCAGTACCTCCAGCTCTTCAGTCAGACAGTTTGCTTCTTTTAGGGCTGCTTTAGCCCCTAACGTTTGTCTCTGGAGACAACTTAAAGCTCTCTCAAAGTTTGCGTCTGCAGCCGTTCAGCTGTCAGGACTCTGATCTAATACCGGGATAATCTGTCTGGGAGGAACGTGAGCAGAACACGACTCATCCCGATGAATCAACATCATGTTTACCTCAATTAGCCTCAGCCCACTCTCTCTCTGAGCAGCAACACATTCAGAACACAAACACCAGCTCTCCTGAAAACTTACCTCTAAAAGAAGACCTGCAGCTTATCAGGAGAAAACGAAAACAGAAAAACACAGAACTTCATGTAAGGAAGGAACCTTAGAACCTGGAACATCAGTGTGGCATCAAACTGGGGCAAACAGGAAGTACTGAGATGGTAAATTATCAGAAGTACCTGTTGATACGTCACATGTTGTGTTTAAAGTTCGTTCTGCTGCCCCCAAGTGGACAAAATCAGTTAGTTCAACTTTAATAAAACCTTAAAATAAAAGGACCCAGAGTAGAACCCTGAGTAACCCCACACTCAATACTGCTAGTGCTATTGGCAGGATCATGTTAGCTCTGTGCTAACAGGTTCGCATCAGCTACTTTCTAACATGATAACTAGTTGTGTGTTCTGTTCTGGAATCATTCTGATACCCTCTAGTGGAATTAGATACCAAATTTTAAAAAACTGAACAAAGCATTGCACTTATTACTGATAATACTGATGCAACTATTTGCTAACTTGTCAGCATCAATTACTTTCTAACCATTTTGGGCTCATTCTGCTGCCCCCAAATGGACAAAAATCCATTAGTTCAGCTTTAATAAAACCTTAAAATGAAAATATAAAGGACCCAGAGTAGAACCCTGAGGAACCCCACAGGTAATTACTAATTGTGCTGATGGGAGGATCATGTTAGCTCCGGGCTAACAGATTAACATCAGCTACATTCTGACCTGAAAACGTGAAATATTTTGTTTTGGGCTCGCTCTGCTGCCCCGAAATGGACAAAAGTTAATTCATGCAACTTTAATAAAACTGTAAAAATAGAAAGGACCCAAAATAGAACCCCTCATGTTATTTTAATTACTGATAACACTCAGGTGACTGTTTGTTAAGCTGTTAGTATGTCAAGCGGTGTACTGCCTGCTGCCCCCCAGAGGCTACAAATAGAATAGTATTGCTCTGGGATTGTGGCTCTACCAGTAGGAACCCGTCTGAGGAATGACTCCATGTTTCCTCCGTCGTCTTTAATCTATCTGAGCCAATCAGAGCAGCTCCTGATAATCTACAGCAGCGCTCACTGGACGCTATAATCAGGTTACTCTGAAGGCAGGTTTTCCACTGCACAAGGACACGGTGTGGACGAGCCGGTTTATCTGCTCCAGAGCATCACAACGTCCACATCAGAGGGGATTCTGGGGAATCTGAGGCCTTCTTCAAACGTAGAACCAAAGCAGAACATGAAGACATGAGAATCAGAAGCTGGAAAACGGAAGTTTAACTGTTTATCGAAGCAAATAAACCAGAGAGGCTCCAGTCTCACAATACAAAATCTAGTTTTACTGGAGATGTTCCCAGATGCTCCCTAAACACCTCATAGTGTAATAGATGCATCAGTTTCCAGATGTTCCCTGAGCTTCTCAGTAGATGCTGTAGTTTCCAGATGTTCCCTGAATGCCTCCTGTCCCTCTTCTTCTGTGGTTCCAGGCGACCGGGCCGACCCCTGTAAGTTCCAGGCCTGTAACGAGTTTTCCCGCTGCATGGTGAACCGCTGGTCTGGAGAGGCTGAGTGCGTTTGTGATGCTGGCTACGTGAGCGTGGACGGGCTGCCGTGTCAGAGCGTCTGCGACGTCCAACATGACTTCTGCCTCAACGACGGGAAGTGTGACATCATCCCCGGCAAGGGCGCCATCTGCAGGTGGGAGGAGGTTTTACATGGGTGGTCTGAACCAAGGAACATGCAAAGTTAATTACGTTAAAGTTCTTTGATGTGGAACCTCTGAATACCAGACGACCTGGTGCGGAGCCTTGAGGGACTTCAGATGTTTTTGTTGGTTGTACTGGTTTCACTGGGAATCTGGCCTCTGTTCCAGGTGCCGAGTTGGGGAGAACTGGTGGTACCGCGGGGAGCACTGCGAGGAGTACGTGTCTGAGCCGCTGGTGGTCGGCATCGCCATCGCCTCGGTGGCCGGCTTCCTCATGGTGGCGTCGGGCATCATCTTCTTCCTGGCGAGGACGCTGCGAGACCAGTACGACGGGGAGGACACGGAGGACCCGCTGCGGTGAGAACCCGGTCCTGATGACCAGAACCAGAACCAGAACCCCTCATTCAACCATAAACCTGCTCCTGTGTTCCAGGCGGGGCGACAGCGTGCCGACACTCGAACGCGCCACAAAGTTCAACCCGATGTTTGAAAGCGACCCGGTCACCACGCAGTACTACCGTCGCTATGACGACGATGTGCCGCCCTACAGCAGCCCAGACGCCTCCAAAGACCCCAGCAGCACCGAGATTCGCAACATCTACCAGAACACCACGCTGACCAAAGAGGTGAGGAACACCAGGAAAGAGCACCGTCATCTGCATACAGCTTTATTCTGGTCTAAACTTGGTCCATGTGGTCTAAACCTGGTCCATGTGATCTAAACCTGGTCCATGTGGTCTAAAGCTGGTCCATGTGGTCTAAACCTGGTCCTTGTGGTCTAAACCAGGTCCATGTGGTCTAAACCTGGTCCATGTGGTCTAAACCTGGTCCAGATGATGCGTTCAAAGACAGGTTTCTGCTGATAAATGAGTCACTTTGGTGATTTTTGGTGATTTTTGAAAATAAAACTCGTCTTTAAAGATTTTTTTGTGTCTCAGACGTTGACATAAATTTTTTTTTTACGTGTTTTGTTGGTTTTTCAGTTCTGATAAAGAAACTTCAGAGTTTAATCAGCTGATTCCAGAGTTTAAATGTCGTGATGTTTTAGTGGATCAGAGGTTCTCAGCTCAGCAGGAGGCCTCTATTCTTACCTCCAGACCTCCTTCCTCCTCTGATCTAAAGATGTTCTCGTCTCTGCAGGAGATCCAGGAGCGTCTCAGGATCATCGAACTTTGTTCCAGAGATCAGAACTTTGCTGATTTTGTGCGACAGACTCAAGTGTGAGTGTTTTAATTCCTTTCTGAAGTGAAAACAGAAAGAAATGGATGAAATCTCTCAAAAATATCCAGAACATGTTGATAAAATGTCAAAAAAGTAAATATGCCTAAAAGATAAATGAAAGATGAGAAATGAAATGTCTGAAAAATAAATAAAATATCAAATCAGCATCAAACATATTGGAAAAAAATAATAAAATGTCCCAAAACTGTTAAAAAGTTAAAAGTAACAAAGACCTGCAGTGAGAAACGAGGCCACAGTGAGTTAAAATGAAAGTTCAGGGTTAAACTGAGCAGAGCTGCAGCTTTTATGAAGGTAAACAGGAAGTGGTTCTGTCTGGTAGGAACCAGATTCAGTCCAAACATCAGGAACCAAACAGCACAAATAACTGGAACAAACTGGAATCTTCTTCCTGTTTACGTCGGTGGTTTAAACCTCCAAACTAATCCACCGTGTTGTTTACAGGTTCCTAGAGAGGAGAGGAAGTTCCACCACGTAGCCGACTGACCGACGCCACCTCCAGGTACCTTTAGAACTACACTACCCAGGAGCCTCAGATGGCTCTAGAACCCGGTTCTGATGCTTTACAGAAAGTTTGATGAACTCCTAGACTCATGCCTCACCAGGAAGTTCCACAACTCTTTACACCTCGAGGACTTCAGGTGTTGATACCTGCTGATAGCTACAAGATCTAAGAGGGTGATGGACAGCAACACTTAACCTGTTCAGACCAGTTAATACCTCTTTAAACCAGTTATTATCCTGTTCCAACCAGTTATTATCCTGTTCCAACCACTTATTATCCTGTTCAGACAAAATAATACCTCTTTCAACCAGTTATTATCCTGTTCCAACCAGTTACTATCCTGTTTAGTCCAGTTATTATCCTGTTCCAACCAGTTATTGTCCTGTTCCAACCAGTTATTATCCTGTTCAGACCAGTTAATAACTCTTTAAACCAGTTATTATCCTGTTCCAACCAGTTATTATCCTGTTCCGACCTACCTTGAGACATGTTAGTCGTGGTGAGTGGTGGGTCATGTGATTTGGGGGTCAGGATAAAGACCTGGTTCCAGACCAGTGAGTTGGTTAAAGGTCTTTAAAGTGGCACTTCCTGGGGAGGACCTCATCGGTACCTGATCAGTGTGTCATGGATCTCCTCCTGCAGCAACACATTTTTAGATTTTGTTGAGATAAACCCGTCGACCAACCAGCTGGTGATGTCTCGGTGGGTTTTATAGGGAATTTTAGTTTGAGTCGTTGATGTTCCTGCAGCTTTTATCTCATAGAAATGTTTGACTTGTTGTTGGTCTTGGTTTCTCCAGATGCTGCCTTGGTCTCGGACTGGAGGAAAGACGAGGACTCGGGTCGCTGCTTCCCGTCGACTCGGCCGCAGGTGAAGCTGATGGACGGTTAGAGTTACTTGTTGCTCCATTTCTTCTGGAACTGACCCTGCACTGGGCTTGGCCTCTTTTCTTACTGGACTTTTCCTATAAATGTTGTTTCTGTTTGTTTTGGATGAACTTTTTATCTCCACTGCTGGAACCTCTGTCTTACACTCTCTGAAGGACTTCCTGCTTTCATCTTCAGCTTTAACTCAAGGGTTTCTGTTTGCGTCCCGACCTGGCCGTGGCTGCCGTCCTCCAGGAAACATGTCTGAGATGTTGGAGGGTTCCAGCTCTTCTTGGCGTGTTTCCTCCGGATGGCGGCGACCGGCAGCGCTGCTCCCCCCAGTGCCTTCACCGCTCTGTTAGCTCTTCTGGGAAACGACAAGTTGAATCTCAGAGCCCTTGATCTGCATCTGCTTCCTTTCAATCTGGGATCAGTCTACTTTCTGCTTCCTCTTCTGCTGTACCTTCACCTGTTCTCCAATGTTTACATTTCTGTTTACATGAAGGGTAGAACTTGTGTCTTGTCTTCAGATCCTTTAAACTTCCAAAGGTTCCCACAGGTTCCTGGTTTTTATTCTAACAACAGATTGGTTCTGGTCCTTCCTGAGATCTGCTGATTCCTGATGTCCAATCAGAATACCGCTAGAAAATGCTTTAGAACATCCAAACAAAGACCTGAGACTTCCCCTAAATACTGAAACCACAATTCTCAGTTTTTTAAAAGATATTATTTTGTGTTTTTATGTTGAACATCTTTTTACACAGCTCTCTGAGATGTTAACATCCAGGACAATCCAACAAATCTAAACCTCGTCCACCGGACAGCCTGCTAGAACCTCTAAACATTCTGTTGTTTTCATTCCTGGACGCTTCTTTGCTTGTCGTTGTTCTATTTGCTTTTATATTTAAACTCAGACAGCTCGAGTGCAGGTGGTTCATATCTGCAGGTTTTTAATGTGGCACCACTTAAAAACCTCTTAATACCTCTTACCACCAGTTATTATCTTGTTCCAACCAGTTATCTTGCTCCAACCAGTTGTTATCTCATTCCAACCAGGTCCAGGCGCCACCACTGGGGCAGTGGTGGCGCAACGGTTAAGTCTCTGAACTACTGATCAGAAGGTCAGAGGTTCAAGCCCCGATGCGGCCACTGTTGGGCCCTTGAGCAAAGCCCTTAACCCTTCCTGCTCCAGGGGGCGCTGTACCGCGGCTGACCCGTCGCTCTGACTCCCTCAATTGGGGAGATATGCGAAAATCAGAATTTCCCCTCGTGGGATTAATAAGGGATGATAAATAAATAAATAAAATTATCTCGTTCAAACCAGGTACTATCTCGTTCCGACCAGGTATTATCTTGTTCCAACCAGTTATCTCGCTCCAACCAGTTGTTATCTCATTCCAACAAATTATTGTCTTGTTCGGACAAGGTATTATCTCATTACAACCAGTTATTTTCTTGTTCCAACCAGGTATTATCTCGTTCCAACCAGGTATTATCTTGTTCCAACCAATTATTATCTCATTCCAACAAGTTATTATCTTGTTTGGACCAGGTATTATCTCATTCCGACCAGATAATTTCTCATTCCAACCAATTATTACCTCATTCCAACCAGATATTATCTCGTTACGAGCAGGTATTATCTCGTTTGAACCAGTTATTATCTCGTTCCAAAAAGCAACCCAGCAGATGTGAACCCTGCAGCCGGTAAAAGCTTCTGTGAGACTTTAACTACTTGAACTCTGTGTGGAGTTGATGTGGTAGATGTTTGGTAGCAGTCTGTGGTGTGTTCAGGTGTCTGTGGTGTGTTCAGGTGTTTGTGGTGTGTTCAGGTGTTGTCGTCGCTGTTTTCTATTGTGTTCTCTCAGTTCTAGTGGAGGAGAGAACACTCTTTTCTAAAATAAAAGATATTTTTTACAGAAACGTGGTGTTTTTTCTGGAGTCATTGCATGTGTTGATGTTTCCTGCTGCTGGAATGTGACCGAGGTTCAGTAAACACACCAGACGTCCGTCACGCTCATCGCCATGACAACCTGCTGACAGCACAGGTAAAGGTGAGGAAGAGTTGAAACCTTCTCAGCTTCCTTCACGCTCCTGTTGGTGCGTTTATTCCTGTTCTCTGGTGTGTTCCAGTTCAAACATCTAATTGTTTTCCAGCTGATTCATGATCATCATTCAGTCTTTAGTCCTGATTTGTTTCATGTTAGAACGAATTTAAAATCATTTATTTTTAGTGTTTGTTTTGTTCTTTGTGTTAAGGACGTATAGTTGTGTAATAGTTGTGTAGTAGCTGTGTAAATTGTGTAGGAGTTGTGTAATAGTTGTTGACTCTAGCTTTCTCTATGAATGAGGATGATGATGCCCACTGATGGTCTCCTTCATCGTCTGTCAATCAAACTTCTTCCAACGTTTCAACTTTTCATCGGCTGCTGCTCAAGAATGTTTCACTTTGTTTCCACTCAGGAACATTCTGTTGGTGGATTTGAAGAACAGAAAGAATGAAGCTCCGACAAGAACATAAAACCTGGAAGATCCCCACTGTGGGTTCATTTCAACCCACTGTGGAGTCATTTTAACCCACTGTGGACTCATTTTAACCCACTGTGGGTTCATTTTAACCCAACGTGGATTCATTTTGATCCACTGTGGAGTAAAATTAGCCCACTGCGGGTTTATTTTAATCCATAGTGGACTCATTTTAACCCAATGTGGATTCATTTTAGCCCACTGCGTACTCATTTTAACCCAACGTGGGTTCATTTTAGCCCACCATGGGTTCATTTTAGCCCATTGTGGGTTCATTTTAGCCCACTGTGGACTCATTTTAGCCCACCATGGACTCATTTTAACCCACTGTGGACTCATTTTAACCCACTGTGGACTCATTTTAGCCCACTGCATACTCATTTTAACCCACTGCGTACTCATTTTAACCCACTGTGGGTTCATTTTAATCCACTGTGGGTTTGTTTTAATCCACTGTGGATTCGTTTATACCCACTGTGGACTCATTTTAGCCCACTTTGGACTCATTTTATCCCACTGTGGACTCATTTTAACCGACTGTGGACTCATTTTAACCCACCGTGGACTCATTTTAACCCACTCTGGAATCATTTTAACCCACTTTGGAGTCATTTTAACCCACTGTGGAGTCATTTTAATTCACTGTGATAATTTTAACACACTCTGAAGTCACTTTATCCCACTGTGGACTCATTTTAACCCACTGTGGACTCATTTTGAGCCATTGTGAACTCACTTTAACCTACTGTGGACTCATTTTAGCCCACTTTGGACTCATTTTATCCCACTGAGGAGTAATTTTAACCCACTGTGGACTCATTTTAGCCCACTGTGGGTTCATTTTAACCCCTTTTGGGGTCATTTTAACCCAACGTGGATTCATTTCAATCCACTGTGGACTCATTTTAGCCCCGTGTGGGTTCATTGTAGCCCACTGTGGGTTCATTTGTCCCACTGTGGACTCATTTTAACCCACTGTGGACTCATTTTGAGCCATTATGAACTCATTTTAACCCATTTTGGACTCATGTTAAACCACTGTGGGTTCATTTTAGCCCACTGTGGATCATTTCAATCCACTGTGGACTCATTTTAATCCAATGTGGATTCATTTTTATCCACTGTGGAGTCATTTTAACCCACTGTGGGATAATTTTAACCCACTGTGGACTCATTTTAATCCATTGTGGGATAATTTTTACCCACTGTGGAGTCATTTTATCCCACTGTGGACTCATTTTAGGCCACTGTGGACTCATTTTAGGCCACTGTGGACTCATTTTATCCCACTGTGGAGTCAGTTTAACCCACTGCGGACTCATTTTAGCCCACTTTGGACTCATTTTAGCCAACTGTGGACTCATTAAACCACTGTGGACTCATTTTAGCCCACTGTGGGTTCATTTTACCCCCTCTGGACTCATTTTAACCCACTGTGGAGTCATTTTAACCCAGTGTTTCTCAAATAGTGGGGCATGCCCCCCTGGGGGGGCACAGAGGCATGTCAGGGGGGGCGCGGGCGACTGGGAGGAAAAGGTTCTTCAACGCGGAACTAATTTGCTGAACTATTGTTTTAACGTCGGCCTGTTTTTCGCGGTGTACAACAATACTGAAATTGTGCTGGCCCCATAGACTGTATATGCCATTGTCACGGTGGGTTAATGAGAGCTCAGGCGCAGGAAATGGACAGCCGGGAATAGGGTGTAACTCAGGTTTATTAATAGTGTCCTCAGGGACAACAACAGAAGATTAAATAAACACTAAACAAAAGTAGAGCGTACAAGCTCTGAATCCTGAACGGCACCTAAGGGCCGGGCGGAACTATCCCCGGAACAAACGGTATCTCTACTCGCGGTAGGTAACACCCAGGCGAGAAAAAGACAAATCTAACAAATACTCTCAACTAAACCTAAGCCTAGCAGGCTAGCGAGAGGTAACTACAAACAAAGTCTTTTTACAAACAGAGTTTTCTCCAAACTGGAGCAAAAACTAAGGCAAAACAACTAACTCACGAAATACATGGGTAATATTCAAACTGGCTCACAGCTGAGGCAGCCAGGGTCAGAAGCAGCACAGGTGAGTGTCTCCTCAGCTCGGAGAGTCCAAGGTCCAGGGTCCAGTGCTTACAGCACACACGGCAGGAACGGGTGGGTCCAGCAACAATACGTCGTTCCTTCTTTTCCCGTCTTTCATTTTCCAGTTTTGTTTTACGCTCCCACGATGAGAGCTGGGTTGTGTCCGGTTTTATAGTGAGCTGGAGGAGGCTGATCCATTTCACCCCCTGAGCTGCTGATTGTGGCTGATGGGGAACACCTGTTGCTTCCTCTCTGCTGCTGGGCTGCCCTAACAGGCAGGAGGAAGGAGAGGGGAGGGCACTAACTCGGCCTGGCAGCAGCCAGCCTGACAGTACCCCCCCCTCTATGGGCACCTCCTGGTGCCCGAACAGGGTGATCCCGGGAGGGGGAGGGGGATGGACAGGGAGGGACCGAAACAAAAAGTCCAAGAGGAGATGGGTGGGCGGAGGGGATGTGGAAGGAGGGCCAAAAATCAAGTGTCCTGAACAGTCTGGGGGTGGCGCTAAGCCAAATAAACAAGTCCAAAACAGACCAGAAATCTGTTCAAAGGGCTGGTCAAAAACAAAACACTCCAAGGCGGGCGGACAAGGCACCCACGGCCATTCCGGAGGACGACCTGGGTGCTGAACGGGCAGACGAAGCCGTTCTGGAGGACGGCCCGGATGCCACTCTGGAGGCCGGCCCGGGTGCCACTCTGGAGGCCGGCTACGGAGAAGACGAAACCACTCCGGAGGCCGGCGACGGAACCACTCTGGAGGCCGGCGACGGAGGAGACGGAACCACTCTGGAGGCCGGCGACGGAGGAGACGGAACCACTCTGGAGGCCGGCGACGGAGGAGACGGAACCACTCTGGAGGCCGGCGACGGAGGAGACGGAACCACTCTGGAGGCCGGCGGCGGCGGACGACACGGGGACCCCCTGGAGGCCGGCGGCGAAACCACTCTGGAGGCCGGCGGCGAAAACACTCTGGAGGCCGGCGGCGAAAACACTCTGGAGGCCGGCGGCGAAAACACTCTGGAGGCCGGCGGCGGAGGAGGCGGAACCACTCTGGAGGCCGGCGACGGAGGCGGCGAAACCACTCTGGAGGCCGGCGACGGAGGCGGCGAAACCATTCTGGAGGCCGGCGACAGAGGCGGCGAAACCACTCTGGAGGCCGGCGGCGAAACCACTCTGGAGGCCGGCGGCGAAACCACTCTGGAGGCCGGCGGTGAAACCACTCTGGAGGCCGGCGGCGAAACCACTCTGGAGGCCGGCGGCGAAACCACTCTGGAGGCCGGCGGCGAAACCACTCTGGAGGCCGGCGGCGAAACCACTCTGGAGGCCAGCGGCGGAACCCCTCGGGAGGCCGGAGGCGGCGGAACCCCTCGGGAGGCCGGCGGCGGAGGAACCCCTCGGGAGGCCGGCGACGGAGGCGGCGGAACCCCTCGGGAGGCCGGCGACGGAGGCGGCGGAACCCCTCGGGAGGCCGGCGACGGAGGCGGCGGAACCACTCTGGAGGCCAGCGGCGAAGCCCCTCTGGAGGCCGGCGGCGGTGAAGGAACCCCTCGGGAGGCCGGGTTGGGGACCGACGAAGGCGGAACCCCTCTGGAGGCCGGCGGCGAAGGAGGCGGAACCCCTCGGGAGGCCGGCGGCAGCGAAGGAGGTGGAACCCCTCGGGAGGCCGGGCTGGGGGCCGGCCTGGGAACCGGATCAGGTGAAGGCGGGACCCCTCTGGAGACCGGTGGCAAAGGAGGCGGAACCCCTCTGGAGGCCGGCGGCGAAGGAGGCGGAACCCCTCTGGAGGCCGGCGGCGAAGGAGGCGGAACCCCTCTGGAGGCCGGCGGCGAAGGAGGCGGAACCCCTCTGGAGGCTGGTCTGGGAACCGGATCAGGTGAAGGCGGGACCCCTTTGGAGACCCAGGAGCAGGGGGTTTTTCAGGTGACCCGGGCTCAATAGTCTCTTGGCCAGGGGGCTGGTCAGCTGACCCGGGCTCAATAGTCTCTCGGCCAGGGGGCTGGTCAGCTGACCCGGGCTCTACAGTCTCTCGGCCAGGGGGCTGGTCAGCTGACCCCGGCTCTACAGTCTCTCGGCCGGGAGATTGGTCAGCTGACCCGGGCACTACAGTCTCTCGGCCAGGGGGATGGTCAACTGACCCAGGCTCTACAGTCTCTCGGCCAGGGGGCTGGTCAGCTGACCCCGGCTCTACAGTCTCTTGGCCAGGGGGCTGGTCAGCTGACCCAGGCTCTACAGTCTCTCGGCCAGGGGGTTGGTCAGCTGACCCGGGCTCAACAATCTCTCGGCCAGGGGATTGGTCAGCTGACCCGGGCTGTTTTGAAACGGAGTCGACAGCGTTGACCCGCTCGGGAACTGAGGCGGAGTCGACAGCGTCGACCCGCTCGGAGACTGGTGAGGCGGCGTCGACAGCGTCGACCCCCTCGGAGACGGTGGAGGCGGCGGCGTCGACAGCGTCGACCCCCTCGGAGAAGGGTGAGGCGGCGTCGACCCCCTCGGAGACGGGTGAGGCGGCGTCGTCGACCCCCTCGGAGACGGGTGAGGCGGCGTCGTCGACCCCCTCGGAGACGGGTGAGGCGGCGTCGTCGACCCCCTCGGGGACGGGTGAGGCGGCGTCGTCGACCCCCTCGGGGACGGGTGAGGCGGCGTCGTCGACCCCCTCGGGGACGGGTGAGGCGGCGTCGTCGACCCCCTCGGGGACGGGTGAGGCGGCGGCGTCGACCCCCTCGGAGACGGGTGAGGCGGCGTCGACCCCCTCGGAGACGGGTGAGGCGGCGTCGACCCCCTCGGAGACGGGTGAGGCGGCGTCGACGGCGTCGACTCCCTCGGAGACGGGTGAGGCGGCGTCGTCGACCCCCTCGGAGACGGGTGAGGCGGCGTCGTCGACCCCCTCGGAGACGGGTGAGGCGGCGTCGTCGACCCCCTCGGGGACGGGTGAGGCGGCGTCGTCGACCCCCTCGGGGACGGGTGAGGCGGCGTCGTCGACCCCCTCGGGGACGGGTGAGGCGGCGTCGTCGACCCCCTCGGGGACGGGTGAGGCGGCGTCGTCGACCCCCTCGAAGACGGGTGTGGCGGCGTCGTCGACCCCCTCGGGGACGGGTGTGGCGGCGTCGTCGACCCCCTCGGGGACGGGTGTGGCGTCGTCGACCCCCTCGGAGACGGGTGAGGCGGCGTCGTCGACCCCCTCGGAGACGGGTGAGGCGGCGTCGTCGACCCCCTCGGAGACGGGTGAGGCGGCGTCGTCGACCCCCTCGGAGACGGGTGAGGCGGCGTCGTCGACCCCCTCGGAGACGGGTGAGGCGGCGTCGTCGACCCCCTCGGAGACGGGTGAGGCGGCGTCGTCGACCCCCTCGGAGACGGGTGGGGCAGTGGAACCACGGGGGCTGCTGCAGAGAGGCGAGGTCTCTGCAGCGCTCGGCGGCGGGACCTCTGCGGTGCTCGGTGGCGGCGGCAGGACCTCTGCGGCGCTCGGCGGCGGCAGGACCTCTGCGGCGCCCGGCGGCGGCGGCAGGACCTCCGCGGCGCTCGGCGGCGGCAGGACCTCCGCGGCGCTCGGCGGCGGCGGCGGCAGGACCTCCGCGGCGCTCGGCGGCGGCGGCAGGACCTCCGCGGCGCTCGGCGGCGACGGCAGGACTTTTGCGGCGCTCGGCGGCGGCGGCGGCAGGACCTCCGCGGCGCTCGGCGGCGACGGCAGGACCTCTGCGGCGCTCGGCGGCGGCGGCGGCGGCGGCGGCGGCAGGACCTCCGCGGCGCTCGGCGGCGGCAGAACCTCCGCGGCGCTCGGCGGCAGGACCTCGGCGGCGCTCGGCGGCGGCAGGACCTCTGCGGCGCTCGGCGGCGGCGGCAGGACCTCCGCGGCGCTCGGCGGCGACGGCAGGACCTCTGCGGCGCTCGGCGGCGGCGGCGGCAGGACCTCCGCGGCGCTCGGCGGCGGCAGGACCTCCGCGGCGCTCGGAGGCAGGACCTCGGCGGCCCTCGGCGGCGGCGTCTGGGGGCCAGGGAGCAGTGAGGTATGGCGTCCTCTAGAGCCACGCTTCCTATGGCGAGGCTTCCTCTCAGGTGGCTCAATTGGCAGCTGGGGGGCAGGTTCTGATGGGGAACTGGTCTGACTTGGGTGGAAATTATCTAGTCCGAGTGCTCTATCGAGCAGGAAAGAGCACAGGTCATTAGAGGAGATGGAGATGGGAGGTGACTGGGGACTCCGGTGTCGGGAACCCCGCTTTCGACCAGGGCTTGTCTTAAAAGCGAGACGGGTCCCATCGAAAGGGGACTTGCTGTTAACATCGTCCAGGGGGCTAGGGGAAACAGGATCTACGGGGAAATCGGGTAATGGATTATGTCCATGGTTACTCCTCGACTGAAAGCTCAGAACACCAGTTCTAACACAACGTGGGGTGGATTCGGGGTTAGCGGGGAAACTAGTGGGCTGGAGGCTAGCGGGCTGAGTGCAGGTTGGATACGTGGCTGAGATAGGAAGGGTAACAAACCGCAAGGGAGAGTTCAAAAACTTTTGGATGTGGGCTGGAAGGTGGCCCATTAACCAGGGCATCTGGGAGGCTGCCCTGCGACCCCGAGACACCGTCATGTCTCGGTGATCCCGATCCCGAGCCTCTTTCCACTCACACCATAATTCGAAAAGGTTGTCATAATATAAATGGTTTTCCTCACTAGAAAAAAAAATGTCCAGGGGATTCGGTGAGGGGGCAGAGCCAGCCTTTGAGCCTACAGAGCTCAATTCCGGCTGGCTCCAACCCTTCCATTTTCCTGCTGAGCTCATAGCTGGTGGGAGCGTACTGTCACGGTGGGTTAATGAGAGCTCAGGCGCAGGAAATGGACAGCCGGGAATAGGGTGTAACTCAGGTTTATTAATAGTGTCCTCAGGGACAACAACAGAAGATTAAATAAACACTAAACAAAAGTAGAGCGTACAAGCTCTGAATCCTGAACGGCACCTAAGGGCCGGGCGGAACTATCCCCGGAACAAACGGTATCTCTACTCGCGGTAGGTAACACCCAGGCGAGAAAAAGACAAATCTAACAAATACTCTCAACTAAACCTAAGCCTAGCAGGCTAGCGAGAGGTAACTACAAACAAAGTCTTTTTACAAACAGAGTTTTCTCCAAACTGGAGCAAAAACTAAGGCAAAACAACTAACTCACGAAATACATGGGTAATATTCAAACTGGCTCACAGCTGAGGCAGCCAGGGTCAGAAGCAGCACAGGTGAGTGTCTCCTCAGCTCGGAGAGTCCAAGGTCCAGGGTCCAGTGCTTACAGCACACACGGCAGGAACGGGTGGGTCCAGCAACAATACGTCGTTCCTTCTTTTCCCGTCTTTCATTTTCCAGTTTTGTTTTACGCTCCCACGATGAGAGCTGGGTTGTGTCCGGTTTTATAGTGAGCTGGAGGAGGCTGATCCATTTCACCCCCTGAGCTGCTGATTGTGGCTGATGGGGAACACCTGTTGCTTCCTCTCTGCTGCTGGGCTGCCCTAACAGGCAGGAGGAAGGAGAGGGGAGGGCACTAACTCGGCCTGGCAGCAGCCAGCCTGACAGCCATAGATATAAAAAAAATATATTAATAATAATAATGATCTTCTATATATATCTATGGTATATGCACTGGCCGTTCAGACTTCGAAATACAGACTCCTGAGAACAGGAGAACGCATCGTTAATGTGCAGTCGGAACACCAGCGTACTTGATCACGTCACATACTCGGCTCATCTGCTCCGATTATTTTTACCAGCAATGTCAAACATACGGCCTGCGGGCCAAAACCGGCCCACCAGACGGTCCATTTCGGCCCGCGGGATGACTTTACAAATGATAAAAAGCACAACAACATTAACTGTAAATTGTAAATTTGTAAAACTGTAAATTTAAAATAATTTCTAGAACTTGACAAGTTGTTCTGATCATGAAGTAAAATACTAGATTGTTCAGTTCCAGATAGCTGTGACTGAATGTTTTGTGTTTTTGTAGATAAACTGTTATCTGGCAGTTACAATGCATGTGTAAATGATGAACTGAGGCATAATAGGCTACTGTTGAAATTGAACTTGTTTTCCTTAAGAAATTTCAGGTTCATAATATTTTGTAAAAAGATAGTTCATTAAATGTGAACATTTTCAGAATGTACTTTTTTTGAACTAAAACAAAGGGGAAAAGTTGGAGTTGTGGTTATTTATAGGTTATTATGCTGTGATTTTACTCTCGGTGCCCACTGGAGATCAGATTGGGGTTTATGTGGTCCCTGGACTAAAATGAGTTTGACACCCCTGATCTTTACTGTGGAAAAACAACAAAATGGAATCAGATAAAATAACACAGCCCTGCATATTCATGTTTTCACAGTTTTATTTATATATATATATATATATATATATATTGGGGGGGGCATGAAAGTTTTTTGTCCTCTGAAGGGGGGCCCGACAGAAAAAATTTGAGAATCACTGTTTTAACCCAACGTGGATTCATTTCAATCCACTGTGGACTCATTTTAACCCACTTTGGGCTCATTTTGAGCCATTCTGGACTCATTTTAAGCCACTGTGGACTCATTTTAACCCACCGTGGACTCATTATAACCCACTGTGGACTCATTTTCACCCAGTGTGGGTTTATTTTAACCAATGTGGGTTCATTTTTCATTGTGTATGACTGGGATCAGACTAATACCTGGTAACATCAGTGTGTGTCTGCAGCTCCAGGTGTGCTGTTTCTGTCGTAGCTTCCTGCTAAACTAATTAAGCTTGCTGTCAGGTCAGATGTGAACCTCAGTGAAACTTTAGCTCCTCATCTGATGCATCATTTCCTGGAGATGTTTGGCAGCTACCTGAGGCAGGTGTGACGTTCTGACGGGTTCCTCTGGTTCCCTGTCAGGAACGTTTAGCTTCAGTTACGTAACTTCAGCGGAACACAAAGAAAAACCCTGAAGGTCGGAGTTTTTCTGCAGGGATCCGATTCGTGGAAAACATCAGCGTTCAGGTTTAAATGCCAGCCTGACGTCATTTAAAGTACTAATACCTCTACAGAAAGTACTAATACCTCTACAGAAAGTACCAGTACCTCTACAGAAAGTACTAGAACCTCTACAGAAAGTACCAATACCTCTACAGAAAGTACCAATACCTCTATAGAAAGTACCAGTACCTCTACAGAAAGTACTAGTACCTCTACAGAAAGTACCAATACCTCTACAGAAAGTACCAGTACCTCAACAGAAACACAGTACTCTGGGTAGAAAAACTCTTTAAAACTACAAGTACTTGGAGAAAACGTAGTAATTAGAAATAATACACCTTTAGAAGAGTTGTACTTAGATATAATGTAGTATTTCACTGTGATAAATCTTAAAACTACAAGTACTTGGGCAGAATGTAGTATTTACTTGTAGTAAACCTTTAAACCTCTCAAACTGCTGTCCAGCAGGTGACGCTGTGGCTCCACCTCTGGTTCTAAACCTGCAGAACCTTCACTCTAACGGACCGACAGGAACCTGAAACCAGCACCTGGAGAACACGTTCGTTTATCGCTTTGAGGACGAAGAACACGTTCCTTCATCGCTTCGTGGAGGAAGAACATGTTCCTTCATCGCTTTGACAACGGAGAACACGTTCGTTTATCGCTTTGAGGACGAAGAACACGCTCCATCACCGCTTCGAGAACGGAGAACACGTTCCTTCATCGCTTCGAAAACGGAGAACACATTCCTTCATCGCTTCGAGGACGAAGAACATGTTCCTTCATCGCTTTGACAACGGAGAACACGTTCCTTCATTGCTTCGAGAACGTCGCTTTTCTTTAACTTTTCAGTTTTTAGCTTTTAGCTCAACGTTAGCTTCACTTTGTTTTCATTCAGTTCCATTAGTCTCTCAACAGAGTTCGAGCAGTGTTCTAAGCAGTGTTCTACACAGTGTTCTATCAGTGTTCTCTGCAGTGTTCTCGGTGAGTTCCGCGGGTATTTTGGGGGATTTCCTTCTCTCCGGGCTTTACAGAGCTTCTCTTCATGTAAGCTGGCGTGGAAAATAATCCTCGTGTTCTCCGCTCAGACGTTCCAAGTGGGGGAGCCGACATCTGCAAGCACTTTGGAGCTGCTTTGTTCTGGAGTTCTGGTCCTGGAGAACGTCGGCTTCACGTCAGCCACCAGGAATCTGAGCTCAGGTGTCATTAGAAGAACCTCCACGGATTAAACAGACACAGGTTCTAAACGTTCTTTAAAGGTTCTAAAGGCTTCTGACAACAACAAACAGCTTCTGTCTGTAGATAGAAGAACGTTCAGCACCGTTAATGCTGTAGAACCTTTAAAATTAATTAGTATTTATATAGTATTACCTTTAAAACTACAAGTACTCTGACAGGAAGTAGTATTATGGCTGAAATAAACATTTTTAGGTATAAGTACTTAATGTACTAAAACTGTAAGACCTTCATAATAAAACATGCAGACCTTCACAATAAAACATGCAGACCTTCACAATAAAACGAGCAGACCTTCACAATAAAACATGCGGACCTTTACAATAAAACAAGCAGACCTTCATATATATATATATATATATATATATATATATATATATATATATATATATATATATATATATAAATATAAATATATTTGTGTGGACGGCTAGATGGACAGACATGAGGACAGATAGAGGGACGGATAGATGGACGGGGGATGTATGTAATCGTCCAGACTGAGTCCAGATGAAGTCATCAGTCGGAGCTCATTAAGAGGATTAATTTTCCGTCTCTTTTCCTGTTAATCAGCTGATAAACGGCTCAAAGTTCCTGAAATCCTTTAATTCAGACTCTGGTTAATCTGTGGACAGACTGCAGCTCTGATAGGCCGGTCCAACGGCCAATCAGAGGAGTCGCTGTGGAATCAGGAGACATTAGACTGGTTCATCAATAGAATCAACAGAATCAATAGTAATCAATTGACAGTCTCAGTCTGCTTCATTCTCTGCACTTTTACTCATCGTGGATCATGTTTCACGTTTTGTCTTATTCTCTGTCTCATCATGTTTGTTTGTGTCTTTCTTGTTTTCTCATTTTTCACGTTTTGTTTCTCATTTTTCACAATTTCTTCATGTTTTGTTTCTCATTTTTCCTGTTTTCTCATTTTTCACATTTTTTGTTTTTCATTTTTTTTAGTTCTCTTGTTTTGTTTCTCATTTTTCTTTGTTTTCTCATTTCTCTTGTTTTGTTTCTCATTTGTCATGTTTTGTTTTTCATTTTTTGTGTTTTGTTTCTCATTTTTCACATTTTATTTCTCATTTTTCACGTTTTGTTTCTCATTTTTCACGTTTTCTTTCTCATTTTTCATGTTTTGTTTTTCATTTTTCTTTTTTTAGTTCTCTTGTTTTGTTTCTCATTTTTCTTTGTTTTCTCATTTCTCTTTTTATTTCTCATTTGTCATGTTTTGTTTTTAATTTTTTGTGTTTTGTTTCTCATTTTTCACATTTTATTTCTCATTTTTCACGTTTTCTTTCTCATTTTTCACGTTTTCTTTCTCATTTTCCACATTTTCTTTCTCATTTTTCATGTTTTGTTTTTCATTTTTCTCTTGTTTTGTTTCTCATTTTTCTTTGTTTTCTCATTTCTCTTGTTTTGTTTCTCATTTGTCATGTTTTGTTTCTCATTTTTCGTGTTGTTTCTTATTTTTCACATTTTATTTCTCATTTTTCACATTTTCTTTCTAATTTCTCATGTTTTGTTTCTCATTTTTCATGTTGTTTCTCATTTTTCTTGTTTTGTTTCTCATTTTTCATGTTTTGTTCTCATTTTTGTTGTTTTATTTCTCATTTTTCCTGTTTTGTTCCTCATTTTCCTGTTTTGTTTCTCATTTTCATGTTTTGTTTCTCATTTTTCTTGTTTTGTTTCTTGTTTTTCTTGTAGATGTTGTTGATGATAGATATGTGGTTTTGTTCCTCGCTGGGCCTAACGGTGTTTGTTCTAATCGCTGGGGAACTGGGTGGAACATGAATGTTTTATTCTCGTCATTAGCAGCAGTAACGGCCTCTAATTGGTCCCTGGTTTTGTGAGGACTCCTAATTGGCCAACGGGCAGCGTTAGCATCATTAGCATCATTAGCCTCATTAGCAGCGGCCCCAGGCAGCCCCGGCATTTTTACGGGGATGAGGCGTGGATCCAGCTTCAAACCGACTGTTGACTTTGGCAAGTCGGAACGTGTTCTCTGCAGCTGGCGGTTCTTTACTGCTGGAGCTTCAAAGAACAGGAATCCAGAGTTCCCCACTGCCACGGTTCTCTGCAGATCTCTGATTAAAGAACAAACGTAGATCAGTGACAGCTGGACGAGTCTGGAGATGGAACCTAAAGAACACAAGAACGTTTTACTGGGTTAAAGGACAGGCAGGCTGGAACATTTAGAACATGTAGAGGAAATGTGTGAGGAGAACACAGGAGAGAACCAGATGTAGATATCAAAAATATGAAAGCAGAACCTTAACTGGTGGAGAACACGGAGAACAATTTATTTTAACGTGCAGCAAACACGGAGAACAGTTTATATTAATGACAAGAGAACATGTAGAACAGTTTACATTGACTAGTGGAGAACATGTAGAACACTTTACATTAACGAGTGAAGTCAGAAGGAAAATGTGTCAGAAACTGAAAATAAAAAACAAACCAAGAAATGTCTGAAATAAGACGGTTCCCTGATGACAGTGACGTTCTGTTGGGTTCCTCCTCGGTTCCCTCATGTTGACATTCTGTCGGTTCTCCTCGGTTCCCTCATGCTGACGTTCTGTTGGATCTCTTCGGTTCCCTCACGTTGACGTTCTGTCAGATCTCATCGGTTCCCTCACGTTGACGTTCTGTTGGTTCCTCCTTGGTTCCCTCATGTTGACGTTCTGTCGCGTTTCTTCTCGGTTCCCTCATGTTGACGTCCTGTCAGTTCCTCCTTGGTTTCCTCATGTTGACATTCTGTCACGTTTCTCCTCGGTTCCCTCATGTTGACGTTCTGTCGGTTCCCCCATGTTGAAGTTCTGTCGGTTCCTCCTCGGTTCCCTCATGTTGACATTCTGTCGGTTCCCTCGTGTTGACTTTCTGTCAGGTGTCTCATCAGTTCCCTCATGTTGACGTTCTGTCAGGTTCCCTCATTTTGACGTTCTGTCAGGTTCCCTCATGTTGACGTTCTGTCAGGTTCCTTCATGTTGACGTTCTGTCAGGTTTCTCCTCAGTTCCCTCATGTTGACGTTCTGTCAGGTTCCTTCATGTTGACGTTCTGTCGGGTTTTTCCTCAGTTCCCTCATGTTGATGTTATGTCAGGTTTCTCCTCAGTTCCCTCATGTTGACGTTCTGTCAGGTTCCTTCACGTTGACGTTCTGTCAGGTTTCTCCTCAGTTCCCTCATGTTGACGTTCTGTCAGGTTCCTTCATGTTGATGTTCTGTCACGTTTCTCCTCGGTTCCCTCATGCTGACATTCTGTCGGTTCCTTCTCGGTTCCCTCATGTTGACGTTCTGTCGGTTCCCTTATGTTGACGTTCTGTCAAGTTTCTCCTCGGTTCCCTCATGTTGACGTTCTGTCGGTTCCTCCTCGGTTCCCTCATGTTGACGTTCTGTCCATTCCCTCATGTTGACGTTTTGTCAAATTTCTCCTCGGTTCCCTCATGCTGGTGTTCTGTCGGTTCCTCCTCGGTTCCCTTATGTTGACGTTCTGTCAGGTTTCTCCTCGGTTCCCTCATGTTGACGTTCTGTCGATTCCTCCTCGGTTCCCTCATGTTAACGTTCTGTCGGTTCCCTCATGTTGACGTTCTGTCACGTTCCTCCTCAGTTCCCTCATGTTGATGTTCTGTCACGTTTCTCCTCGGTTCCATCATGTTGATGTTCTGTCATTTCCTCCTCGGTTCCCTCATGTTGACATTCTGTTGGTTCCCTCATGTTGACATTCTGTCGGTTCCTCCTCGCTTCCCTCACGTTGACGTTCTGTCGGTTCCCTCATGTTGACGTTCTGTCAGTTCCTCCTCGGTTCCCTCATGTTGACATTCTGTCATGTTTCTCCTCGTTTCCCTCATATTGACGTTCTGTCGGTTACTCCTCAGTTCCCTCATGTTGACGTTCTCTCGGTTCCATCATGTTGATGTTCTGTCAGTTCCCTCATGTTGATGTTCTGTCGGTTCCTCCTTGGTTCCCTCATGTTGACGTTCTGTCGGTTACTTCTCGGTTCCCTCATGTTGATGTTCTGTCGGTTCCCTCATGTTGATGTTCTGTCGGTTCCTCCTCGGTTCCCTCATGTTGGCGTTCTGTCGGTTACTCCTCGGTTCCCTCATGTTGATGTTCTGTCGGTTCCCTCATGTTGATGTTCTGTCGGTTCCTCCTCGGTTCCCTCATGTTGACGTTCTGTCGGTTCCTCCTCGGTTCCCTCATGTTGACGTTCTGTCGGTTACTCCTCGGTTCCCTCATGTTGACGTTCTGTCAGTCCCCTCACGTTGATGTTCTGTCAGGTTTCTCCTCAGTTCCCTCATGTTGACGTTCTGTCAGTTCCCTCATGTTGACGTTCTGTCAGGTTTCTCCTCAGTTCCCTCATGTTTACGTTCTGTCAGGTTCCTTCATGTTGACATTCTATCAGGTTTCTCCTCAGTTCCCTCATGTTGACGTTCTGTCAGGTTCCTTCATGTTGACGTTCTGTCAGGTTTCTCCTCAGTTCCCTCATGTTGACGTTCTGCCAGGTTTCTCCTCAGTTCCCTCATGTTGACGTTCTGTCGGTTCCTCCTCGGTTCCCTCATGTTGACGTTCTGTCGGTTACTCCTCGGTTCCCTCATGTTGACGTTCTGTCAGTCCCCTCATGTTGACGTTCTGTCAGGTTTCTCCTCAGTTCCCTCATGTTGACGTTCTGTCAGTTCCCTCATGTTGACGTTCTGTCAGGTTTCTCCTCAGTTCCCTCATGTTGACGTTCTGTCAGGTTCCTTCATGTTGACATTCTATCAGGTTTCTCCTCAGTTCCCTCATGTTGACGTTCTGTCAGGTTCCTTCATGTTGACGTTCTATCAGGTTTCTCCTCAGTTCCTTCATGTTGACATTCTGTCAGGTTTCTCCTCAGTTCCCTCATGTTGATGTTCTGTCAGTTTCCCTCATGTTGACGTTCTGTCGGTTACTCTTCGGTTCCCTCATGTTGACGTTCTGTCAGGTTTCTCCTCAGTTCCCTCATGTTGACGTTCTGTCAGGTTCCTTCATGTTGACGTTCTATCAGGTTTCTCCTCAGTTCCCTCATGTTGACGTTCTGTCAGGTTCCTTCATGTTGACGTTCTATCAGGTTTCTCCTCAGTTCCTTCATGTTGACGTTCTATCAGGTTTCTCCTCAGTTCCCTCATGTTGACGTTCTGTCAGGTTCCTTCATGTTGACGTTCTATCAGGTTTCTCCTCAGTTCCCTCATGTTGATGTTCTGTCAGGTTCCTTCATGTTGACGTTCAGTCAGGTTCCTCCTGGGTTCTCCTGCAGCTCCTCTGAAAGCTTCCTTGTGTTCCTGCTGGCAGCCTGGGTTCCATGTGACGGAACGTGTTCCTGTTGAGGTTCTAGTTTCAGAGGAAAAGTGTCAGCATTTGGCTCCGTGGCTCGTCCCAGCGCGCACGTGTGAAGGAGGCGGGGCCACCGGGAGCTTTTCCCATCATTAGTGCACGTGAAGAAGCTCAGAGCTCCGCCCACTTCCTGTGACATCACTGCTGCACAGATCCAACGACATGTGACCTCATAGATGAACACACACACACAGAGACACACAACATGAACAGAAAAAACACAAAACTTCCTCGAAATCATGCAAAATGTACACAAACACTAAACAACGACAGTTCAGTTAATTTCTCCAGCGTTCCAGAACCCTGTGTGGTTCTGCAGCTTAGATCCTGCATTTATAAATGTAAAGACAGCAGCTGAACCTTCATTCCTGCCAGTTGAAAGTAAATGTTGGATCTGCAGGTCAAACCGCTGCTGACTGCGAAAGATTTCATAGAATCAGTAGGAAACTACAGACAAAGTCATATTTATTCTGAAAGCACATAGAAAAAGAAGTGTGTTATTTTTACTCTCACACTGGACCACAGCTGCTGTGTAAAAATCTACAAGCTGATCTCTCAACAACACACAGGTCTCTGCAGAGTTCCACCTTTTATTTCCTCCCAACACTCAGAGTGTCTGATAGGAACGTTCTGATGGTTGGTTCTGGTTCTGTGGTTCTGATGTTTGGTTCTAATGTTTGTGGTTTTAATGTTTGTGGTTCTAATGTTTTGTGGTTCTAATGTTTGTGGTTCTAATGTTTTGTGGTTCTAATGTTTGTGGTTCTAATGTTTGTGGTTCTAATGTTTGTGGTTCTAATGTTTTGTGGTTCTAATGTTTGTGGTTCTAATGTTTTGTGGTTCTAATGTTTGTGGTTCTAATGTTTGTGGTTCAAATGTTTTGTGGTTCTAATGTTTGTGGTTCTAATGTTTGTGGTTCTAATGTTTTGTGGTTCTAATGTTTGTGGTTCTAATGTTTGTGGTTCTAATGATTTGTGGTTCTAATATTTGGTTCTAATGTTTTGTGGTTCTAAAGTTTTCTAGTTCTGATGTTTTGTGGTTCTAATGTTTGTGGTTCTAATGTTTGGTTCTGATGTTTTCTGGTTCTAAAGTTTGGTTCTGATCTGCAGGAAAACAACCCATATAGGAGGAGGAGGAGGAGATGATGATGGAGAAAGCAGAGGAACCCTCATGTTGGAGGTCCAGAGAGGAAAGAGGGGGAGGCCACGCCCATATGGTGATATGACCACGCCCTATTGTGATGAGGCCCCGCCCACCTGCAGCAGATATACAGCGGTGCTGAGCGTCTCCTCCTCAGAGGACGTCTGACGCTGAACAAGTCTTAGTGAAGTTGTCCAGCTGCTGGTGCTCCTTGTCCTGCAGACCTTCATCTTCTTTTTCTTCATCGTCTGGACATCATGTCGGGCTTCGTGGTTCTGCTGCTGCTGCTTGGAGGTTCGGTTCTGCTCGGCTGCATCCCGGCTCAGAGGATCAGAGGTGAGTCAGAGAACCGGACACCGTTTAGAGAAGAACCAGAGTTAGTAAAATCAGAAAACCAGACGGAGGTTTAATGATCAGCGCTGCAGGAGGAACTCTGCATCATTGAAGCTGCTTTTTCTACATTTAAACCAACAGATCGTCTGTTTTTCTGTAAATGATTCAGTTTATTTCTATTTATTTCCTCCAACATGTTTCTGTTTTTTTCCTGCTTCCTCTCCTCTGAGTTTATCGTTAATGAAATCCATTAAATTCAACTTTTTTATTTATGGATTCTATTAAAACTTCCCTTTAAAGACTCGTTTGAATCTTTCTCCATGTTTTAAAGTGTTTTAGAGATGAATCCAGCTTCAGTTTGTTTTTCTGTTTATTCCACTTTCATTTGTTCCTTTAATGTTCTATTTAATGTTCTATTAATCTTCTCATGAATTTCTTATTTTATCTAGTTTTCATTTAATTTGTTTGTTGATTTAAATTTATCAGAAAAGCTTCTTAAATATCAAAATAGATTTCTCTAAATTAATGTCAGTTAATTAAAAACGTTTGCTTTGACTCATGCTGCCACCTCCATGCTTCACCTCATGATGCTGCCACCACCGTGCTTCACCTCATGATGCTGCCACCACTGTGCTCCACAGTGGGGATGGTGTGTTTGTGATGTGTGGTGTTTCCTGTGATGGTCAAAAAGCTCCATTCTGGTCTCCTCAGACCAAAGAAACTCCTTCAGAGGAGTCATAGAAGTCTTGGTGGCCTCCCTCACCAGAATAAAAGCATAAAAGAAGTTTCAAACCAGATCAGATCTGTTAAATGTGTGTTGAGCTGAGAAATGTGTCCAGATGGACGTTAATGAGAACATTAACAGTACATGGAAAATAGAACATTAAAGGAACCAATCAAAGTGGAATAAACAGAAAAACAAACTGAAGCTAGTTTTAGTTCTAAACATTTTAAAACGTGGAGAAAGATTAAAGACTCATAAAGAAACATGAGAGAAGTATAAAAAAGAACATGTTGGAGTGGAAATAAATAGAAGAAATAAAAACTGATCCTTTAGTTAAATGAAAACAGACGATCTGTTGGTGTAAAATAGAAGGAAAGTCAAGGAAAACAAATTTTCTTTCTGCAGCTGAATGTTTGAAAAGGATTCAAACAAACCAACAAGTATCAGCATGAAGAGTTCATTCAGTGGAACAGGTTCTCTGGAGGTTCCTCTAATATCTACAGACAGGTTTTTGGATGGATCTCCTGTTCTCTAAACGTTCTCTGGAGGTTTGTCTTACGTAAGAACCGGAGCGTCGTCCAGCTCGGTGGTCCGTCGGCAGCAGAATGTGTTCAGACAAGAAGGAACAAACAGAACCGTGGTGGAACGGGTTCTGTTTGATCCGTTCAGACGCCCACGTGCAGCTGTTAGATCCATTCACAAACAGCTGCCGCTCCTCCGACATGTTCCCCAACACGGATACATGCATGTTTTACTGCACATATTTCTGCACGTGTGATGCTTTTACAAGGTTTTTATTGACTGGAAGTAAAAAGAGTCTGGAGGGACTCGTAAAAGTTTAAAGTACGACAATTTATTTATGATCCAGCAGCAGTAGGGGACGCTAAAATGCTAATCTGGACTTTAATGCTATTATAGGGGGCGCTAGAACGCTAATCTGGACTTTCATGGGGGTGTTGTGTTAGTATTATATAGTAGTAACTGACCTCCAGGGGGCACTGTGTTCATATTATATAGTAACTGACCTATAGGGGGCGCTATGCTAGTATTATATAGTAACTGACCTCCAGGGGGCGCTGTGCTAGTATTATATAGTAACTGACCTCCAGGGGGCGCTGTGTTAGTATTATATAGTATTATATAGCAACTGACCTCCAGGGGGCGCTATGCTAGTATTATATATTAGCTCACCTATAGGGGGCGCTATGCTGGTATTATATAGTAACTGACCTATGGGGCGCTATGCTAGTATTATATAGTAGCTGACCTATAGGGGGCGCTATGCTAGTATTATATAGTAACTGACCTCCAGGGGGCGCTATGCTAGTATTATATAGTAGCTGACTTATAGGGGGCGTTGTGTTAGTATTATATAGTAGCTGACCTATAGAGGGCACTCTGTTAGTATTATATATAGTATTATATAGTTACTGACCTCCAGGGGGCGCTATGCTAGTATTATATAGTAACTGACTTATAGGGGGCGCTGTGTTAGTATTATATAGTAACTAACCTATGGGGCGCTATGCTAGTATTATATAGTAGCTGACCTATAGGGGGCGCTATGCTAGTATTATATAGTAACTGACCTCCACGGGGCGCTATGCTAGTATTATATAGTGGCTGACCTATAGGGAGTGTTGTGTTAGTATTATATAGTAGCTGACCTATAGAGGGCGCTGTGTTAGTATTATATATAGTATTATATAGTAGCTGACTTATAGGGGGCGCTATGCTAGTATTATATAGTAACTGACCTATAGGGGGCGCTGTGTTAGTATTATATAGTAACTGACCTATAGAGGGCGCTGTGTTAGTATTATATAGTAACTGACCTCCAGGGGGCACTGTGTTGGTATTATATAGTATTATATAGTAACTGACCTCCAGGGGGCACTATGCTAGTATTATATAGTAACTGACCTATACGGAGCGCTGTGTTAGTATTATATAGTAACAGACCTCCAGGGGGCGCTGTGTTAGAATTATATAGTAACTGACCTATAGGGGGCGCTATGTTCGTATTATATAATAGCTGACCTATAGGGGGCGCTGTGTTAGTATTATATAGTAACTGACCTATAGGGGGTGCTGTGTTAGTATTATATAGTAGTAAAAAGTCCAATCTGCAGTTCTGATGTTGTATTTTGAGGTTCTGTGTTTAATTCCTGACTTTTTCCGGTTCCTCCTCAGTGCGACGGCAGAACATGAAGGTTCGGATCAACGCTACCGGTGACACCGTCGTCATGAAGTTCCTCCGGCCGAGTCCAGACATGAAGCTGGAGGGTTACATCCTGGGATACGGCAGTAGCATGTTCTCCAAACAGTTCATCCAGCTGCCGGAGAACGGAGAACCCTACGAGGCTGAGCTGGGTGAGAACCTCCTGGTCTGAGGTGGTAGAACGTCCTGGTCTGAGGCTTTAGAACATCCTGGACTGAGGCGGTAGAACATTTCATGGTTCTAAAAAAGATGCATTTGTGTTAGAAACACCACAAAAACAAGCTGACGTAAAATGCTACAAAATTACATAAAATACTACAAGCTAGCTCAAAATCTTACAAATTGATGTAAAATCCTATAAACTAACATGAAACACCACAGACTAACGTGAAAAAACTGCAAACTAACGTGAAATACTACAACCTAACATAAAACACTACACACTGACGTAAAATACTATGAAATAACGGAAAATGCTACACTACAAAGTCAAGTAAAATACTACAAACTGATGTAAAATACTATAAACTGATGTAAATTACTACAACCTAATATGAAATACCGCAATCTAGAGTGTAAAAAACTAAATTAGTGTGAAAAACTACAAACTAGCATAAAATATTACAAACTAACAAAAAACTACAAACTACTGTAAAAAAAACTACAAACTAACATAAAATATTACAAACTAACAAAAAACTACAAACTACTGTAAAAAACTACAAAAAACATAAAATACTACAAACTAATGTAAAATACTACAAAATGATCTGAAATACTTCATACTAACATAAAATACTACAGACTAACATAAAACACTACTAAGTGACTTTAAAACAAACAAACTACAAACTACTTACTTCCGTTAGTTTGTAGTTTTTTATGTCACTGTAGTATTTTACAGTAGTTTGTAGTACTTTACAGTAGTTTGTATTATTTTACAGTAGTTTGTATTATTTTACAGTAGTTTGTAGTACTTTACAGTAGTTTGTATTATTTTACAGTAGTTTCTATTATTTTACAGTAGTTTGTAGTACTTTACAGTAGTTTGTAGTATTTTCTGTTCATCTGTAGTTGTTTTTTAAAAATATTTCTACATCTTTAACAGCACTCTGAAACCTTTAAACGTCGTTAAAAGCCAACAGCAGAGAGAAAAGCTCAGGTGAGTGATGATGTCATCGGGGGCGGGGCTTGTTCACCTGTTGAGTGACGGACATAAATTGGGCTTCCTGTCAGGTTGTTTTAGGAGAAACAGCTGGAGGACGTTTAGTCTGGAAAAACAAACAAGAAGAAGAATACCTGAAATACCAACGAAGGAACACCAACAAGAGAAAGAAGAGTTCGTTCTCCGGAAGAACAAAAAAAGACGTCTTTAAATAAACCCGTAGAAACTTAAATAAACCTGTAGAACCTTAAAGAAACCTGTAGAACTTTCTAGAAACCTGTAGAACTTGATAGAAACCTGTAGAACCTTGTAGAAACCTTTAGAACTCACCAGAACCCTAACCCTTTTAGATGCTGAGCCTAAGTACCTGGTGGCTGTCCAGCCAATCCCAGCCAACGACGTGAAGAAGCACTGCACAGGTAACCACGGAGATTTGAACTTTCATTATCTGCAGAGGAGACGTTCTTGTTCCTGAAGAAAGTTCTCACTTTTCGACAGGTAAAGTGAACCTGGAGAAGCCGCTGCACCTGGTGATTGGTTCTGTGAGCCCCACAACAGTTCTGCTGTCCTGGGGGAACCACTTGAAGACCCCCTACGTTGGGAACATTATGAACGAGTGTCTGGAGGACGGGTCAGAACCTCATTTACCTACTAGAACCTCATTTATCTATCAGAAACTCTTCTATCTACTGGAACCTCATTTATCTACCAAAACCACATTTATCTACTAAAACTTCATTTATCTACTAGAACATCATTTATCTACTAGAACCTCATTTATCTATCAGAACCTCAATTATCTACCAGAACCGCATTTATCTAATAGAACCTCATTTATCTACTAGAACCTCATTTATCTACCAGAACCATATTTATCTACTAGAACCTCATTTATCTACTAAAACCTCATTTATCTACTAGAACCTCATTTATCTACTAGAACATCATTTATCGATCAGAACCTCAATTACCTACTAGAACCTCATTTATCTACTAGAACCTCATTTATCGACTAGAACCTCATTTATCTAATAGAACCTCATTTACCTACTAGAACCTCATTTATCTATCAGAAACTCTTCTATCTACTGGAACCTCATTTATCTACCAAAACCACATTTATCTACTAGAACTTCATTTATCTACTAGAATGTCATTTATCTATCAGAACCTCAATTATCTACCAGAACCGCATTTATCTAATAGAACCTCATTTATCTACTAGAACCTCATTTATCTACCAGAACCATATTTATCTACTAGAACCTCATTTATCTACTAAAACCTCATTTATCTACTAGAACCTCAGTTATCTACTAGAACATCATTTATCTATCAGAACCTCAATTACCTACTAGAACCTCATTTATCTACTAGAACCTCATTTATCGACTAGAACCTCATTTATCTAATAGAACCTCATTTATCTACTAGAACCTCATTTATCTACCAGAACCCCATTTATGAGTTCTACCTCACTTTGTAGTTCTTTTACATCATTTTGTAGTTCTTTTACTTCAATTCATTGTAGTTTTACTTCAGTTTGTTGTAGTTTTACTTCGGTTTGTAGTAGTTTTACTTCAGTTTATAGTTGTTTTACTTCGGTTTGTAGTAGTTTCATTTCAGTTTGTCGTAGTTTTACTTCAGTTTGTCATAGTTTTACTTCAGTTTTTAGTTGTTTTACTTCAATTTGTAGTAGTTTTACTTCAGTTTTTTGTTGTTTTACCTTATTTTGTAGTAGTTTCCCTTGAGTTTGTCGTAGTTTTACTTCAGTTTGTCGTAGTTTTAATTCAGTTTGAAGTAGTTTTACTTCAGTTTGTGAGAAACCAGAGTGGTTGTTTTGAGTCTGTAGTTGTTTTTGTCAGTGTGGTTGTTTTTCCGTCTACTTGTGTTGGACTTCTGTTGCAGAAACCTTCTGTTCCTCACATGTTCCTCATCAATCCGTCCTCCAGGCGGCAGGATGTTTTCTGAGCATGAACGTTTTCTTTGTGTATTTTCTGTATATTTCTGGACATTCCTAACTCTTAAAGCTGGTCTGAATCTCCGAGGCGCGTTGAGAGATTTTTCACTGCTGCTGTTTTCCGAGGTTCTGCCAGTTCTGTTCCAGCTGGAGGAGTCTCTGGAAAGCCTGACTGTCCTCTGCCACCCTTAGAGCTGAATGCTGGCCACCGTTTGGACGCCAGAGTTAACAGCACCTCCTGGGCCTCCATGTTTCCACGCTGAGGTCACGGCAAAGAGAAACCACACGGATGAAGACGCTGCACAGCTCCAGAGATGAAGTGACGACTTTTCTTGAACGTTTTGTCATCAACAGTTTCTTGTTCCTGCTTCTTCTCTGCAGCTCCAGCAGCTTCACTCTTTGGCTGATTTATCGCTTGTTTTCCGGCTCATTTCGTAACAACAACAACATGTAAAAGGAACACAACCTGCTTTACTGTAACACAATTATCACGCTTCGGCTTCAACTCTGCTGGTCATCCAGTTTTTCTTGGAAGAGCTTCTTCTCTAACGAGCTGCAGATCAGAATCCAGCTGAACGGCAGAAAGCCTCATTATTCTGTCAGAGGAAATTATTCCAGCATAAAAACCAAGTTAGCTTCTCTCTGAACGCCTCAGACTCGTTTCCATGTTTTACTTTTGAAACGGCAACAACATCCTGTCGACTGTGGGACACTTTTATCAGGAACACGTGATGAATGAGAGGTTTCTGCCACGTAAATCCACCACGAGTAGATGGAAAGAACTACAAAACAATGGAAAGAACTACAAAATAATGTAAAAGAACTACAAACTAATAGGAAAGAACTACAAAATAATGGAAAACAACTACAAAATATGGAAATAACTACAAAATAATGGAAAAGAACTACAATATACTGTCAAATAACTACAAACTAATGGAAAACAACTTCAAAATAATGTATAATAATGTCTTAAACAAACTACTACAAACCAACATAATAGAACTACAAAGTTGTGTTACACAACTATTAGTTTTCATGTGTTAGAAGTTTTGTAAAAGTTTACTTGCAAACTTTGGTTTATTTATGAAGGCTTAAATGACATCAATTATAAATATAGAAGAGTGAGACAAGAACCCTGAGGAACATCTTGAAGCACTAAACTAAACATGTAGAGGACCGACGGTCAAACCCCGAGGAACACCTCAAGACATTTAGGGTTATGGTTAGTTGTTTTTCTACAGTTTGTAGAGTAATGGAACCAAACGACTAAACCATTCAATGTAAAATGTAGAGGACCGACAATAGAACCCTGAGGAACCCCTTGAGAAACACCTCAAGATGTTTTCAGTTTGTAGAGTAACAGAAACAAACAACCAAACCATTGAACTGAAAGTTTGGAGGACCGACGGTAGAACCCAGAGGAACACCGGCAGTGGCTCCAGCCCATTCAGTGGTTTGTTCTGTCATCCTTCAGGTTCTACACCATCCGCTACAGGGAGAGGAACAGGAAGTGGATCTACCAGACCTGCCCCACCAGTGACACCGTCATTGACAACCTGAAGCCCAACACTCCGTACGAGTTCGGCGTCCGATCCAACAAAGACGACCAGAGCGGGATGTGGAGCAAGCCGGTGGTCCACAACACCAACATGGCCAGTAAGTTCTCCAAGTTCTAAAGGTTTGCACTGGACTTTATACTTCAAGTTCTTCCAGTTCTAGAGGTTTAAACTGGACTTTATACTTCAAGTTCTCCAAGTTCTAGAGGTTTAAACTGGACTTTATATTTCAAGTTCTAGAGGTTTAAACTGGACTTTATATTTCAAGTACTCCAAGTTCTAGAGTGGTTTAAACTGGACTTTATACTTCAAGTTCTCCAAGTTCTAGAGGTTTAAACTGGACTTTATACTTCAAGTTCTCCAAGTTCTAGAGGTTTACCCTTTAGACTAGACTTTAAACCTCAGTTTGTGTTGTTTTACTTTAGTTTGAGGTGTTTTACGGTAGTTTGCAGTTGTTTTACATGGGTTTGAAGTGTTTTATGTCCTTTTGTAGTTATTTTACATCACCTTTTAGTTGTTTTACTACAGTTTTTAGTTGTTTACTTCAGTTTTTAGTTGTTTTATTTCAGTTTGAGGTGTTTTATGTCCTTTTTTTGTGCACTGATATGGTTCCTTCCATCTTTTTTCCAGATAAAAATGCTCAGATGCCGTACAAGCTGCGTAATCCTCTGGCCAAGCCGCTGGTAGGGAACCTGCTGACCGACGCCTTCATGAAACGTTTATTCAACCTTAACCAAACCACAGAATTTCTTAGAGCAGTGCACTCTGGGAGCTGTAGTCTCCGTCTAGTCTGGTTCTATGCACCTTTTCTGGTCTCTGAGGTTCTTCTAGATGCTGAAGTAGATTTTTTGTGTTTTTCAGAAGCCTCACGCCTTCTTCCCTCCTCGTCCTGGTAAGAACTGAGACTCCACAAAATGATCTCTGTTTCTTTTATTCCTGGAATCTGTCAGACTGATAGACTAGAAAACTCTGAGAGCTACCACGCCTTCTTCTGCTTCTACTCTTGTTTCTTCTTTGTTTTCTCTTTCTTCTTCTTCTACTCTTTTATGTCCTTCTTCTTCTACTCTTTTATTTCCTTCTCCTCCTCTTTCAGACTCCTCAGCAGATCCAGATTTTCTCCTTGCTTGTGTTCTGTTTGGTTCTTTGGTTCTCCAGAGCAGCAGCAGGACTTCCTGTTCTTCTTCTTCTTGTGTTTCCTGTTTGCAGCTCTCCATAACGGGACGAGGCCTCGGCTGTCCACGGTTCTGAAGAAGCCCGGTTTCCCCGGAGCGCCGCGCCCGTCCTTCGGTGATTATCCTGTTCTGTTGTTCTGTTGCAGGTTCTGGAGGAGTTCTCCAGGTTCTCCTCCTCCTCCTCCTTCTTCTTCTCTTTCTGACCGTGTTGTTTCCACAGCGTCGCCGGAGAGTGGGCAGGCGCCGCTCGGTAACGTCTCTAGCTCTAGTTTACCTGCTTGGCTGAGGGGGCGGGGTCAGCAGCCAGCGCCCGCTCTGATTGGCTGCATGTTGGCATGAGCCCAGTTAGAAAGTCGATGATGTCGTCGATGAGGTCGTCCGTAAGTTCACGTTGCCCCGCCCACCGCGACAACAAACCGGTCATGTGACCGACGCCTCGCTTCAGCGTCCAGCCGCCATCTTCCTCCTCCTTCTTCTTCTTCTTCTTCTTCTTCTTCTTCGTCTTCTCCTTCTTCTTCTCCTTCTCCTTCTTCTTCTTCTTCTTCTCCTTCTCCTTCTTCTTCTCCTTCTCCTTCTTCTCTTTCTTCTCCTTCTCCTTCTTCTTCTTTTCCTCCTTCTTCTTCTCTTTCTTCTTCTTCTTCTTTTTCTTCTGTTTCTTCTCCTTCTTCTTCTTGTGTTCCTTCAGCTCTGATCTGAGACCACCTTTAGTTGTTTACACTCAAATTAACCATTAAATTAATTAACGTGATAAATCTTTGGTTCATAAACTGTCAACACAGTTTTATTAAAAGCAGATCTTTGAAACTTGTATTTTCTCCACTCACTGACAGTTTTAACCTTCAGAGTTCTTCATTTTTACAAGTCTTTGTTTTAAAGACTTTAGTCACAATTTTAAAGGATCTTTGAGCTACAGTGGACTTATTGAACCAAACAACAACATTTCAGACTAATTAATTCCTTAAAGTCGAGGTTTTATGGTTGAACTTTGGTTTTATCTCAGTAGAAGGTTCTTTAAGATGGTCTCAGAGGAGCTTCCTTCAGTCCTCCTGCTGTCCTTCAGTCTGCATGGAGTCAGTCAGCATGAGGTTCAGTCGCAGACGCTGTCGGCTTCATCCGACACAAGACGCTCTGCACAGTTTAAAGTTTCCTCTTCTGTGTTTCTGAGATCGTCAGGACCAAAACCAAAGTTTTCTGTTTGAAACCAGAGCTGCTGTCTTTGAAAAACCTCAATCTGACACCAGAGATACCACAAAAGACAGAAAGAACCAAACTCCCGTCATGTTTTAACCCACTGTGGATCATTTTAACCCACTGTGGATCATTTTAACCCACTGTGGATCATATTAACCCACTGTGGATCATATTAACCCACTGTGGACCTATTTTTCCTCAAGTTTGCTTCATTTTTTATTGATCCAATAAGTTTTAAAATGTAAAAATTCTTTGAATTGTCCAGTGAGTCCAGATGAATCCATCCCAAAAACCAAAACAATCTTCAAATTCGCTCAAAATTGTCCAAAATGATTTGAAATTTGTTCAGAATTACAGTTTTAAGTGAGTTTCAACAGCTAAGTCGTTTTTAACACATTTTGAGTCATTTTAGATGGTTTTATCCTCTCTGTTTGGTGGAAACACTGCCTGCAGTTAAATCTGAAAACTCTCTGAATGTTTCAGTCAGAATCTTTAGTTTTTCTTTACAGAATCTGGTTTATTTTTTGTGCATTTTTAAATAAGAAAAATCCTGATTTTAGTGTCAGATTTGGTTAATTTTACTGATTGAACCCGAGACAAGACCGCCTGAAAGTCTAAATCTTTCTGTTTTTACGGTTCCTTTCTGATAAACGGCAGCATGTTGGAGCTTTTCTAAAGACAGACTGACTCTGAAACCTCCATATTCTCACAAGTTTGTCAGAATCGAGGTTTAAACAAACGATGAGAATCAGAAAGTTTAACTAAAGCTGACAGAAGAAGCTTCAGGTTGTTGGTTTGAGTCCTGAGGTCTCGGTTCCTCTGTACTCTGTCGCTCCAGACAAAGGGAACTCTGTTAGAACCGACCTGGACCGACCGGTGGACCCGCCCACTCCTGCCCTCCCCCACTTCCTGCCCACCAAAGCCCCGCCCACCACCACCACCCCCCTTTATAAAATCCCCTCCGGTGACGAATCGCTTCCTGTCCAGACCACTAAGACGCCCTCTAGCGAACCCGAGAAGAATCACAAACCTGCCGGTAAATCCACCAAACTTTCCTTTTCTTCTTCTGTTGCCTTCTTCCGGATGTTTAATGGTCAAAAATATCAACGTTTGGTGTTGAAAGCAGTGATGCTTTATCTCCAAAATGCTCAGAATGACATTATCTGCAAACAGTTGCACTTTTAACACCAAGCTGCTGTTTGTTTTCACACATTTACCTCCTCGTTTCTCTGAAAAGTCGCCTACAAACAGCTTTAGTCACTTTTAAAAATGCAAAACTTACTTTTTAAAAAGATAAATCCTCTCGTCCGAGCTGCAACAGGATCTCTAAGTTAGAACTTTTAAAGAAAAACAACCATTTGTTAATGAGAAAGTTCTGTTACTTTAATGGAAAATAGTGTCATCTGCAAACTGGCACACTTTTAGTACCAAACTTTTGTTTTAAACTTCAAAGTTTAACAAAGTTAAAGGTGATTATTTTCACCTTCCTTCCACTGATGTTTATCTGTGGATTTACAAACCTTTTTTTAGAGTATCAGTGAAGTAATAATAATATATATCCTAAAACATTGATTAAAATATCACAAAATGTTTCTAAAATGTCTGCAAAACATTACTGTCCAAAAATATTGATAGAATATCAAAAATATTGATAAAATGTTAAAGAAAACTAATAAAATGTCAGAAATAATTGCTAAAATGTCCAAAAATATTAATGAATTGTCCAAAAGTAATGTACCAATTGTAGCATAAAATTGACAAATTGGTGCATACTACTTTTACATTTTGTAAATTACATTTTTTTTTTGTTGAAAAAATGTCTATAGGACTTCTGCAAAATGAACAATGTCATCTCCAAACAGTCAATCTATGAGGACCAAACTACTGTTTTAAACAAACTGAATTCAAGGTGGTAATTTATACCTTCCCTCCACTGATGATGACGTGGAGTTTAAATACCTTTTAAAAATAAAAAATAAAATCATATCATCTGTTTTTTTCTTTTACATTTTCTAGATTTTAAAGGGCAATTTATTTTTGGTCAAACTTGTTTTTAAAATCAAACAATTTCAACAAAAGTCTGCAGGATGTCCACAGAAACAAGAATGTCATCTGCAAAGAGTCTGACCTAATATTTCACCTTTCACAGTGTTTCCATGTAACTTCCTCAAACGTTTACTGGTTTTAATCCGACAGGTCACAGCTCGTCTCTGAAACTGAAACTTGTCTGAGTTCTGTAGAGTTCAACCTTCTTTTTCCCTCACAGCTTTCAGCCAATCACAGGACGGCTCCTCGCTGCTGGGGTCAGCGTTGGCAAATGAGAGAGCCAGAGCTAACAGCTGGGGTAATAAAGACCTCCAACCTGCCGCCTCTGCTAGCTCTTCTGTTTGCTGTTCATCCATTTTGTTCCCTTGAGCTTCCAGGCAGCTT
The DNA here is from genome assembly GCF_022539595.1 of Amphiprion ocellaris. Taxonomy (NCBI): domain Eukaryota; kingdom Metazoa; phylum Chordata; class Actinopteri; family Pomacentridae; genus Amphiprion; species Amphiprion ocellaris. Next base: position 18,044,870 of record NC_072789.1, on the reverse strand, counting down.
CCAGTCAAACCTGCAGTGCCGTTTCTGTCCACAGGGCGGCTGTGTTCCATCTGCATGCAGCACAATCTGCCAGTCATGGTGCCCACAACCATCAGCAGCTTCAATGACTGCCGTTTCACAGATTGTGGCGCTCATCCGTTCATCCACCATTTACACCTCATGGTCCATCACTAACCGCTCAGGCTGCTGCAGCTCGCTTCTCTGCCGGCCTACAGACCAGATCCAACTGTAACTGGGGAACTTTCTCGTTTCTTAGGTCCCAGCAGGAACCCGGTGCTGCCTTTGCGGCCCTTCGACCCGGCAGCGTCCCCGGCTGGATCCATGAGGCCGCCAATCAGAAAGCCCCTCTTTCCCTTCTCTAAGGGCCTCAGACAGCCCAGTAGCTCCTCCCCGACCTCAGGGATACTCGGGGGTAAACCTCCTCGCACTTCCTGTTTCTGTACTTCCTGTTTCTGTACTTCCTGTTTCTGACACTGTTTTCTAACTGAGTTCCAGGTTTATTCTCCAAGAATTACATAAACATCAACTGATTCCAAACGGTATCACCTCACAGTAATCAGATTATTACTAAGTAGTACAGTATTTGTTCTGATGGCAAATTTAGAAGTTCTTCACTGTCAGGACTCTGCATCCACTGTGGTAGTCCTGGTCAGGTTCTCACCAAACATCTGGACTCCATCTGAGCCCAATTCATTGATCTTCATCTGACCAAAGAATGTTCTCCAGCATCCATCAGGCTTCTTCTCATGTTCTTCAGCAAACTTTCATCTGGAAACCCTGATTAGTGGTACTATGACTCCTCCTAGACCTCCTGATTAGTGGTACTATGACTCCTTTACCTCCTGATTAGTGGTACTATGAGTCCTGATTAGTGGTACTATGACTCCTAATTAGTGGTACTATGACTCCTTCTATACCTTCTGATTAGTGGTACTATGACTCCTTCTAGACCTCCTGATTAGTGGTACTATGACTCCTTTACCTCCTGATTAGTGGTACTATGAGTCCTGATTAGTGGTACTATGACTCCTGATTAGTGGTACTGTGACTCCTTCTATACCTTCTGATTAGTGGTACTATGACTCCTTCTAGACTTCCTGATTAGTGGTACTATGACTCCTTTACCTCCTGATTAGTGGTACTATGACTCCTATACCTCCTGAAATAGATAGACCCAGTCCATAGGTCCAGAAGTGAGAAGGTTCTGCTGTTAAAGTAATCTGATTACTGTTTTGATGTTCTGTCATTAATGAAACTACATTCAGTATAAACGCTGATTGATTTTTGTTGTTTGAAAATGGTTTTGGATGAAACATGAAGACATCCATCATCACTGCCAGTCTTTTATAAATGAGTCATCTGGAGGTTCTCAGCAACATTCTTCTGTTCTCTTCATGTTGTTTTAACGTTCTTTAAATCCTGAATGTGTCTCAAACTGATGTTCTCGACTTCCACACTTTCCTCCTGGTTGAATGAACCTGAACAACCAAACGAGTCCAGATGATGTTTAGTAAAAGTCCAGATAAACCAGACCTGAAGCTGGATGTCTGGTGGATGTTGAGTCTTGAACGTTGGGTCCGTCTGCTGGTCGACCTGCTGGTGTCTGAAGGACTCGGTTGGTTGTCGGTTCTTCCCGTCGTAACACTGCTTCTCTCCCTGCAGTAAACCGGCAGCACCACCGGGGCGTTTCCCCGCCAAAGCCGGCCTTATGGTCCCGACCTGGACTCGGTAAAGACCCGTCTGTCTTCTGTGTTCCATCGCTAACGTCCATTCAGTGTTTCTGTGTTCCTTTAACGTCCGTCAGTCCGTCCTCCATGTTCATTTTTCTTCACCACAGAACCAGCAGCGAAACCTTCAGCTCCATCCAGATAACAAGTTCATTCCAGTTCCCTGTTAATTTCCTCTTTATTAACCCTCTCAGCTCCCTGTAGTGTCTCATTTTTACTCACTGTTGACTCGTTTTTACTCATTATTGCCTCATTTTCTTCATTGTTGATTCATTTTACACCATTGTGGACTTGTTTGTCTTCACTCTGTTCTCATTTTTCCTCACTGTGGGTTCACTTTCTTCATTGTTGGCTAATTTTTCCTAATTGTGGCATCAGTTTGTTCATTGTTGACTCATGTTTCATCATTGTAGGCTCGTTTGTCTTCACTTTAGGCTAGTTTTTCCTCTTTATGGGGTTGTGTTTCCTCTCTTCTCTGCTCGTCAGCTGTAGGAAGATGTTTCACCGTGCTGAATGGATCTTTAAAACTCTGGTTTCTTGTCATGTGACTGTTGGTTGAGTATGTTGTGATTTTGTGGTTTTGTTGATAAGTTCAGTGTTTTTAGGTTTTTACAGGATCTGATTTGTTTATTTGTGGCTATTTTTTTTTTTTTTTTTAAAACTCTAAGCTTTGATTTGATTAATTTTCTGGGTTGAGCCACGCGTCACTGCTGAGTAGTTCAAGGACTGTCGGAAAGTAGAAACTCTACAGATTCTATCTGTTTTCAGAATTAATTTGGTCAATGAACCCCCTGCATAAAATAAGTTTGTTGGGAAAAAAGAATCCGCTCCAGAGTTGAGGGAGTTGATCAGTCTAAATTCTGTGATTTCAGTTTCTTCATTGTTAATATTTCCTATTTTTGCTCGTCGTTCCGTCTCTTTGTGGTTTTGTTGCATTTTGTTCCATCTCTTTGTGGTTTTGTTGCGTCTCTTTGTGGGTTTGTTGCGTTTTGTTCCGTCTCTTTGTGGGATTATTGCATCTCATTGTGTCTCTTTGTGTTTTATTGCATCTCTTTGTGGTTTTGTTGTGTCTCTTTGTGGGTTTGTGGCGTTTTGTTCCGTCTTTTTGTTGTTTTGTTGCGTCTTTGTGGTTTTGTTGCACCTCGTGTCTCTTTGTGTTTTGTTGTGTCTCTGTGTTTTTTTTACATCTTTTTATTGTTTTGTTGTGTCTCTTTTGTTGCGTCTCGTGTCTCTGTGTTTTGTTGCATCTCTTTATTGTTTTGTTGTATCTCTTTTGTTTTATTGCGTCTCGTTGTGTCTCATTGTGTTTGTTGCTCGGTTGTGAATGTTGCAAGCCTCAGAGTTGTGTAGAAAGTGTCACGTGAAGCCAGATTCGGTCGGTTTTCTGCTGTTTAGTTTTAGAGAAAGTTCGACAACATTTGCTGTAATCAGAGTCTCCAGATGTCGGTTCTTCCAACAGCAGCAGAAGGTTTGAATCCAGAGACTGAAAGAACAGCAAACACGTTTCCCTGCAGCTGATTGGGAGGAATGCGTCTGTGTTGTTTCATGTTTCAGGACTCCATCCTTCATGTTTCTGCCGTTTGTTCCCTTCAGTCCTGGACTCAGTTCAACTCCTTGATTGTGAAGAATTTTGGCCAGAGGTTTAATTGGCTGCAGGTTGTGGAGGTCCGTCTGAGAAACTCGTAGAATTACTGGGACTGATCGTGTTTTCAGGCTCATTTGGAAGTGGATGCAGCTTCGGTGAAAAAGCAGATTTTCCAGCAGATTAGAGAGAAGACGAACTTTTACCTGATTTAGAAGAAAACTGTGGAAACTTCACAGCTGAGAACCTGATCTGCTTTGTTTGGTCCAGGATCTCCAGCTAGGCCCTCCATTCAGATCAACAAGAAGCCCAACCTGGTGGGGAAACCTGGAGACACAGGTAACACACCTGTACACACAGATAACACACCTGTATAGACAGGAAACACACCTGTATAGACAGGAAACACACCTGTACACACAGGCAACACACCTGTATAGACAGGAAACACACCTGTACACACAGGTAACACACCTGATCTACCTGCTCGTTCTCCTCTGAAGCTCCTTCTGTCTTCATTCTTCTTGTTTTCTTCAGATAAAGTGAACAACTTGAAACAAACCGACAAGCTGCCGATCCTGAAGCCCAAAGTCCCGGCAGTGACGGCCAAACCGACCAAACCAGAGCGTAAACACACTACGACCGTCGCCCCGGCAACCGCAGGTACTGGGGTTCATCAGATCTAATAAACTCCATGTCTGTGGTTCCTGTTGGAACTCTGGTTGGTTCGTGCAGGTTCTCAGTCTCTCTCTGGTTTCTTCTTCTTCTCTGTTCCTCCAGCGGCTCGGCAGGAATCCTGGGAAGATTCAGACCTTTTTAAATCCCAGCCGACCTCCGATGTCGACGCCTTGGGAAAGAAACGCTTCGTAGGTGAGTCGGAACCAGCACAAGGAAAAACAGAAGTCGGCTTGGTTCTGCTGTACCTCTGTAGTAACTCTGTAGTACCTCTGTAGTATCTCTGTAGTACCTCTGTAGTATCTCTGTAGTACTTCTGTAGTATCTCTGTAGTACTTCTGTAGTACCTCTACGCTAACTCTTTAGTACCTCTGTAGTACCTCTGTAGTACCTCTACTCTAACTCTGTAGTACCTCTGTAGTACCTCTACGCTAACTCTTTAGTACCTCTGTAGTACCTCTGTAGTACTTCTGTAGTACTTCTGTAGTACCTCTACTGTAACTCTACTCCCTCCTCAGCGCCTCACGTCGTCTACCAGACCGGGAAGAAGCCGGAGGAACCCTGCTCCATCACCTCGTCCCTCAACTACTTCCTCGAGGCCGAACCTGGCGAGGCCAACGTGACGTCTCCGCCCAGGACGCCGCCGTCCAACCTGACCGTGGTGACGGTGGAGGGATGTCCATCCTTCATCATCCTGGACTGGGAGAAAACGGACAATGACACCACCGGTAAGAACACCAGGACAACCTCCAGCAGAACCTCTGGAACGTTGTAGAGGAACCAGGAGCGTCTGACTAACTTCAAACCTTCACTTCTACCCAGAAATCAGCAGAAAACTCTCTTCTGGTTAACATTAGCTTAGGTTAGCTTAGCTTAGCACAAACATTGACAGCAGGGGGAAACTGCTAGCATCCCTTTAGCAAAGTGAAGAATACCCTTGTATGTTCCTGTTAATTGACCTACAAGCTAATAGCAATGATCAGTGTGTCTGTTGCTAGCCTAGCTTAGCATAAAGAGTGGAGCATTGGGAGGCTGTTAGCTTAGCACAAAGACAGAATGTGGGGGGGGGTTGTTAGCTTAACTTAGCACAAAGATAGGAGGTGGATGGAAATGTTAGCATAGCTTAACACAAGGACAGGAGGTGGGGAGAAGCTGTTCACCTAGCTTAGTTCAAAGACTGGAAGGCAGAGGAAACCGTTAGTTTAGCTTAGCACAAAGACAGCAGGTGAGGAAATTGTTAGCTTAGCTTAGCACAAACATAGGAGGTGGGTGGAAACTGTTAGCATAGCTTAACACAAGGACAGGAGGTCGGGGGAGGCTGTTAATCTAGGTTAGCTCAAAGACTGGAAGGCAGAGGCAACTGTTAGCTTAGCATCAAGACTGGAGGCAGGGGGCAATTGTAAACCTAGCTTAGCACAAAGACAGGAGGTGGGGGAAAACTGTTACCCTAGCTCTGTGGGAACAAGAGAAACCCACCTTTCAGCAGGAGGTACAGTAGCTGTAGCAGCAGCTAGCAATGAAGCTAATTCTTAGGCTAACTAGCTGTTTGTTTGCGCTGGTTCTCAGAGTATGAAGTGATCTCCACGGCTAAAGGACCAGACGGAGAGCAGGTTTCCATCCTGACCACCAACCAGACGCACACCGCTGTAGAGAACCTCAAACCTGAGAGCAGGTGAGTCACACCTGTCAGCAAAATCAGGAAAAGTTTGTTGGTTGAGCTAATTTTTAGCTCTTCAGCACTTTGTGCTACTTCATGCTCAACTGCTTTCAGTCTTTTTCTACCTTTACATTTATTTACTGGATTTAATTTCATTTACAGATTTAATTTACGGTCTTAAATACAGGAAGTGGGAGGAAACTGTTAGCCTAGCTTAGCACACAGACAAGAGGTGGGGGAAAACTGTTAGCTAGCTTAGCACAAAGGCATGCAAGCAAGAAGATTTAGCTGCAGTGAGTTTGAAATAACTGAAATTACACACAGAAAACTAAAATAAGATCAAAAAGACTAAATTCAAGGACAGTAGCCTTTAGATGGACCACAATATAACTTTAACACTTCCTCCGTGTTCCACGGAGTATCATGTCTGAACTGTAGCTGCTTGTTGTTCAGCCAACAGTCCAAACTCATTCAGTTAATGAAAAAATAAAAAATAAAAAGTCCAAACTCTTAACAGTATAATAAAAAAGAGAAACAGTGGTCCAAAATGTTCCTCCAGTGTTTCCTGATTCTCACTTTTGTTTCTCAGTTACGAGTTCAAGGTGAAGCCGAAGAACGAGCTGGGTGCAGGTCCTCCCAGTGAGCCGGTGTCCTTCAACACCGAGTCCGGTACGGTTCTACCTACCCTACATCACCAGAACCGAGCTCAGGCTGCACATGAAGCTGCCAGCAGGGGGCGACACTGAAAAACCCAAACACACCGAGTCATAGTTAATCTGACACCCTGAGTCCTCTTCCATGTAAATGAGAGCATCGTCGGCATACAGTCAACTACAGAGATAGTTTCAGATTGAAGAAACAGTGACATGAAAGGACGAGTGTGTTCAGGTGTTGTTCAGGTGTTGTGCAGGTGTTGTTCAGGTGTGTTCAGGTGTAAGAGCAGCACACCTTCACCTGGACTCATATCTGAACTCATCGTAGACGGAGCGTTCTAACAGCCAGCAGGGGGCAGTAAGAAATCTAAGATGGCAAAATGAACCAATTTTGTAAATGATTTTCCTTTGGTTGTGTTCATTTAGTCAATCAGTGTCCGATTCGTACTAAAATACACGTTAAAGTAAAGTGGAGGATGTTTTACGTCCTCGAGTTCTCTGTCAGATCCTCATTTTTCTCGTTATATCTGGTTTAAAAACACAAGATGGTGTTTCCAACGGTCAACAATCCCAACAGGTGATGTCACCATGGTTACGTCCATCTTTGGATGAAACTGGTTGTAGCTGAAAACCTTCGTCCAGATGGAACTTTAAAATCCACGTTCCTGGCTTTCCTAGCTAACTCGCGGGTTGTTTAGTGATGACTGAACCTTTGTTCTGACCATAGAAATAGTCTATATAGATCCTGTTTCAGGTCCGTCTGAGGAAGTAAAAACACCATTTTTCTGTTCTCTCGATGTTCTCGTCCAGCAGCTTCTTCTGCTCTCTAAAGTTCTCCATAAATCCTGAAAGAACCTCCATTATTATGTTTCCTAGATAGAAATGAAGACACATTAACAGTTTGTTGGTCACTCTAAGCCAGTGATTCTCAAATTTTTTCTGTCGGGCCCCCCTTCAGAGGACAAAAAACTTTCGTGCCCCCCCAATAACTTTGTGCGTATATATATATATATATATATATATATATATATATATATATATATATATATATATATATGTATATATATATATATATATGTATATATATATATATATATGTATATATATATATATATATATATATATATATATATATATATATATATATATATATATATATATATATATATATATGTGAAAACATGAATATGCAGGGCTGTGTTATTTTATCTGATTCCATTTTGTTGTTTTTCACAGTAAAGATCAGGGGTGTCAAACTCATTTTAGTCCAGGGACCACATAAACCAGCTGTCACCCTCCAGTAAATCACTTAGCTTTATTGAGACTGTGTCTGTCCCCCGACCACCAAAATTCAATAAATTAAGCAAATCAAAACTAAACAAAAGACATAGTAACCATAAAAATCTAATTAAAATTAATACCACTATTTCAACTGAGCGAAGAAACAGGACAATTAAATGTGGTCTGTTAAATATTATATCTCTCTCGTCTAAATCTCTGTTAGTAAATGATTTGATAACTGATAACCAGATTGATTTGTTCTGTTTGACTGAAACCTGGTTGCAGCAGGAAGAATATGTTAGTCTAAATGAATCAACTCCTACTAGTCATACTAACTGTCATGTTCCTCGAATCACGGGCCGAGGAGGAGGAGTGGCAGCAATTTACCTCTCTAGCTTAAAAATGAACCAGAGACCTAAACCTAGTTACAGTTCATTTGAAAATCTTACTCTCAGTCTCTCTCATCCAGATTTAAAAGCTCAGAAACCAGTTTTATTTGTTGTTGTATATCGTCCTCCTGCTCCTTACTCTGAGTTTTTATCTCAATTCTCAGACTTTTTATCTGATTTAGTGCTCAGCTCAGATAAAGTCATTATTGTGGGTGACTTCAACATTCATGTTGACGTGGACAGTGACAGCCTTACGACTGCTTTTAATTCAATATTAGACTCAATTGGGTTTTCTCAACATGTAAATAAACCAACTCATAGTTTTAATCATACCCTTGACCTCGTTCTGACTTATGGCATAGAAATCAAACAGTTAACAGTATTTCCCCGGAACCCTCTTCTTTCTGACCATTTTATGATAACATTTCAATTTACAACAATAGATTGTATAGGAGTTAAGAATAAATATCATTACAGTAGATGTCTGTCTCACAATTCGGTGACTAAATTCAAGGAAATAATACCCTCTCTATTTAGTCCAGCACCACTTACTGATATAATGGAAGGGAAATATTATAATTGTACCCCCACAGAAGTGGATTATATTGTTAATAATGCTGCAGCCTCACTGCGTACAACACTTGATAGTGTTGCACCTGTAAAAAAGAAAGTTCTATCTCAGAGAGGACCTGCTCCTTGGTATAATTCCCAGCTGCGGACTTTAAAGCAGGCGTCCCGAAAGCTGGAAAGGAAGTGGTACTCCACTAATTTAGAGGAAGTTTATGTAGCTTGGAAAAAAAAGTCTAGTAATTTATAAAAAAGCTCTTCGTAATGCCAGGACAACATATTATTCATCTTTAATAGAGGAAAACAAGAACAACCCCAGGTTTCTCTTCAGCACTGTAGCCAGGCTGACAAAGAGTCAGAGCTCTGTTGAAACTTGTATTCCTTTAGCTTTGAGCAGTAACAACTTCATGAGCTTCTTTACAAATAAAATTATTACGATTAGAGAAAAAATTAATCTGGCCCTTCCTGCAAATGTCACAGATGTATCATCGAGTACAGATACTTTAGAATTGGCTGTAAGACCAGATGGATATTTAGAATTTTTCACCCCCATACATCTCTCTGAACTCATTTCAATAGTTTCTACATCCAAACCATCAACATGTCTTTTAGATCCTATCCCAACTAGACTGTTCAAGGAGGCTTTACCTTTAATTAATTCCTCAATGTTAGATCTGATTAATCTCTCTCTAGTAACAGGTTATGTACCACAGGCTTTTAAGGTTGCTGTAATCAAACCTTTACTTAAAAAGCCCACTCTAGATCCAGATGTTTTAGCCAACTATAGACCAATTTCCAACCTCCCATTTCTCTCTAAAATTCTGGAAAGAACAGTTGCAAATCAATTATATGAACATTTACAAAGGAATAGCCTGTTTGAAGAGTTTCAGTCAGGCTTCAGAGTGCATCATAGCACAGAAACAGCTCTGGTGAAAGTTACTAATGACCTTCTCATAGCGTCAGATAATGGACTGGTCTCTATACTTATTTTATTGGACCTTAGTGCAGCATTCGATACAATCGACCACAAACTTTTATTACAGCGACTAGAACATTCTATTGGCATTAAAGGGACAGCACTGGACTGGTTTAAATCCTACTTATCAGACAGGTTCCAGTTTGTGCATGTCAGCAATGACTCTTCTGAGCATACTAGGGTTAATCATGGAGTTCCTCAGGGTTCTGTCTTAGGACCAATACTGTTCACATTATACATGCTTCCCTTAGGCAACATTATTAGGAAGCACTGTATTAATTTCCATTGTTATGCTGACGACACTCAATTGTATTTATCTATGAAGCCAAATGAAACTAATCAGCTAGCTAGACTGCAAGATTGTCTTAAGGACATAAAGACCTGGATGACCTATAATTTCTTACTACTAAATTCAGACAAGACTGAAGTCATTGTATTTGGCCCCAAACATCTTAGAGAATTGCTTTCAAAGCATATAGTTACTCTGGATGGCATCACATTGGCCTCCAGTACTACTGTGAGGAACCTCGGTGTTATCTTTGACCAGGACATGTCCTTTAACTCGCACATAAAACAAATCTGTAGGACTTCCTTTTTCCACCTGAGAAATATTGTGAAAATCAGGAACATCCTGTCTCAGAGTGATGCAGAAAAACTAGTCCATGCATTTGTTACTTCTAGGCTTGACTACTGTAATTCCTTATTATCAGGTTGTCCCAATAGCTCTCTGAAACATCTACAGCTGATCCAAAACGCTGCAGCCAGAGTACTGACGGGAGTTAGCAAGAGAGATCATATTTCTCCTATATTGGTTTCTCTTCATTGGCTCCCTGTTAAATCTAGAATAGAATTCAAAATCCTTCTTCTGACATATAAAGCTCTTAACAGCCAATCTCCATCATATCTTAAAGACCTGATAGTACCATATTACCCTAGCAGAACTCTTCGCTCTCAGACTGCAGGCTTACTTGTTGTTCCTAGAATCTCTAAAAGTAGAATGGGAGGCAGAGCCTTCAGTTATCAGGCACCTCTCCTGTGGAACCAGCTCCCAGTTTGGGTTCGGGAGGCGGACACCCTCTCTATTTTTAAGACCAGGCTTAAAACCTTCCTTTTCGACAAAGCTTATAGTTAGGGCTGACTGGGTGACCCTGACGGGGTGAGCTGGTGTTTTCATTTGCACAACTGACTTCCCCTCTTGACGTCCCTTCAGTTTGCCCCTAGTTATGCTGCTATAGGCCTAGGCTGCTGGGGAACCTCTCTGGATGGACTGAGCCCTTCTCTAACTACCTATGTATTTACTACATATACCATTATTGCATTACATTCACTCTGTTTCTTTCTGTGTCCTTTCTCCGAGTGTCCCTGGTCCCAGAGCTGGATGCTGGATGCTTCAGATGTGTGGCTGTGTTTTATGGTCCTTGTGTCCCACCCCCCACCTCTCTATCTCTACCCCTCTATCTGTATCCCTCTATCTCTACCTCTACCCCTCTATCTCTACCTCTCTACTTCTTCTGTCCCTCTCAACCCGCCCGGCCAGCAGGCAGATGGGTCCCCCCACATTAGAGCCGGGTTCTGCTCGAGGTTTTTTTCCCTGTTAAAAGGGTGTTTTCCTTGCCACTGTCGCCTTTTGGCTTGCTCTGGGGGTCAGGCATATGGGTTCTGTAAAGCGTCTCGAGACAATTTGACTGTAATTGGCGCTATATAAATAAAATTGAATTGAATAAACCCAATCTGATCTCCAGTGGGCCCCGAGAGTAAAATCACAGCATAATAACCTATAAATAACCAAAACTCCAACTTTTCCCCTTTGTTTTAGTTAAAAAAAAAGTACATTCTGAAAATGTTCACATTTAATGAACTATCTTTTTACAAAATATTATGAATCTGAAATTTCTTAAGGAAAACAAGTTCAATTTCAACAGTAGCCTATTATGCCTCAGTTCATCATTTACACATGCATTGTAACTGCCAGAGAACAGTTTATCTACAAAAACACAAAACATTCAGTTACAGGTATCTGCAACTGAACAATCTAGTATTTTACTTCATGATCAGAACAACTTGTCAAGTTCTAGAAATTATTTTAAATTTACAGTTTTACAAATTTACAATTTACAGTTAATGTTGTTGTGATTTTTATCATTTGTAAAGTCGTCCCGCGGGCCGAAATGGACCGTCTGGTGAGCCGGTTTTGGCCCACAGGCCGTATGTTTGACATTGCTGGTAAAAAATAATCGGAGCAGATGAGCCGAGTACGTGACGTGATCAAGTACGCTGGTGTTCCGACTGCACATTAACGATGCATTCTCCTGTTCTCAGGAGTCTGTACTTCGGAGTCTGAACGGCCAGTGCATATACCATAGATATATATAGAAGATCATTATTATTATTAATATATATATATTTTTTTATATCTATGGCATATACAGTCTATGGGCCAGCACAATTTCAGTATTGTTGTACGCCGCGAAAAACAGGCCGACGTTAAAACAATAGTTCAGCTAATTAGTTCCGCGTTGAAGGACCTTTTCCTCCCAGTCGCCCGCGCCCCCCCTGACATGCCTCTGCGCCCCCCCAGGGGGGCGCGCCCCACTATTTGAGAAACACTGCTCTAAGCTAAGGTTGCGCTCGCAGCTAAACCGATTCCCTGCAGTATTTTTGATAGAAAACATGAAGTACTGTTGTTGTCTGCGAGTTGTTGACCATCTGTTGCTGTTCTCTTGGTAGCGGATCCCCGAGTCAGTGAGAACGTTTCAGGTGAGTTAGCCTCCACAGCATCGTCCATGTCTTTGTGGTATCAATAAAACTTTGCCAAAACATCCAAACCTTCTTTAACCTTCAGGTAAAGACGCCATCTGGACTCAGTTCCCCTTCAAGACCGACTCGTACTCTGACTGCCACGGCAAACAGTACGTGAAGAGAACCTGGTACCGCAAGTTTGTGGGCGTCCAGTTGTGCAACTCGCTGCGGTACAAGATCTACCTGAGCGACTCGCTCAATGGTGAGTCCAGACGCTGAGGTTCTGGTCCTGTTCCAGTCTGATCCCGGAGCTTATCCGCCTCCTTCTGCCCTGCAGGGAAATTCTACAACATCGGAGATCAGACGGGATTTGGAGAGGACCACTGTCAGTTTGTCGACTCGTTCCTGGATGGACGGACGGGAAAGCAGCTCAGAGCCGACCAGCTCCCGAACCGACCCGGTTAGTGTCCTTAAAACAGGTCGATTCCTGGGACAGAGTTGGCCCTAACCCTAACCCTAGTCATTGTTCTGCCAACTGTTTGCTGCTAATTTTAGCCAGAAATGGCCAAATGTCAAAGTAAAACTCTGAACAGATCTGAGAGATTAGATGTACTGATAAAAGCTTGGGCCTCATGAGTTCTTGCTGTTCCTGGTCCAGGTTTCTACCGAGCTGTCCGTCAGGAGCCGGTCCACTTCGGACAGATCGGAGGACATTCCCATGTCAACTATGTCTCCTGGTACGAGTGCGGGACGCCCATCCCCGGAAAATGGTAGACGGACCCGGAGGCATCCTGGGAGAAGCCCAAGAGGAGGTCCGTGGTCTGGGCTGGGCCGGCAACGAGGGTCCTTAGAACCAGCCGGACCCTCGACCGTGGTACCCAGAGCTGTAAAAACATGTAGAGGACATACTGGTCAGGGAATTAGTAACGAGAGAGCAGTTTTTAAATATAGCAAACGTGCCTCATCTTGACTATTTATCGAACATCAAGGCTGAAGCGTCGTCAGGAGATCGTTCGGTTCCTCAGATATATTTTATTTTGTGTTACAGAATGGGAAGCTGGCTCCCTGGATTACTATTTTCATAACTTGTGAGATGTTATTTATCAAAAGGTTTGATCACATTTCCTCCACAGGAGTTTTCGGGGTCATGTGATTTTGTTTCTGTTGATTTCTTCACTTTCACACAGTTTTTAACCGGCAGCTGACCAGTTTAACCAGCTTTAACCGGCTCAGAGGACCTCCTACTGTTTGGTACTGCATCTCATCAACCTGCTGGATGTTGTACTTCTTCTGCCTCATGAAAAAAAAAGAAAAGACCCCAAAAACAAAAGTTAAACTACAGAACCTATCTGCTTCAAAGATTTAGCACTTTGACTGAAAAGTTTAAAAAAACCGACCAACCGTTTGAAACCAACATATTCCTCATATAGTTCTGATATTTAAGAAGCTTCAGACGTCTTTAATGTTTCCTGATTGATTCTCAGTTGAGTTCATTGGTGCTTTAAAGAAACCGATCGTATGTTTTTTCAGCCGTAGAGTCGGCAGTCGGCACATTGGATGTGTTGACGCGTCACTGAGCTTCAACTCTTGCAGCTTGCACAGCAGAAATGTATTTATATGTATATGGAGAGGATGTATTTTTTTCAGTACATTTTTGTGGCTGCATTTCCCTCATCACGGCCTGTTTTAACCTGATCTGTAGCGCCCCCTTCTGGCCTCACGCTAAAGCAGCACGGGAAACTAACAGGAACATTTTACCAGCTAAATCAGATTTAATGAAGTGTCAAACACCTCTAGATTTGATCTGTTTGTGCTAGCTAGCTAGGTGGCTAAAGATGTAGCAGTGGATAACTATTGGCCATGATCCATAAACTAGCAAGAATGTAGCAAACCACTGAGAGATTTAAAAGGTCTCCGACTGAAAGCTAGCTCCCAACCAAATCTCATGTCAGCGACGTTAGCAAGGGTATCACGGATCTGGAAAAAGCTAACAGCTAGCACATCTAAATTCTCAAAATTATGCTAGCTATGTTAGCAAGAACATAGAGGGACTGAGAGGTCCAGGATGGGAAGCTAATAATGGCTAGAGAATCCAGAAATATCTGAATATCTGTCTGTATTTTATGAATGACTTTAGAAACTAGCTAAATTTGTAAACCTCTTGACTGAACTTAGCAAGGATTAGGATGCTAGCTAGCATGCTAATGATGTTTTATAACTGAGCTGAATGTTGCTAATGTTAGCCTCCCGTCCTGCTGCTGTACTGTGGAGGGAGATGGAGCGCCACCACATGGTTCAGTCATGAAGTGCCACAGAGCATTTCCTGTTTCCTGTAGAAGCTTGGAGCCCATCGGTGTAAAGCAGGGAGGAATTCAGAATGTTTTTCTACCTTCGTTTGTTTCTATATTGGTTTTCTACAATAAAGAAGTTTTGATTCCTTTTTTAAAAAATGTCTCTTTATTTAATCCATCTTCAGGTTTAATAAAAAAATAGTAATATTCAGATTAAAAACTCTTTTCTGATTAAACAGAAAAGAAAGAATCAATCAGACCTCAGACCATCTGGTTCTTCATGTCCAATAACTTTATTAATGATCAGAGTTCTACCTTCAGACTGGGAATATTTCCAGAGTTCCAGGTCCTTGAAGTCCATAGAGGAGAATGTCCCCTGGAGAAAGTTCTACAGTAGACCTACCGACAACTGGACAGTTGTCAGTAGGTCTAGGTCTACTTTAGAACTTTCTTCAGTTGTCGGTAGGTCTACTCTAGAACTTTCTCCAGTTGTCGGTAGGTCTACTCTAGAACTTTCTCCAGGGGATGTTCTCCTTTCCTGCTTCCAGTCTTTAAGTTTAGTCTCACTTAGAACATTCCAGGTCCTTTAAGTCCATAGAGATGGGTCCAGATTTATCACTTTTTAATGGACTTTTTTCAGAACTTCATCAGTCCAGCAAATACAACCATGACATTTAGGAGGAGAAACATATGATTTCTGGTATAAAAAAAAAATAAAATTAAATTAAAAAAAAACTGATCATGTGACCTTTTTCTTCTGGTCTGGTTTGGTTGATGGATCAGATCAGGGTTCGGTTCTGTTGTTCTGGACATTAGAACCGGTTCCCGTTGAATGAATGAATGATTGTTTCTGCTGCAGTCTCATATTACCCACAATCCCCTGCTGCCCCCCCCCCCAGCACCACATTACATCACTCCTCCAGATGGGAAACTTTATGGAGTGTCGCCACGGCAACCAGCAACTGTCTCTCTGAGGAGGGAAACCTGAGACGAGAAGAAAACACAAGAAGTAACACATGAAGGTCCAACTGGGAACCAGTAAAGAGAGCTAAAGAACCAGTATAGAGAACTAAAGAGAACTAAAGAACCAGCAAATAGAAGTAAAGAACCAGTAAACAGAACTAAAGAGAAGTAAAGAACTAAGGAACCAGTAAAAAGGACTGAAGAACCAGTATAGAGAACTAAAGCACAAATATAGAGAACTAAAGAGAACTAAAGAACCACTAAATAGGACTAAAGAACCCGTATAGAGAACTAAAGAACTAAAGAACCAGTATAGAGAACTAAAGAGAACTAAAGAACCAGTAAATGGAACTAAAGAACTAAAAAAAAAACAAACAGTACAATCAGTAAAGAAAACTAAAGAACGACAAACGAGAACTAAAGTGAACACTTTGTTGTTGTTCTTGTTGAGATTCCTGTTGAGGTTCTTGGGGTAATAAAGGAGTTTTAGATGGCTTTGTTGAGGTTCTCAAAATAAATGATGAGCTTTTAAATGTGTTTGTTAGAGGTTCCTGTTGAGGTTGTTGAGGTCTTGAAGAGGTTCCTGTTGAGGTTCTCCAAGTAATTACAGAGGTTTTAGATCTGTTTGTACTAAAGGAACCAGATCCAGTCCTTCAGAGGGGGTAAGCTGAGGTTCTGAGGGGAAAGTTCCCTGTTCTCTGGTCCAGAACATGATGTCAGGCTGAAGGCAGTGGTGAGTTATGTAACTCCGTCTGCCTTCAGACCGTTGGGTTCTGGTTTGATCCGCTGTCAGGAAAATGTTGAACATGTTGCTGGAGCCCGAGCAGGGAACCTTGTGGCCGGATGTGACGGAACCGAAGCTCCTCAGTGTAAACAACTCACAGCTTTATTAGATTTAGTGGGTTCATGTTGACAGCTGGATTCAAGCAGAAGGTTTCTGCATGACAGCAACCTGGAGGAAGAAGAACCCAATGAGAACTCTGCTGTCAGATCAGAGACGTTCTTGATCAATAATTAATCAGTGATTGGAAATTAGTTCACCGATTAAATGATCAGAAAACCTGTTGACATGTTGCCCTATGTCCAGAAGTTGCTTTACGTCTAGAAGTTGCTTTATGTCTAGAAGTTGCTTTACGTCTAGAAGTTGCTTTACGTCTAAAAGTTGCTTTATGTCTAGAAGTTGCTTTATGTCTAGAAGTTGCTTTATGTCTAGAAGTTGCTTTATATCTAGAAGTTGCTTTATGTCTAACAGTTGCTTTATATCTAGAAGTTGCTTTATGTCTGTTGAGCTGAATCTCAGGACATGGGACCTAAATACTACACTTCCCAGAATGCACTGGTAGCAGCAAGGAGGTACCTGACACCTGGTGCTTGACATCTGATCAGTGATCACTGATTTAGAGCACCTGGGAAGGACTGGGGGAAGCTCAGTCAGTCAGCCAAACAATCTTCAGAAGGGAAAGACACGAGGAAAGAACAAAGAAGATCCAAGTCCACTCATGGATTCAGTCCAAAGACGCCAGTGGTTGGTGAAATGTTTATTTGCTTTCTTGGTGATTTGAAATGTTTCTTAATATGGCCAAGTTTATGTTAACTGCTCACTGTATGATTGGTTGATGAAGGCCTGCAGCATTTACTCCATTTTTGTGTCAAATGAGTTTGAGTTGGGATGTTTCATTTTGAGTTTAAGTAAAGTAAAAATATAGAAAGTATATATGTTCTGTTAAATGTTAAAACTTTACTAAAATGTTTGTTATTCTTTATTTGCTTTAAAAAGGTTTAAGTGATTGATTCATTTAAATGGTTAAGTGGGTAATATGTCAACTTTTTGGTTCTGTGTTTGATGGTATTAACTTTGTTTCTGTCTTTAAAGGTTTACAACCTATTGAAATATCATGACCAACCAACTAAAAGGAAAATAAAAGTTTGAGTTGGAAATTTGAATTGACTTGTCCTCGCGTCCTTTGGAGGGAAAGAGAGGTGGACTTGACAATGTCTAGAAGTTGCTTTATGTCTAGAAGTTGCTTTACATCTAGAAGTTGCTTTATGTCTAACAGTTGCTTTATATCTAGAAGTTGCTTTATGTCTAACAGTTGCTTTACATCTAGAAGATGCTTCATGTCTAGAAGTTGCTTCATGTCTAAAAGTTGCTTTTTAAAAATATTTTCCCGATGTTTGATGTAAATCTGCAGTTTTAGTTGACTTCGTTCCAGCTTCCAGTTTGGTGACAGGAAGCGGTTTGGACGAGTTTCACAATAAGAGCCTGGGCTGTGATTCAGGCTCTTATTGTGGTGGGGGAGGCTTAAAAATCTGGAAAAGGAGAGTCATGAAAGAGGATTAACCTCCACCGGGTTCACCTTTTAAACATTCCCACAGTGTTTGGATGGAACCAGAAACCCATAAAAGACGTCAGGCGGCGTTTTCAGCAGTTTCAGCTGAGGATTAACTAACTTTCATAGATAAATAATGAGGGTTTATAGATGATTAATGAGGTTTTATAGAGAATTAATGAGCGTTTATAGAGGATTAATGAGGTTCAATAAGGAATTATTCAGGTTTTAAAGGAATGGATGAGGTTTTATAAAGACCTGAGGTTTTATAGGATATAATGAGGTTTTATAGATCATTAATGAAGTTTGGTAGAGAGTTAATGAGGTTTATTAGATAATTAATGAGGTTTTATAGATAAATAATGAGGTTTTAAAGGGAACCAATGAGGTTTGATGGGGATTTAATAAGGCTTTTTAGGTAATTAGGAGGCTTTATAGATAATGAGTTTTATAGAGAATTAATGAGATTTTATAGAGAATTAATTAGGTTTATTAGATAATTAAGGAGGTTTTTATAGAGGATTCATGAGGTTTTACAGGATATTAATGAGGTTTTATAGCTAATTAGAGATTTCAGAGAGAATTCATGAGGTTTTAGAGGGATTAATTTGACTTTTGAGGTAATTCAGGAGGTTTTTGATGTCTTTGTTGAGGTTGTAAAATTGTTGAAGTGGTTCCAGAGGTAATTTAGGAGGTTCTAGAAGTGTTTAACAAGGTTTTTCAGGTATTTCATGTGGTTTTCAGGGTACCTCTTGAGGTTGCGGAGGACACTTTGGAAGTTGTTCGAGATGTTTTTCTGGTTACTGAGGTCTTAAAGAGGTTCCAGATGGACGTTAGGAGCTGCAGATATCTCTGCTGAGGCTGTAAAGATTCATCCTCTGGTAGCGTCTCTGCTGAGGCTATGAAGGTTCATCCTCTGGTTAGCGTCTCTGCTGAGGCTGTAAAGGTTCGTCCTCTGGTTAGCGTCTCTGCTGAGGCTGTGAAGGTTCATCCTCTGGTTAGCGTCTCTGCTGAGGCTGTGAAGGTTCGTCCTCTGGTTAGCGTCTCTGCTGAGGCTGTAAAGGTTCGTCCTCTGGTTAGCGTCTCTGCTGAGGCTGTGAAGGTTCATCCTCTGGTTAGCGTCTCTGCTGAGGCTGTGAAGGTTCATCCTCTGGTTAGCGTCTCTGCTGAGGCTGTAAAGGTTCGTCCTCTGGTTAGCATCTCTGCTGAGGCTGTAAAGGTTCATCCTCTGGTTAGCGTCTCTGCTGAGGCTGTAAAGGTTCATCCTCTGGTAGTGTCTCTGCTGAGGCTGTAAAGGTTCATTCTCTGGTTAGCGTCTCTGCTGAGGCTATGAAGGTATATCCTCTGGTTAGCGTCTCTGCTGAGGCTGTAAAGGTTCATCCTCTGGGTAGCGTCTCTGCTGAGGCTATCAAGGTTCATCCTCTGGTAGCGTCTCTGCTGAGGCTATGAAGGTTCATCCTCTGGTAGCGTCTCTGCTGAGGCTGTAAAGGTTCATCCTCTGGTAGCGTCTCTGGGCGTTTTTCAGACTTCATGGACTAAATAAACTCTCTTTATCCCGTCTTTTTGCTGCTCTGAATCTGTGTTTAAAGGCTGAAGCTGATGTCAGCTGATTGACTCCACATGACGAAACCCGACTCCCTCCCACTGAACGTGTTGCCGCGGGCGATGGCCATGTCACCTGGAAACACTTCCTGGAACTGCTGGGGTCCAACAGAAGGATTCTGGGTAATTCCTCAGAAATGTTCTCTGGATGTTTGGAGCCAAAGATGAGAGCTGAAGGTGTGAACGTCCGAATCCTAACCTCCCAGTTCAAACCAGAAAATCCCATCAAACCCAAATGTCTCCAACCATCAACAATAGAAAACAAAGATTCAGGGTAAAATTAAATTCATCAACTATCAGCAGCTGCAGGTTCGTTTCCTGTCCATCAAGTAGTTGGTTTTATTTAGAGCAGAACGTGTTGATGGAAATGGTCGGAACTTTGAAAATATTACGGAGGTTTTTAAGGTCAACATTTGCTCCGACCGCTTCCTTTCCACCAGTTTAATATCAACTGAATTATTAATGATTTCACTCAACTTTGACTTTTAGCTTCATTATTTTCATGAAACCTGTGAAGATCTAAACACTCCAGCAGCTCAGGTTCCTGTGGAGGAATCAACAACAACCTCCAGAACCTCCTTCATTATCTGTGAAACCCAACAGAACTTCATAAAAACCTCCTGAACATCTAGACCAGGGGTGTCCAACATGCGGCCTGTGGGCCAAAAGCGGTCCTCCAGAGGGTCCGATCTGGCCCTCAAAGTGTAAAAATTCCAGAGAAGACATTAACTGCAGATTGTAAATTGGTAAAACTATAAATTGCAAATCATTTCTAGATCATGAGAAGTTGTTTGGATATTAAAGTAAAACACTACATTGTTCTTTTGCCGTTTTGTGTCTTATTTTTGCAATATTTTGTCTTGTTTTTGTTTTCTTTGTCTCAGGTTTGTTGTTTGTCCAATTTTTTTGTTGCTTTGCAACTTTTTAATCTAATTTTTTGTCTTTTGTGTTGTTTTTCAATTTTTTTGTTGTTTTGTCTTTTTTCTTTATCTGACTTTTGTCGCTTGTCTTGTTTTTGTCATTTTGTGTTTCCTTTTTGTCTTCCTTGTCTTCCGTTTTTTAAATTTTTTTTTGCCATTTTATTTCTTTTTTGTCATTTTTTTTTGTCTCCGTTTTTTCGCTGTGTAACTTTTTCATCTCTTTTTTGTTTTGTTTCATGTCGTTTGTCTCATTTTTTTGGTCATTTTTGTAATATTTTGTCTTGTTTTTCATCTTTTATTGTGGTCATAGCCTCCAGTAAATCATCTCTGGTTCAGTTCCAGATCACTAAATGTTGTGTTCCTTTGTAGACACTCTGTGATCTGGAAGTTGTAATATGGAAATGATAAACTGAGGCTGAATGTTCATGAAACTGAATTTACTTTTCTTCATAAATGTCAGGTTGTTGATGATGTTTAGTAAAAAGAGAATTCCTTAAATGTGAACATTAGGAACCATTAGGAGTTGTGGTTATTTATAGGTTACTATGCTGTGGTTTTACTGGTTTTACTGGTCCGGATAACTGGAGATCAGACTGGATTAAGATGAGTTTAACTCTCCTGGTCTCCAACATGTTTTATTTATGTTCGAGTCTCAGAACATATCAAGTCACTGTGATAATAATCCAGCTAAGTCCTGAGTCAAGTTAAAACGTTTAGGAACTGTCGGATCAAATCAAAATGTTCTCCAGCTGGACTGAAGCTCTTCTGGCTGCTGATGAAACCCTGAGAACTGAGCTCCAGGTCCGTCCAGCACCTTACATAAGAGCTTCTGTAAGAAATGGAAACCTTCAGGGACAGGAGGAACTCTGCGCCGACCACATGTGGAGCTGCACATGTGAAGAACGTTTCGCCAGACGTGTTGAAGGAGGAACATTCATGTTCTGAAACCAGGACAAGCGTCCTGTGAAACCATCCATCACAACAAGAGCTGCCTTCAGGGTCAAACACGAGTCGCTGCCAAAACGATCAACAGACTGAAGACTTCCTGTTTGACACAAACGCTGCGTTTACACGGAGGACGGAAAAACAGACGAATGACGAGTCGGAGGAAAGACTCAGACGGCAGGTGGACAAAACAGAAAGTATCCAGAGTTTAAATAAGCCTCAACATCAATGAGGATCCCAGTTCACTGTTTAGTGGTGAAGAGACGGGAGTCAAAGGGACTGAAATCGAGTCAAAGTGACTTTGCTAATTAATTTTCTGTCGATCAACTGATTAAAGTTGATTTTTACTTGGTTCTGAATACATCAATATAAAAACTGTGAACTTTAAAAGTGTTTGAGGAGTTTTTAAAGGTCAGAAATTGTTCTGACTCGCAACTTAAACTTGGTTCTTGTTGTTTCTCGAGATCAAAATCTGCTGCCTTCAGTTTAGTTTCTGGGTTTGTTTTCTTCATGTGAACCGCTGTTTTCCTGCTGGACTCGGTGATCTGGACTCCAAATGTTCTCTGCATGTTCTGTCTGAGGATGAGTTACGACCTGAGGAATCTCTTCTTCTGGGATTCCCTCCTGCAGGAAGTTGGCAGCCGAGCAGGAAAAGCAGATGAAGGGGAAGCCCCGACTGATAACATCCGTTGGGTTTCTCCTCCTGATGTCTTTAGCAGCGGCTGGAATGACGTCGACGAGATGTTCAGGTTTAGAATCTGTTCCTCTGCAGATCGATCGTGAAGGAACGTCTGAAATCAACCTGACAGAGTTCCTGGGAAAACTTTCCTGAAAGCTTCTAAGTCATGAAGTTAATCTGAGGAATGTTCTGGAACCTTCTGATGGATCCTTAAAGGGATAGAAAAACTTTTTATTGATCATTAAAACGACACAACAAAGAAATAAAAGATGGAATCTATAAACTCCTGATGACAGAAACAGTTTATTTTTAATGAGCTAACGTTAGCAGCTAGCGAGCTAATGGTGCCACTAGCAGCTAGCCAGCTAATGGTGCCACTAGCATGAAACACTTGGTGTCGTTCAGTCTTTGTTTTTTGTCTGTGATTTTTTTTTTGTTTTTTTTGTCTCTTTGAGGTTGTTTTTTGTAGATGTTTTATTGATATTTTATCTTTTTTACCGTTATTAACAGACATTTTTGAAGTTTTATAGAGAATTAATGAGGTTTTAAGGTTTAATAATGAGGATTTAGCGTGAATTAAAGAGGCTTTATACAGGATTAATGAGTTTGTAAAGATAAATAATGAAGTTTTATAGATAAATAATGAGGTTTTATGGATAAATAACGAGGTTTTAAAGAGAATTCATGTTTTAAAATGATTCTGTGTGTTTTTTTTTCTACTAGGTCTGTGAAGTTTTTTTTTTTAGTTTGAGCAGGATTTTGAACCTTTTTTTAGGATCTTTCTGTGTTGAATTTCAGTTTTTCTGCGTTTCTTGGTGGTCCAGATGAAGATGTCTGAGACCTGATTTATCTCCAGCTGGTGGACCTCTGGGTGTTTCTCTGAACAGGTCTGATTCCTCCTCCATCTGTCTCCAGGTTTATTTCAGCTCTGATCAGATGGAACCAGAGACCTGCAGCTCATCAGGAACAGGTGGATCCATTTAGAAGAACCTCAGAAGATCTGGTCCAGGTTTAATCTGGGACCTGGTTCAGCTCCAAAACAACCAGATCCGAGATAAGACCTGAAACCTGAACGTCCGGATCCATTAACGTCACCAGAAACGGGTCCAGATCCAGGTCCAGGTCCAGCCTCTTCTTCTCTGGTGTTTGTTCTGTCAGGGTTCCTGCCAGGTCGACCTCCAGCTGCTGGCCTGGTAAAGTACTACATATGGTGTCCAAATACTGCAGAAATACAGAAGAGTTACAGAAAAACTGCTAGAAAACTTTAAATACACGTTAAAATACTTTAATATTCGTAGTAAATGACCAAAATATTCGTAATATGAAAGTAGAACCTCAAGGATCTAAACCTGCAGCAGCTCTGGTTGGTTCTAACATGTTGTTGTGGCCCCTACTGGCCCTTGATGGCCCCCACTGGCCCTTGGTGGCCCCTACTGGCCCTTGATGGCCCCTACTGGTCCTTGGTGGACCCCACTGGCCCTTGGTGGCTCCTGCTGGCCTTAGTGCCCCCTGGAGGACCTGGTGGCCTCTAGAGACCCTGAATAGCCATGGACCCATTAGAGTTGGTGGACCATATTGGCCCCTCATGGCCCCTTGTGAACCCTGGACGCCCTGTTGGC
Source organism: Amphiprion ocellaris (assembly GCF_022539595.1). NCBI lineage: Eukaryota > Metazoa > Chordata > Actinopteri > Pomacentridae > Amphiprion > Amphiprion ocellaris. The sequence goes on along the minus strand of NC_072789.1, from coordinate 18,021,275 downwards.
CCCTAGTGGAAGTGGTGGCCCCCGGTGGTCCTGGTGGCCCCTTGACACTCCTGGAAGCCCTTGTGGCCTTGGAAACCCCAGTCGGATCCCGGAGGCCTTGGTGGCCTCTGGAAACCTCTGGAAGGTCCAGTGGCCCCTTGGAAGTTCTGCTGGCCCCTGCCGGCCCCTGCTGGCCCCCCATGGCCCCTGCTGGCCTCTGATGGCCCCCCCATGGCCCCTGATGGCTTCTTTCCTTCATCATCTTCATCACTCATCCTGGACGTCAGTGTAGAAACATCAGTTTTTATTATTTTCATCTGATCCCAGCGACCCTTTAGAGGAGTTAAACCTGTTTTTATCCAGATGTTCCAAAGAACACGGAACCTTCCAGGCTGAAAACAGCAATGTTCCGCATCATTAAATCCACACTTGGAGAGAATTAGGTGTAAATCAGAGCTGAGTTATTACAGCCTGAAAGACGAAACCCAGGAAAATAAGTTGACAAAGAAGTTTTTCACATCAGCGAGTTCCTAATCCATGGAGTCCATCTCACCTGCTTCATGTGGAAACACGTGTTGGAACCGTCCTGCTGGTTCTGGACCAGAACCCTTTAATGGGAGCTGGGATCACCCACGGAGAGCAGGACCGGTCCAGATACCTGGGAGCTCTGCTGGACCGGGTCCTGGGATTTATCGATGCTGGCAGCAGGAGGTCTGGAATCAGATTAGCCAGGAAATAGATCCAATGCCTCAGAGCGGACCCTGGTATGAACCGCAAGAGAACCAATAAAACCTCCAAAACAACCTGGATCTTCATCTGACCAACCAAAGAACGGCACCAAAACAACCCGGATCCTCGTCTGATCAACCTCTACTGGTCTTATAATAATCCGCAACTGTTTCTGTTGTGGTTCTATCAGATAAAGTTGCTCGTTGTTCCTTTAGTTTGTGAAAAGTAATTTAATGGACTAAAGGAGGAACAGGAGAAACTCTGCACTTCTGTTTGTGGATTCAATTAATACAATTCCTTTAAATAAAAAAGAATAAACACAGTGTGTGTCTGTTAGTGGTGTGCAGTGCTGTGTGTCTGTGTTGTGTGTCTGTGCTGTGTGTCTGTGTTGTGTGTCTGTGCTGTGTGTCTGTGTTGTGTGTAATGTTGTGTGTCTGTTTCCCTCCACATGTTTCCACTCATCACCGTCATTACAGACTAAATCAGATCTGAGGCCTCCGCTGAGCTGAACCTCCGTCCAAACCGCCAGGATCGGCCTGGAAAACGCCGCCTCTGACTGGTCCTGGCAGGTCTGAGCGGTGCAGCTGATTGGCTGAGAGATGGGTGAGAACCCACACATGGTTCATCATATACACAACACACACAACAACACACACACAACGCCTGAATATTAATCCATAGAATGTCAAAAACCAATACAATAACGTAACAAACTGTCAAATACCTGGATATTAATATAAATACTATAAAATAGCTGGATATAAATATAAAATACTATAAAATAACTGGATATTAATATAAATACTATAAAATAACTGGATATTAATATAAAATACTGTCAAATAACTGGATAGATAATACATTCTGACATGATTTTGCACTGGTTCTGAACTGGTTCTGTCCTGGTTCTGCTTTTGTCCTGGTTCTGCCCTGGTTCTGCTCTGGTTCTGTCCTGGTTCTGTCCTGGTTCTGTCCTGGTTCTGGACTGGTTCAGGACTGGTTCTGTTCTGGTTCTGCTCTGGTTCTGGTCTAGTCCTGGTTCTGGTGAGGAGGAAACCCCTAACTGGGCCCACACGGTTTCATGTGAGCTCCAGGAGGTTTTAATGGGATCCAGACAACTTCAGGATGGTAACACAACACATGCACAACATACACAACACAACATATACACAACACACATGCACGCACACAACATACACAATACACATGTACAACATGCACGACACAACATACACAACACACACAACACATGCACAACATACACAACATACACAACACACACACAACATACACACACGCACAACATGCACAACACACGACACAACATACACAACACACGACACAACATATATGACACATGACACAACATACACAACACACACGCACAACATACACAAGACACAACATACACAACACATACACAACACACACGCACAACTTACACAACACAACACATGACACAACATACACAACACAACACACGACACAACATACACAACACAACACACATGCACAACACACAACACAACACGCACGACACAACACAATTCAATTCAATTTTATTTATATAGCGCCAATTACAGTCAAATTGTCTCGAGACGCTTTACAGAACCCATATGCCTGAACCCCAGAGCAAGCCCTAAGGAGACAGTGGCAGGAAAACACCCTTTTAACAGGGAAAAAAACCTTGAGCAGAACCCGGCTCTAATGTGGGGGAACCATCTGCTGCTGGCCGGACGGGTTGAGAGGGACAGAAGAGATAGAGGGATAGAGGTGGGGGGGGACACAAGGACCATATAACACACAGTTTAATACATGCATGATAAGACAGATGATACATGCAAAATACAACTAACATGGAAACTGATTATAGTTTACTGCTATGGTGTATGGCTCTGGCATTAAATATACTACATATATAGCTGGTGGTAAATTCAAAAATATGTAGACGAGCAAATCAAGTATAGTGAGGGTGATGCAGAGTAGATTGATGGAAATGGGCAGCTGGAAGCAGTGGGCTGGAGGAAGGTCAGCCTAACACGACACAACACACACACCAACACAATATACACAACACAACACACGACACAACATACACAACATAATACACACGACACAACATAACACACACGCACAATATACACAACATACACACGACATAACATAACACAACACACATAACACAACATACAACACACACCACTGCCTGTGGTGTTCTTCTGGTCCATCCTGGGGGTGAAGTTTCCTGCAGGTTCTTTATTGGACCGCGAGGAACTCATAGAACTTCTCAACGACTTTACCAGATCCTCTTACATAACCTCAATGTAAACTGAGCGTGCTCAGTGTGAGCAGTGTGTACTGAGCATGCTCAGTGTGAGCAGTGTGTACTGAGCGTGCTCAGTGTGGAGGTCAGACTATGTTTCAGTTCAATGTCTGCAGACGAAACATTCAGTCTGAATTTGTCAAAACTGGACAGAAACCCGAAACAAACTCGCAACTACTGACCACCTGGACGTCTTTGTGTTGTGTTTTTTGTTGGTTTCATGTGCCTTTGTGTTGGTTTTGTGTGTTTCTGTGCTGCTTCTTTGTGTCTTTGTGGTGGTTTTGTATGGTTTTGTGTTGGTTTTATGGCTTTTATTGTTGGTTTTGTGTGTATAAGTGTTAGTTTTGTGTCTCTCCTTGTTGTCTTCAGCAGTCATTTGGACCTTTTGTATAAAAATCCAGGTTTTCTCTACATGTTGCATCATTTTGTTGTATTGAAGCTCATAAACAGTCTGAAGCTGAATTTCTGGAGTGTTCTTGACTTAAAAGCTGAATTTCTGGAGTGTTGTTGACCTTAAAGCTGAATTTCTGGAGTGTTGTTGACCTTAAAGCTGAATTTGTGGATTGTTTTTGAACTTTCAAGCTGAATTTCAGGAGTGTTCTTGACCTTAAAGCTGAATTTGTGGATTGTTTTTGAACTTTAAAGCTGAATTTCTGGAGTGTTGTTGACCTTAAAGCTGAATTTGTGGATTGTTTTTGAACTTTAATGCTGAATCTCTGGAGTGTTCTTGACCTTAAGGCTGAATTTCTGGATTGTTTTTGAACTTTCAAGCTGAATTTCTGGAGTGTTCTTGACCTTAAAGCTGAATTTCCTGATTGTTTTTGAACTTCAAAGCTGAATTTCTGGAGTGTTTTAACCTTAAAGTTACATTTCTGGAGTATTTTTAAGCTTTATTTCCTGTTTCTGTGCTCGTTGTGTTTCCAGAGTGATGTGAGAAAAGTTTAAAAGAGTCTGATTCAACACCAGCCGTCTGGACGCCTCATAAACCGATTTAAATTCTCTCCTCAACAGAGAAGTTTGGTTTAGAATCAGCAGAGAAACATCTGAAGCTCAGTTTGTACATGAAGAACCAACAGTGTAGAGCTCTGGCGCCCCCCAGAGGCTCCTAAATGCTGTTACATCCACTGCTTTAAATGACTGAAGGCTAAAACTGATGCACATCTGACCATTTAAACCAGTTTAGACCATTTACAGACCAGTTTAGATCATTTAAAAACCAGTTTAGATAATTTAAAAATCTGTCTAGACCAATAAAACCAGTCTTTCCCCATTAAGGTCCCTTTAGACCATTAAGACACCAGTTAAAACAGTGAAATCACCACTTTACACCATTTAATAAAAATCAGAAGAACAAATTAAACCGTTAAAAACTACGTTTAGACTACAGTTGACCAGTAAAGACCATTTGAAGCCACTAGAACTAAAACGGGACTGACATCAATAATTATCACTTTAGACCAATGAAAGAAATAAAATGCCAGTTATCAACTAAAGCTGACCAGTAAACACCAATTAAGATCATTAAAAAGGCTAAAAGGAGAGTGAATACATTATTTTTTTTGTCAGATATTTTTATTGATTTTTTCCATTTATGGGATGGGCACAGAAACACACTAGGACATTACAGATGCACAACAGTGGTCATCCCTCAAACAAATCTAACCCTGCAACAGCTGAAATGATGTCTTCTTAAACCAAGGTGCATTAGAGGGCAAGTATCCTTTCCCAACCCAAACAACTCACTCAGTCACACTCATTCATACCACGAACAACAAACTGGACAAGACAATTAGATGGTAGGAAGTGTCAATAAATGGAGAAATAATATAACAACATTTAAAGAATACTCTATTTTTTCCCAATAATTATCATTTTCTGCCATTGAAAGACCAGTTTTAGATTATAGATGACCAGTAAAGAACATTATAGGTGAAGAAAAGACCAGTTTGACCATTAAAAGACCAGTTTACTCCCCTGAAAGACCACTTCTACAGTACACAACATAGTTTTACAGTAATTTATACACAAGTCTAAACATAGATGTCTAAAAAGAGACTGAAGACCCTCATTTTATAGTCAATACGTCTGTTTTGATGATTGATGACCAATTAAAACCAGTTTTAGATGTTAGACAGAACTTTAAGGAGTGCAGATTTTAAATAATGAGATGAAACACAGTAACAGCACGTTTTTCTGTAACTGACATCAGTCATATTGATTATTAGTGATTAATATCATCCCAGCTAAATGATTGTCAGTCTGTACAATAACAGTTTTCTTCACATTTCAAACCACTCACAGTTCTTCTGAACATAAAAATGTTTGTTCGTATAAATGATGAATTTTATATTGACAAAATTCACAATTTAAAAAAAGACTTCAACATAAATAATCTGCAGACTTTAACTTTCAAACATAAAAAAATAAAACCAATATATAAAACAGGAAACATCAAACTTCATGCTAAAAAAACACAAAAAATGATGACAAAAATTATCTTTACCCTACTTTATATCCAATATACTCAGTCTGGGTTTGTGATGAGCAGAGAGGTAAGTTTCTTCTTTTTATTCAGGAATTAATGGTGGAAAATCAAACTCACTGTCGCCACCTGGAGGTTTATCCGTTCACAACTGGTTTAGAATCAGCATAAACACCAGTACTAGGGCCATTTAGACCAGTTTGGATCAATAAAAGACCAGTTTGGACTATTTCAAGACCAGTTTGGATCAATAAAAGACCAGTTTGGACTATTTAAAAACCAGTTTGGATCAATAAAAGACCAGTTTGGACTATTTAAAAACCAGTTTGAACTAATAACGGACTGATTTGAGCCATTTTTAACCATTTCAGCCTATTAAAGCCAGTTTAGACCATTAAATTCTCTACTGTCATGATTAACTCATAAGCCCCGTAAAAAAAATCTTTTAGGCCATTTAATGACCAGTTTGGGCCATTTAAAGACCAGTTTGGACCAATAAAAACCAGTTTGGACCATTTAAAGACCATTTTGGACCAATATTAGACCAGTTTATACCATTTAAAGACCAACCTGGACCATTTAAAGACCGGTTTGGACCATTATTAACCATCTTAGTCCATTAAAACTAGTTTAGCTGGTAACGTTGCAGGATGTGGCAGGTTGTTCCAGAATGGTTTCTTCCCAGTAGTACTGGAGCAGCAGATAATGCCAACCTAGCAGAAATAAAAGAGAGGAGGGGGTCCAACTTTGGCTATGATTACTTCATGGGCATCTTGCTTGGGTCTTAGGACGATGGGTTGTGGCTTTCCATAACGGATGAGGTGTGTTTAGAAGGAATTTGCAAAGGTATAAAAGTTGATGTAATGCTTTGTGGAGGGAATTAAAATCTTGAGATTTTGCTCATGTTTGTTCTTAAAGCCTCTGTATTGAATAAACATTTTTTGCATCAAACTCTGAAGACTGCTTGAAGACTGTTTCTTGAAAACTTTTTGAAGATTCCAAGGTTTGATCTAGAATTGATTTTTGATAAATGTGTGTGAGAAGCTGCCTGATCATCACTGGCCCTCAGCAGGTGGACTGAGTCACAACACCTGGTTGGGTTCAGGTTTGTGGTTGTGCAGTTCTCGGCTGTTAAAATAACCAACGATAGTCTTTGACAGAGTTTACAGAGATTCACTCTCCTTCATCTCCCTGTAGGTCTCAGTTCCACTCGACTTCCATTCGTCCTTCCACAGGTTGTAGGTCTTGGTCGTTAGTGGGAGGCTGATGGAGGAAACGGAGCGTACAGAGTGTTGAATGGCAGCTTTGAAGGCTGGCGTCCTCACTGTGAAGAGCACGAAGATCTGAAACCCCTGAAAACACCGATGTGAAAATCTGTTTTCATTCTGAGCTTCACCTCAGGAACCTTCAGAGCTTCAACAGATTCATGAAAGATGATTCATGTTGGGACTATTCAGTGAAAATATTCAGACTTTTTTACTGAAAATGCTAAAGAAAAAACACGGTTCTTAAACTTTCAGATTATTACTTTTTTTTTGCAGATGGCATTCTGTTATTTCTTAGAAAAGGTTTGTGGCAAAATTTAAAAACGCAACACAATTTATGACTTTTGACTTGAACAGAAAACACAATGTTTTCTCTTGAAAATTTCTATTTAGATGTTAATTATTTCCATTAATATGAATTAAAGCATTTTTTTTAACATGTCATATATGGGACTCCAATACTAGAATTATTTGTCACCATTAGAGTCTTGAAAGATGATTAATATTTGAACATTCTGTAATTTTTTTTTTTACTTTTCATGAACATGTGGCTACAATGATTCTTGGTTTTCAAATTATTGTGTTTATCAACAAATGGCTTTTTTCCCAAAAAATATTTCACCTTTTTTCCAATAGAAAACCAATTATCCTCATGATAGATTTTAAGGGAACATCTTTATTTTTTACTAAAAAACTCTTTACAAGAATTTGAATCTTTCTCAAAAAGATATTAAAGATATTTTTTAAAAACTTGAATATTTAAAATTGCAGTTTTTCAGTGAAAACAATGAATGAAAAATGACAAACATGACTTGAGTTTCAGTGTCAGAGTTTTAAGGATTTGTGTCTCTAATAGGAGACTAATATTTCTAATTTGTGAACTGAACTCATATAAATGTGTTGAAAAATCTGTCCATTTTTAATACTCAGTGTTAGTTCCATGAGAGCTGGATGAAGAAGCTGAAGTAACGTACCTGTGTGGTGGTAAGGATGCAGAAGATGATGCTGATGACGAGGTGGGCGGGTCCGGTGGTGACCAGAACCAGGTAACCCAGAGTCCAGGACAAACCGAACATCACAGCCAGAGAGAAGCTGACCAGAACCCTTCTGGTCAGAGACAGCTGATTGGTGCTGCCATGAAAACAGGTTAAAGCAAATGAAATCACTTTAAATGAAACATCATGTTTCACCTGATGATCGACATCATGGTTCAGAAAAATATGAGATTTTAAGAGTTTAATATGACTTTCATCTAGTCGAAAAGTAAGATGCTACTTGATTCAGGTATTATTTTCCCTGCAAGTTTTATTTTCCTGTTTAATGGGATTCTTTTTCTTGAAAAGCATCAAATTCTCTGAAATATTACTTGGTGGGGTTGTTTTTTGGCTGTACCTGGTGGGGTTGGTTAGTTTGGACATACCTGGCAGGAAACATTTGGATGTTACCTGGTCAGGTTGGGGTGTTTGGATGTTACCTGGTCAGGTTGGTTAGTTTGGATGTTACCTGGTCAGGTTGTGGTGTTTGGATGTTACCTGGTCAGGTTAGGGTATTTGGATGTTACCTGGTCAGTTTGGGGTATTTGGATGTTACCTGGTCAGGTTGGGGTGTTTGGATGTTACCTGGTCAGGTTGGGGTGTTTGGATGTTACCTGGTCAGGTTGGTTAGTTTGGATGTTACCTGGTCAGGTTGGTTAGTTTGGATGTTACCTGGTCAGGTTGAGGTGCTTGGATGTTACCTGGTCAGGTTGGGGTGTTTGGATGTTACCTGGTCAGGTTAGGGTATTTGGATGTTACCTGGTCAGTTTGGGGTATTTGGATGGTACCTGGTCAGGTTGGGGTGTTTGGATGTTACCTGGTCAGGTTGGGGTGTTTGGATGTTACCTGGTCAGGTTGGTTAGTTTGGATGTTACCTGGTCAGGTTGGTTAGTTTGGATGTTACCTGGTCAGGTTGGGGTGCTTGGATGTTACCTGGTCAGGTTGGGGTGTTTGGAGGTTACCTGGTCAGGTTGGGATGTTTGGATGTTACCTGGTCAGGTTGGGATGTTTGGATGTTACCTGGTCAGGTTGGGGTGTTTGGACATTACCTGGTCAAGTTGGGATGTTTGGACGTTACCTGGTCAGGCTGGTTAGTTTGGATGTTACCTGGTCAAGTTAGGGTGTTTGGATGTGACCTGGTCAGGTTAGGGTGTTTGGATGTGACCTGGTCAGGTTGGGGTGTTTGGATGTGACCTGGTCAGGTTAGGGTGTTTGGATGTGACCTGGTCAGGTTGGGGTGTTTGGATGTGACCTGGTCAGGTTAGGGTGTTTGGACGTTACCTGGTCAGGTTGAGGTGTTTGGATGTTACCTGGTCAGGCAGGGGTGTTTGGACATTACCTGGTCAGGTTGGGGTGTTTGGACGTTACCTGGTCAGGTTGGGGTGTTTGGATGTTACCTGGTCAGATTGGGGTGTTTGGATGTTACCTGGTCAGGTTGGGGTGTTTGGACGTTACCTGGTCAGATTGGGGTGTTTGGACGTTACCTGGTCAGGTTGGGGTGTTTGGATGTTACCTGGTCAGGTTGGGGTGTTTGGATGTTACCTGGTCAGGTTGGGGTGTTTGGATGTTACCTGGTCAGGTTGGGGTCGACCCTACAGGTGGTCAGGGAGGTGAGAATCAGCAGGACGATGTTGTAGATGAGGATCAGACCGACTGGAAGGATGAAACCCCAGAACATCGGCTTCCCAAAGCTGAACTGTTTGTTCTGATCCAGAGCTGCCAGCCAGCAGCTTCAGCACGAAGACATACAAAGTACATGAACAATTATATTTAAATTATGATATACATGAATAAAACATAGAAATTTAAATATACATGACTGAAAATGAAAGACTATTAATATACAAGAGTACTTCAAGAAGTTCTTGGCCTCTCCACTTTATCTTTTTCTTTGATTGCTTTGAATGTTTTGAGTTTTTGTGGACACTAATGAGCTTTCATAGGATAGAGTTATGTTCCTTGTTTAAGGCAGAGAACCTTTAAATACCATCATACTGAATAAGTGAAATGTAAAATATTAATAAATAAATAACAAAAAACAGCATGTATGGATATTTGTTGTAGCATATTTCAGATTCATAACAATAGAAAGACCTCAAATACCCACAATTCCTCCTGTCGGTATCCCAGAGGATGATCCACTCTGTAGGTTACTGCCAGTGTGCTCGCCATGACGACCACTGGGATTCCTGAAGGAAAAAACAACTGTTTATGAAATTAATAAAAATATCACTGTTGCAGACATTTAAAAGACATTTTAAATGGTGGCTTTATTGTCAAAAAATTCAGTATTTTTCATTTTTAACTATGACTTCACAGCTGTGAACCAAAGTTTCCATCCACTGATAAGACCATGTTTAGAATGATAGTCGGGAGTCTCCAAGGACTCCTAGAACTCTGAATTCATGATGGAATCACTGAAACACATGAATCTTTGTCACAACAGTAACCATGTATTTTGGTTCTTTCATACATTTATTAAAGAAGGAAGTTCTTCCTCTAGAAGCAGAACTTTAAAGCTCCACTAAAGTCTTCTGCTGATCACATGGACAAAGAAAAGGCCTTCTGGAGAAAAGTTCTGTGGTCAGATGGAGCAAAAACTGAAGGTGAGGCCTTTAACCCATAGAACACCAAACCTACCATCAAGCATGGAGGTGGCAGTATCATGCTCTGGGGTTTTCTAGAAGTGCTTCTGGACTGGTTTCAGACTGGATGTTCGACTGGTTCTGGACTTTCTTGGGACTGGTTTATGTTTGGTTTCAGTCTAGGTTCTCCTGGTTTGGGATGTGATTTAAAGTTGGTTTCGGATTTATTTTACTCTGGATCTGATCCTGGATGAGGACTGGTTTCAGATGGTCTTGGGTGGATCTTTTTTTTTACCCCAAGAACACCAAACCTACCATCAGGCATGGTGGTGGCAGTATCATGCTCTGTGGAACTGGAGCTTTCCACAAAGTAAATGGAATAATGAAGAAGGAGGATCACCTCCACATTCTTCAGGAAAACCTAAAACCATCAGCAGAAGGTTGATCTTGGACACAGCTGGATGTTTCAATCAGACAATGAGCCCAAACACACATCAGACGTGGTAAAGAAATGGTTCCATCAGGCTAGAATGAAGGTTCTAGACTGGTCTCCCCAAAGTCCTGACTTAGACCCATCAAGAATCTGAAGAACCAAGTCAGAAAGACTTGAATTGATAGTATAATGATACTTCCACCTCCATACTTGATGGTAGGTATAGTGTCCTGAGTAGTCGAAGATCAACCAGAAGAATGAAACCAGAAGAACACAACTGAGATGGAAACAGGCACATTTAACCAAATAATAACATTCCTGTATGTATATTTATGATCCAGCAGATTTAATCATATTTCCAGAAGACCTTTAATGAATCTAGGAAAGAACCAAAGTTCATGATTGTTTTTATGATGTAGATTCATGTTTCAATGATTCCATTGACAGTCTCTGTCAGGTTGGTTCCAAGCTGTGAAACTTCACAGGGAATCCTAAATATTTGATGGCTGATGATGTAGATTTTCTCTGACTAAAGAGAGAAAATCAATGACTCATCCTGCAGAATGATTTAAAATCTTCTTGTCCTGATCTCCTACCCCATCCTACAGTCATGCTCAGTGCTGTCCAGTATGGAGGTAAACTGCGGCGCATCGACCGGACCAGCAGCATCAGTTGAGTCCCGTACAGGCTGGTCCATGTGAAGGTGGCCAACAGGAAGAAGTGCAGCAGCACCGCCACTGCCGTGCATGAGCCACGGTCCGGTTCCACATGTTGGTCCGACTGCAGAACCTCGTTGGTCTGATCGTTGACCGCCGGCTCGCCATCGCTAGGCCTGCTGGAGTTGTGCACGCCACTGAGGAAGGTGATGATGAAGGCCAGCAGGCTGCAGCAGATACACAGCACAGCTAACTCTGAGTTCAGGAGCTTCTTTTCACTGGACTTCCTCCAAAACCTGCAGAGAACCAGATGATACCAGAGTCCAAGCATCTTCTCAACACACTTCAGAACATATAAATACTTGTTGTTGTTTCCTTGGACTGAATCTGCATTCAATCATCCAGAATTAACTCCAGCTGTTTGATGATGGTTTCAGGACAGTCAGTATAACATCTTACTTTTCCCTGATGTAGAAAATGATGGTTACAACCAGACCCAGAATGGAGAAGGACAGTCCAATGATGGAGATGACGCCCAGAGCTGCTGCATACTCATAATTCTCTCTGAAGGACTGCAACAGAAACAGAGTCAGACTTCAATCTAGGTCTCTACTGGATGCTGCAGAGATTTCATATTTACCCAGAGAGCGGCGAAGTTAGTGGTGTGGTTGCAGAAACATCTCAGGACTCCATCCGAAGCGTTGCCTTTGGAGCAGCCGACGGTGCTCCAGTCCTGCAAGCTGAAGCTCCAGAAGACACACGAGAAGTCGTAAAGAGCCGAACCGTTTGGCAGCTAAAACAGAAGCAGCTTCACTCAATATACTGCAGCACACTGAACCTGAATGAATGATGGCTAAAACCCCACAAATATTGGTGAAAACCCCAAAAATGTTGAGGAAAACCCTACAAATGTTGGGGAAAACCCCACAAATGTTGCCTAAAACCACACAAATGCTTGTGAAAACCCCACAAATGTTGATGAAAACACCCATAAATGTTTTTGAAAATCCGACAAATATTGGTGAAAACCCCACAAATGGTGAAAATCCCACAAATGTCAGTGAAAACCCAATAAATATTGATGAAAACCCCACAAATGTTGGTGAAAACCCCACAAATCAGCCATATGCTTCTCCAGTCGCTGCAAACCAAAGCTGATAACTGAGACTTACTGGAGCCATAAAATCAAACAACTGGGACTTCTGAGTTTCTGCTGGTGTCTGCAGTTTATAAAGCCAATCATTAAACTGGTGTGAAGTGCAGCTGATCAACGTGCAACTATCAGGAAATAAAAAACAAATTATTACTTAAATTATGACCCACAGTCAGACTTTGACAAACTCTCCAGTCGATGAAGGTCAATAAATGCTCTTTAATGTTTAACCTCTTCCAGTCAGGATGTGGGCTTCCTTACTGTTGGTCTGAACATCATCTCCACGTGTTGCGGCGTCACGTTGTGGTCCTGACCGTGGACGCTGGCCGACAGGACCCTGACAGAGGCCCGGCGCCGCATGTAGAGCCTCGACTGGAAGAAACGGTCGTTCTGGTAGAGGACGAAACCCAGAGAGACGTTGGACGGACTCTGACGTCTGCTGACAGCTGCTGAGAAACAAACCAGTCATTAGTCCTAGTTTGGTGAAAGATGTCTGAACTTCTTCAGACAGATTTTAACCAATCACAGCTCTTCATAAATAACAGTATTGCTGAGAATTATTCTACTTCTCAGTTTGAAATCTCCGTCGTTCACAAACTCACCTGCTGGGAATCGAACATAAATCAGTGCGTCGGCGATGAAGCCATTTTCTATCGTAACGTCTGATGTGTTGGTGTTCAGCTGGATCCTGTCGGCCACAAAACTGCCGGACGTCCCTGAAAGCAGCGAGATATCAGGAGATTTCAACTGTCTTCAAGGCTTACACTTACAAATGGTAGTTTTACAGTGAAAAAGGTCTCATGATAAATGTTGACTAGAACCCAAGTAATTAAATTTTTTATTTGGTAAATCTTGAAATTGTTGACTGAAACCTCACAGATGATCAACTAAATCCCAACATGTTCTGGATAAAACCCAACAACCTTTGGCTAACATCTGTGACTTTAAGTAAAGCTTAAATTTTGAGTAAAATTTTCCAAATTTTGACTCAGATCTTACAAATTTAGCTAAATCCTGCCATTAAAAAAAAAAAAAAAAAAAGCACATCTAATGTTGGTTATTTTGGCCAAATCCCAACTAATTTTGAGCAAAAACCAATAGTTTTAGTCCAAAGTCTGACTTTATGATCACATCGGTGGCCATTTACTGAAAACATGTGCTGACCAAATTGGCCCCATTTTTTATGATATTTTTAATGTCTCTTGTCCAGCAGAGTGCCAGTCCTATGGAAGAAATCCATAGTGGTGCCCATTGCTAAAACAAGCTGCTCCTCTTCTCTGAATGACTTTCAGCCAGTGGCCTTACCCTCAATGGTTATGAAACAACTAGATAAAGTAGTCAAAGAAGAGCTACTCTCACAATCTGAGTGCCTGTTAGATCCTCTTCAGTTTGCTTATAGAACTAAAAGTGGTGTCCAAGATGCTACTGCTACCTGACTTAACTTCATATATAAGCACTTAGAAGGTAGAAGGAATCATGCCAGGCTGCTTTTTGCTGAATTCTCATCAGCTTTCAACACAATCCAGCACCACGTTGGTAGAGTAGCTTGTTAATGTCTTTGGTGTTGATGCATCTTGTGGGTTGGATCCTTGATTTTCTTACAAATAGATTACAACAAGTCAATGGCGCTCCGTCCAGCCTACTGAGCTCCTCCATCGGATTGCGTCAAGGCTGTGTTTTTTTCTGCCCTTTCATGTATTTTATACACAAACGATTGTGTCAGCCGCCACAATGACAGATTCATCATCAAATATGCTGATGATTCGGTAATCGTCAGCCTGCTTGGTGGTGATGAAGTCGGACATGGGCAGGTTCTTGATGATTTTTTACTATTGTGCAAAGGAGCTTTCCTTCAGATCAATGTTTCAAAAACTAAGGAGATCTGCATCGATTTTAGATGGTCTCCCCCAGCTCCTGAGTGCAGTGTGGTCCATGGCGAGCCAGTGGAACTGGTACCTCATTATAAGTATCTGGGTACTGTAACTGACAGCAAACTTAAATTTGATTTAAACAGTGAAATGCTGGTTAAAAAAGGTCAGCAACAATTAATCTGTCTGAGAAAGCTCGCCAAGTTTCAGGTTGATAGGACCCTGATGAAGCTCTTCTACTGTTCCTTCATCCAGTCAATCATCTCCTTTTCTATCATATACTGGTATGGTAACCTTGGCAACAAGGACAAGAACTCCCTCGGGAGGATAGTAAAAGTAGCCTCTAAAATAGCTGGGGTGTGTTTTAACAGTCTTGAAGACATTTTTTACACACAAATTAAAAGAAAAGCAGAGCCTATTCTTATGCATGCTACTCATCCTCTTTACCAGGAGTAGAAGTTGCTCCCCTCTGGCCTTCGTCTGGAAGAAAATGAGGCCACAAAAAACAGGTACAGGTTCTCTTTTGTGCTTACCTCTATTCGAGTTATAAATGCTGAGAAGAAGAGGAGGTAATAAACTGTGTTTTTGCTGCTGTACTTTATCATGTACTGCGATGCACTTTATCCTATTTTTACTTTATTCTGTCTCGCTGACAAAGCGACTGTTTTCACTGAACTATACTTGACTACATGACCAGGATTGCTGCTAGTGTCTATGTCTATCTTATGTTTCGTCTTTTCATTTATTTTATTGTTATTGGGTTTTACTGTTTTATTGAGTTTTTACTGATTTATTAGTTTTTTACTTTTTAAAAACAAAGCAAAAAACATTTCTTTTAACTTTTTTTATTGTTTGCTTATTGTGAATGCTTGTGTAAGCTGCTACATAACAAATCGCCCTTCAAGGGACAGATAATGAAGTTGAAGTTATGTGTCACATAATTCAATCTGAAAAAGGGAAATTGTTTTATTTTGGTGTCGTCTCATGAATAAAACCTGGCTGTGGTTCTAGATGGAGAATCTGACCTTGTGTTGAGTTTTGATGGGGATGCTGACAGCGGCTCACCTGTGAAGGACGTGAACTGGACTCCCTGGGTGTCGGCTGGAGGAATCTGGGCCGACTGGACCACCAGGTTCGGTTGGACCACCTGAGACTGAGACGTGTTCTGACTGAGGCTGAGGGTCACCGACAGCTGATCCAGAGTCACCGTCAGGCTGCAAACACAAACTCCTGAGTTAAGGCATTCAGACCTCCAGGTGTCAGCACTTCCATTGTGTTCAGGTGAGTTAGTTTAGAGTCTGACAGAGTAAAGAACCTGATCTGCTGCTAAATGTGGACACATTCCTGTTGACTCATATTTCCTGTCTGGATTCAAGTTATTTTGTCTCTTTCAGTATCCTGTAGAACCTCCAACTAAAACCTGCCTCCTTTTAGAATCCAGGTGTGTATTTCCTACAGGGGAAGTTGATGTTCAGCTAAATGACTGAGTCCTAATTCTGGTTGGGAAACTGGACTGTTGGTTCCTCTGGAAGCTCACCTGGAATACAAACATTTCTCCGACTAAAATTCTGTCAAATTACAAAAATTAAAGAGGATCCGATGTGAAGTAAAAACTAAAATATCAAAAGAGAAAGATTAAAATTCAAGGCCAAACCAAACAAATTTTGCCTAAAACTGAACAAATTTAAATTAAAGCCCAACAAATTTTGAGAAAACCAAACAATGTTGGCAACAACTGAACAAATTTCAGCTAAAGCCTGGTAAACTGACTGAAACCTCCCGATGTTTGAATAAAATCTAACTGTTGACTAAAACCTAGATTTTTGGCAAAATCAAATACATTTTGGCTAAATCCTACATTGTCTTTGGTTAAAATTCAAAGTCAAGCTTTGACCAAGAACCAAACATTCTGGCTGCAACCCGAGATCTGGAGAACTGCAGGTTAAACCCAAACTACAGTAATGAACAAAATCATCTTTATATCTGCTAAATCTCAGCATGTTAGCTTCGTTCTTGTTAGCATTTAGCCTAAAGCTCTTTGGCAGAGCTGCAGACTTTAGTTAAACCTGTTCTGGGGCTACAGTTTTAATCCTAATCCTCTCAGAATGTTGAAGGTTTGCTGTAACAATGTTTGGTTGTCGCTGTTCCAGGAGAGTTTTGGGTTTACCTCAGAGTTGTGTTGTCCTCGGCAGCGTTGTCGAGAACACTGGCGTTCAGCAGCTGACTGACTGTTGCTACAGCCGCCACTCGGACACTCTGCAGACATTAACAGAACGAAGATGAAGTGATGAAGACCTCTGCTCAGTTAATAGAAGAATATTGGCTAAAGCCCCACAAACATTGGTGAAAACCCTGTTCAGTCAGTAGAAAGACCCAAGAGGCACAAAGTTAAAGATGAAACATCTTTTCAGCGTTTCAAGCCACAGTTTCATAGTTGTTGTGTAAGAAATGGAGAGGATGCAAAGTTTGGACACCAAGAGAAGGTCTCAGGTGGTGTCAGACGTTAACGCTATGTTACGTTAATGCTTCAGCGTCATCCTCTGTAACATTTGAGTTAAACCCAACTAGACTGGACTAATATGTCACAAATGTTACCTTCACACCTTTCTGTGTCAGGGAGGTCTGGAAGCTTTAAAGCTCCTAGACACTAAAAAATCTGCAGGTCCTGACAACCTCCCTCCTTGCTTTTTGTGCCTGGCAGTAAATATCACAGCTGAACCAGTATCACATATTTTCAGTCTTTCTTTCCAAACCATTGTCATTCCTGATGTCTGGAAATTTGCTTTCATTCTCCCCCTACTGAAAGGCGTTGATCCTATACAGTTAAACAACTCCAGACCCATTTCCAAACTCTGTATCTCAGCTGAGGTTCTTGAAAGGCTGGTGAACGATCAGATCAGCGGTGGTGTCGCAACGGTTAAGTCTCTGGACTACTGATCATAAGGTCAGAGGTTCAAACCCCGATGTGGCCACTGTTGGGCCCTTGAGCAAGGCCCTTAACCCTTCCTGCTCCAGGGGCGCTGTACTGTGGCTGACCCGTCACTCTGACTCCCCCCAATTGGGAGAGATGCGAAAATCAGAATTTCCCCTCGTGGGATTAATAAGGGATAATAAAATAATAAAAAAATAAAAATCAAGGAGTTCTAGACTTTAAACTGTATCTTATCTCCTCATCAGGCTGGTTTTAGGAAGCAGCACAGTACAGGAACTGCTTCAATGAAAGTTTGAAATGATGTTGTGGAAGCCTTGGAGACCCAGAATTATTGTGCTGCAGTCTTCATTGATTTGTTCAAGGCGTTTGATACTGTTGACCATGATATTTTATATCAGAGGCTGTCAGATATCGGCCTATCAGATCAAGTTGTTGGCTTGTTCTTCAATGATCTCACTAATCAGGAGCAATGTGTGCAGCTCTGTGGTTTCTCCTCCACCTTCCTGGATGTTATAAAAGGTGTTCCACAAGGTTCTGTCTTAGGACCCACTCTCTTTACTATTAATGTCAACAATGTGGCTCAAAACATAAACCCATCTGTTCATCTTTATGCTGATGACTCCATCATTTACTGTTGCCTTGTGTTTGAACATCTTCAGTCAACATTTGACATCATTCAGTCACATCTGTTACACCTCAGACTGGTGTTAAACACTGACAAAACAAAAGTTATGATGCTTTCTGGTACAAAGAAGTACTTCCTGGTTTTACAATCCACAAGGTACCCCTAATGAGTTAATGGCCTCTTACGTATAAACACCTCGGCATCTCAATTAATGATAGTCTCTGTTTTAAACCCACATCAAAAAGCTTTTAAAGAAACTGAAATTAAAGTTGGGTTTCTTTTTCAGGAAACAATCCTGTTTTTCTTTTAATGCCAGGAAGTGGCTTGTTGCTGCTACCTTCTAGCCTGTCGTTGATTATGGAGATATTGTTTACATGAATGCCTTGACCTGTTCTAACAGCCTGTTGGGTGCTGCTTATCATGGATTAGATTTATAACAGATTGTTGGATATTGTTTATCATGGATTAGATTTATAACGGACTGTAAACCTTTCACACCACTGCTCTTTGTACTCCATGGTCAACTGGTCATCACTGTCCACTGGTATCAGTTCATTTACTGATCCATCCTTGGTCTGCTGCCCACATATTTATCCTCTGTCATGTCACGTAAACAGTTCAGTCATAGTCTACGTACCCAGGACTTCATTACTTTCACCATCCCCTCAGTCCAACCAGAGCTCAGCTAGACAGCTTTTTCAATGTGGAACTCACCACAGCAGAGTCTGAAGATGTCCCACTTGATTCCCCTGGAGGACTTCAAACGTCTCTTAAATATGATAGAAACATCATCTTTTAGGACTTGTTCTTGTTCTTAGTGTTTTTACATTTTAACTTCATTGCTTGGCACGTTGCACATCCATGTTGATGTCTACGTTATGTTTAGTCATGAATCTGTCTGGAACTCAGTGTTATATTGTATTATTATATTGTCTAGTTCAGGTCCCTTAGCGTTGTTTGTCAGTGACTTGGTGTTGTCTTGTTCTGTTATTTGAGGACAGGTCTCTGTTGAGAATGAGACCCCATGTCTCAATGAGATTACCTGTATAAATAAAGGCTAAATAAAGAATTAAAAATGCAGCGGATAGTGGTGAACACCAAACATTCTGTCTAAAACCAAACAAGCTGTGACAAAATCAGAACAATTTTGGAGTAAAACCACACGTTGTCTGAGTAGCCTGAGTACAACTTAACAATTCCTCCATGAAACCCAACAAATTTTCACTGAATTTGATATATTCTGACTTAAACCTAATAACACTTCCTGGAGCTCAACCTGGCTTCAGTTTTCCTAAATCACCTGGTCTCAGCAGCTGATGTCACTCAGCATCACAGTTTCTGTTCACCTGGATAAGAACTAAAGTTTCAGCAACTGTTTCCACATTTCTTCTTCTGTGGTTTAACAGCTGAAACTGCTTCGATGAACTTCTGTTGATGTTAATGTTGTTCGGCATATTTTGTTTTTTTTAGCCAAATAAAAAAAAGTAGAGATCAATAACTTCTTCGATTTGCAACAAAAAGTTGAACCTCAGAGATGCTAAAACCACAGATGTGAAACTAATGAAGACATAAAATGCACAGAAAAAGAGAAATGAACCACACTGGTTTGTGGTTGGCGGTTTATCAGGATCTGGTTGAAACTCAGATTAAAGAATGTCTTGTCCATGGGTTTGTTTGGTACCTCTGTGGCGTTAGGAGACAGCAGCAGTGTGTTAGCGATGCGAGCTGCTGCTGTTACGTTTTCTGAGGTCAGTTCTTCAGGTCTGGACGTCAGGATCTGAGTGCTGGTCGCCAGTATCTCTAAATCAGCTGCACTGGTGAGCTGAGGGAGGAGAGACAAGATGCTTTTCAGATGTTCCTTTATCAATCTGCCGTCTGGCTGAAAGACAAACCGCTACTGAAGCTGGACGTCCAGACGCCTCCACTAATTCAACCCAGTGTTCTGTGTTCTCACATTCTGCTGGATGTCGCTGAGTGTCTGGTCACACTGGAGGACCTGTGGACGGTCGAAACTCGGTGATCCGTTGTTGGACAAGCACCTGGTTGAAGCTTCAGGTTTACCAGCTGAGAACGGTGGCAGAAGAAGACAGAGAAACATCGGGACGATAAGGAGACCTGAGCTATGAAGTTCACCACTCAAGGACAACAAATCTGACACAAACCCAACAGAGTTTGGCCAAAAAAAACCTAACAAATGTTGGCTAAAATCTAACAAACTCTGACCAAAACCCAACAAGTTAGCTAACTGTCACAGTTGTTGGCTAAAACTTAACATTCAGGCTAAAACCCAACAAATAGTGACTTAAAGCTAACAAATATTGGCTAAAACATAACCACCATTGGCTAAAATGCAACAAATGTTGGCTTAAATCCAACAAATGTTAGCTAAAGCTGACAAAACTTTATATTCGGGATGAAGTCTAACAAATGTTGTCTAAAATCTAACAAATTCTGGCTTGACACTGACATTCTGGCTTCAGCCTCACAAAAGTTGGTTGAAACCTAAATTTGGGCAAAAACCCAACAAACTGTGATTCAAACCAAACAAATGTTGGCTACAACCTACAAAATTATATTCTAGATGAAGTCTAGCAAATGTTGGCTTAAACCTGACATTCTGGCAGAAACGCGGACTGGTGACATCACGCTCCCGGCGTCTGCTGAGACTGCGCCTCCTAGTGGATGATCGCTGAGGCAGCAGTTTATCAATGAAAGGCGGGATTCTGCTCCTAGGGGCAGTGGTGGCGCAACGGTTAAGTCTCTGGGCTACTGATCAGAAGGTCAGTGGTTCAAACCCCGATGCGGCCACTGTTGGGCCCTTAACCCTTCCTGCTCCAGGGGGCGCTGTACCGTGACTGACCCGTCACTCTGACTCCCCCAATTGGGGAGATATGCGAAAATCAGAATTTCCCCTCGTGGGATTAATAAGGGATAATAAAATAAAATAAAAAATAAAAACCTTCAGCAAGTTGTCCATGTAGTTTCTCATTCATCCAGGTCATGGTTATGATTTAAACAACTTTGGATAACTTCAGCAAGTTGACTAAAATCTTCACTAACAATGGCTAAAACCAAACAGACTTGGACTAAAACCAAACAGATTTGCACTAAAACCAAACAGAACAGAACTAGACTAAAATCAAACAGATTTGAGCTAAAACCAAACAGACTTGGACTACAACCAAACAGATTTGGACTAAAACCAAACAGATTTAGACTAAAACCAAACAGACTTGGGCTAGAACCTGACAAATTTTGTCTAAATCTTCCTTCTGAAGATGAACGCTAACCAGTGTTGACCAGAACCCAAGACATCCTGACTAGAACGTGAACATGGTGGTGGATAAAGCCCAGAGGAACATGATGGAGGACAGTTGGACTCACCAGCGCTGGTTCCTTGAAGACAAACCTCCTCAGAATAGGAGAACCATCCAACTGGTGTTGCTGGGAACTGGAATCCATCCAGCTGCTGGGAGCTGCAGAAGTTTGCTGAGACGACAGGAGAGGAAGAGTTTACTGATCACAGATCAGGGGGTCCATCTACTGAGCTGCACTGATCAGTCTGTATCGGTCAGTCTGCACTGATCAGTCTGTATCGGTCAGTCTGCACTGATCAGTCTGTATTGATCTCTTACCGACTGAGCAGGTCTCTCCGGTCCATTCATCAGGACAGATGCAGACTCCATCCAGTACTAAACCACCATTAGAACACACCAGGAGGGTGGTGGTAGTAGTAGGAGGATCAGAAGTAGGAGGAGTAGTAGGAGATTGAGGACATGTAGTAGGAGTATTAGGAGTAGTAGTAGTAGGAGGAGGAGTAGTATTAGGAGTAGGAGAAGTAGTATTAGGAGCAGTAACAACACCAGGATTAACAGTAGTAGTAGTAGGAGGAAAAGTATTAGGAGTAGGAGGAGTAGTAGGAGTAGTATTAGGAGTAGGAGAAGAAGGAGGAGTAGTAGTAGCAGGACTAGTATTAGGAGTAGGAGGAGTAGTAGGACTAGTATTAGGAGTAGGAGGAGTAGTAGGAGTTGTATTAGGAGTAGGAGAAGTAGTAGGAGTAGGAGTAGTATTGGGAGTAGGAGGTGTAGTATTAGGAGCAGTAACAACACCAGGATTAACAGTAATAGTAGTAGGAGGAGGAGTAGTAGTAGGAGTCGGAGGATTAGGAGGAGTAGTAGGAGTAGTATTAGGAGTAGGATAAGAAGGAGGAGTAGTAGGAGTAGTATTAGGAGTAGGAGGAGTAGTAGGAGTTGTATTAGGAGTAGGAGGAGTAGTAGGAGTTGTATTAGGAGTAGGAGAAGAAGGAGGAGTAGTAGGAGTAGTATTAGGAGTAGGAGGAGTAGTAGGAGTAGTATTAGGAGTAGGAGAAGAAGGATGAGTAGTAGGAGTAGTATTAGGAGGAGTAGTAGGAGTAGTATTAGGAGTAGGAGAAGAAGGAGGAGTAGTATTAGGAGTAGGAGACGAAGGAGGAGTAGTAGGAGTAGTATTAGGAGTAGGAGAAGTAGTGGGAATAGGAGTAGTATTGGGAGTAGGAGGAGTAGGAGGAGTAGTATTAGGAGTAGGAGTAGTAGTATTAGGAGCAGTAACAACACCAGGATTAACAGTAGTAGTAGGAAGAGTATTAGGAGTAGGAGGGTCAGTAGTTGCTTGGGTTGGAATACCACTAGCTAAAGGTTCAGTAGTCCCCTCTGGAGTCATAGTAGTACTCTCCGAACTGATTGCAGTACCTACAGGAACAGTATTCAAAGTTTTACATGAGGCTTAAGGAACAGCAGGTATTACTGAGAAGTATTGCAGTTTCATTAGTAGCAGTAATTTGTTATTTATCAGTATATAGTAATACATACATAATGTGGTATTTTATAGTAATAATAGCAGTAGTTAGCTTAACAGTGACAGCACCTAGCATGCTAATGTTTAGCAGGAAATTAGCTTAGCATGCTAACAGCAGTAAATGAGTTCAGCTGGCATGTTTTATAAGAGTTGTACAGGTAAATAAAGTAAAGAAATGATGTAAATAAAGTAAACAAACAATGTAAATAAATTCTTTCATCATTTCACCAAACTGACGCCATAATAAACCTAAACAAAGACATGAAGCCAGTAAATCTCATCCAGACCAGAACATTCTCGTAGGCAGCTTCAGTCATGTGGTTTCACCTGAATCGTATCAAACAGAAAAGTTTCTCACCCAGCAGGAAAACCAACCAGAACCAGAACCAGAACTGGACGTCCATGTTGGTCCGAAGTAAAGTCCCCAACACGGTGAGTTTGTGTTTAGCTGCAGGAAGTGATGTCGTCTGTTCAGGATCTAATCCAGACTCATTCTGAGGTCTGACAACAACACCATAAATCACCTGAGGAGGACTTTGACTCTCAATGGTGTAAAAGGTCCTAAAATAATAAACCTCCACCAATTTACTGGAGGGAAAGTAGAGCCAGGAAAGACCACAGGAAAGTTTCCTTTATTTAATACTGCAGTTAGAATCAGGGTTCTGCAGCTGGGAGTGAATCCAGATGTTCTGAAACATCTGGAGGACTTCAACCTTCAGCTCCTGAAGACTCTTGGTTCTACCTGAACATCAATAAATGTTTGAAGTTCTGTTTGTTCCCAAACAAACTTCACATTAATCATCCTAAACCTGTTTTCTGACGTTGTACTTTTAGAAAAGAGCAGAATTTATTTAATCGAGTTCATCAGCAGAGATTCAAACATTTTGAAGACTGTTTCCATAAAACCCATCAGTTCTTCCAGAACTAACTAAAGGTTCCTTTATTCAGCTGAATATATAGAATCATGTGATTCAAGAGGTTCTATAGTGTATTTTAGCACGTTAATGTTCAGATTATTGGTACATTAGTACATTAATGTCCAAGTTTTAGACACTTTTCTGTGATATTTTCTAGATTATTGTCACTTTTGTGTGTTATTTTCTAGATTATTGACAATTTGTGTGTTATTTTCTAGATTATTGTCACGGTGCGGTTAGGAGCCCAAAGGGAGAAAATGCACAGTACAACAGAGACTGGTGTGAGGCTTACAGGATTTATTAAACAATTAACCAACAGAGGGAACATTCTGGGAAAAATGAAAACAACCTAGAACTAAGGGCATGACGAATCTCTGGGAGAAACTAAGAGGGAGACGGGGAAACCTAACTGACTCACTACGGGCTGGATCTGGGGAGGTGGCTGGATCTGGGGAGGCGGCAGTCCAGAGGAGGGAGCCGGTCTGCTTTAGGCCGGGGAAACAGGATGAACCGGGGGCAGAGAGAGAGAGAGAGAGGAGGAGAGAGAGAGAGGAGGAGAGAGAGGAGAGAGAGAGGAGGAGAGAGAGAGAGGAGAGAGAGAGGAGGAGAGAGAGGAGAGAGAGGAGAGAGAGGAGGAGAGAGAGAGGAGGAGACAGAGGAGGAGAGAGAGAGGAGAGAGAGGAGGAGAGAGAGAGAGGAGGAGAGAGAGAGAGAGAGAGGAGGAGAGAGAGAGAGGAGAGAGAGAGAGAGAGAGAGGAGGAGAGAGAGGAGAGAGAGGAGGAGAGAGAGGAGAGAGAGGAGGGGAGAGAGAGAGAGAGAGAGAGGAGGAGGAGAGAGAGAGAGAGAGAGAGGAGGAGAGAGAGAGAGGAGAGAGAGGAGAGAGAGGAGGAGAGAGAGAGAGAGAGAGGAGGAGAGAGAGAGGAGAGAGAGGAGGAGAGAGAGAGAGGAGAGAGAGAGGAGGAGAGAGAGGAGAGAGAGGAGAGAGAGGAGGAGAGAGAGAGGAGGAGACAGAGGAGGAGAGAGAGAGGAGAGAGAGGAGGAGAGAGAGAGAGGAGGAGAGAGAGAGAGAGAGGAGGAGAGAGAGAGAGGAGAGAGAGAGGAGAGAGAGAGAGAGAGAGAGGAGAGAGAGGAGAGAGAGGAGGAGAGAGAGGAGAGAGAGGAGGGGAGAGAGAGAGAGAGGAGGAGAGAGAGGAGAGAGAGAGGAGGAGAGAGAGAGAGGAGAGAGAGAGGAGGAGAGAGAGGAGAGAGAGGAGAGAGAGGAGGAGAGAGAGAGGAGGAGACAGAGGAGGAGAGAGAGAGGAGAGGAGGAGAGAGAGGAGGGGAGAGAGAGAGAGAGAGAGGAGGAGAGAGAGAGAGAGAGAGGAGGAGAGAGAGAGAGGAGAGAGAGGAGAGAGAGGAGGAGAGAGAGAGAGGAGAGGAGGAGAGAGAGAGGAGAGAGAGGAGAGGAGAGGAGAGAGAGAGGAGGATGAGAGAGAGGAGAGAGAGGAGGAGAGAGAGGAGAGAGAGGGGGGAGAGAGAGAGAGAGAGGAGGAGGAGAGAGAGAGAGAGAGAGGAGGAGAGAGAGAGAGGAGAGGAGAGAGAGAGGAGGAGAGAGAGAGAGAGAGAGAGGAGAGGAGAGGGGGAGAGAGAGGAGAGGAGAGAGGAGAGAGAGAGAGGAGAGGAGAGAGAGGAGGAGGAGAGAGAGGAGGGAGAGAGAGAGAGAGGAGGAGAGAGAGAGAGAGGGAGAGGAGAGAGAGAGGAGGAGAGAGAGAGGAGAGAGAGAGAGAGAGAGAGGAGGAGGAGAGAGAGAGAGGAGGAGAGAGAGGAGGGGAGAGAGAGAGAGAGAGAGAGGAGGAGAGAGAGAGAGGAGAGAGAGGAGGAGAGAGAGAGAGAGAGAGAGAGGAGGAGAGAGAGAGGAGAGAGAGGAGGAGAGAGAGAGGAGAGAGAGGAGGAGAGAGAGAGGAGGAGACAGAGGAGGAGAGAGAGAGGAGGAGAGAGAGAGAGCGAGAGAGGAGGAGACAGAGGAGGAGAGAGAGAGGAGGAGAGAGAGGAGGAAAAAGGAGGGACAGGGAGAATAAAGGGAGGTCAGGTGGGGGCTGATCCAGGGAGGGAGCCCTGGCAATTATTGATACTTTTATGTATTATTTTCTAGATTATTGATACTTTTGTGTATTATTTTCTAGATTATTGATACTTTTGTGTATTATTTTCTAGATTATTGATACTTTTCTGTGTTATTTTCTAGATTATTGATGCTTTCTGACATCCAGTAATTCAGATTTTTGCAGAAATTGTTGTTTTCTTCTTCTTCTTCAGTTTTTGGAGAACAACCTGACTCTTTGTGTGTCTGTGCAGCTGACTGAGGACGTTGTGTTGCTCCAGATAAAGTCGGTGTCGTTGTGGCGCCACCTTCAGGCATGATGGTTGCCAGGCGACCTACTTCCTGTTAATGATTGGAGGCTGGATGTCCTCCAGGGTCTGGACGGTGAATCAATGCTTCCATCATGGCTCAGCTGGTCGAATGTGTCCCCAACTTCTCTGAAGGTCGGAACAAAGAGGTGAGAACCTTTAGAACCGTCTAACGGAACATTTATTAACTTTATCTGTTCTCAGCTTCATCAACCGTCTGCTTCTGACTAAATACTGTCTCAAAGGTTCTCAATTTCTGGTGAATAATAAACACTCACTGTGTTCATGTCACCGTTATTTACTCATTGCTTCGTGTTTTTGGTACTTTTGTGTGTTAATATTCATGTTTTTGGTACTTTTGTGTGTTAATATTCATGTTTTTGGCTCTTTTGTGTGTTAATATTCATGTTTTTGGTGCTTTTGTGTGTTAATTTCCAGGTTTTTGGAACTTTTGTGTGTTAATATCCTGTTAATTGACAGTTTTTTACATGAATATTTAGTTTTTGAGGTTTTTGACCCTAAAAGTCTTTTGAATCTTGAGGAAGGGTTAGGGTTAGGGTCTGGAACACCAGAACCCTGGACCAGCTGGAAGCGGTCATTAATTATTACATGGAGCTTCAGAGGGAAGCTGTGTGACCTTTGATGGTTTTCTGTTTAACCACCAAACATGCTGTCAATGATCAGCTGCAGTTTCACAACGTTTAAACCCTCTGGTTCACCGCATCAATAATCAATAATCAATCAACCAACGCTCACACTGAGTGTCTGAAGGCCTGAAACTCTGACTCTCTTCAGAAAAGAACCAATCAGAGCCTTTATTTGGCTTCATCAGGTTATCTGACAGGCATGTAATCAGATTACTTCTAGTCAGAGCGTAAGAAAGGAAGTTAACATTAATATCTAAGGTTTTAGTGTTTCATACGTTAATATTCAGGTTTTAATGTTTTTATATGTTAATATCCAGGGTTTTAATGCTTTCTATACGTTAATATTCAGAGTTTTAATGTTTTCCGAGGTTAAGATTCAGATTTCTAGGAGTTTTATATGTTATTTTATCCAGGTTCTTCATAGTTTAGTCCATTTATAACCAAGTTTCTGGTACTTTTGTGCATTAACATCCAAGTTTTTGGTACTTTAGTAGATTAATATCCAAGTTTTTGGTACTTTAGTACATTAATATCCATGTTTTTGGTACTTTAGTCCGTTAATATCCATGTTTATGGTACTTTAGTCCATTAATATCCATGTTTTTGGTACTTTAGTACATTAATATCCATGTTTTTGGTACTTTAGTAGATTAAAATCCATATTTTAGACACATTTGTGTGTTAACGTCCAGGTCTGAAGTGCAGATTTTGCAGGCAGAGCCAGTATTTCCATCCTAACCGCAGGGTTTCTGTGTGTTCAGGTGATCGATGCCATCTCAGCGGCCATCTCCAACACCTCCGGCTGCAGCCTGCTGGACGTGGACCCTGGAGCCTCCACCAACCGGACCGTCTACACCTTCGTGGGCTCTCCGGAGGCGGTGGTGGAGGGAGCACTGAACGCCGCCCGGCAGGCCTTCAGCCTCATCAACATGAGCAAACACTCAGGTGAGTCCTCCAGAACCAGACGGAGAAACCGGACCTTCTTCTGGTCCATCTGGGTGCTGTCTGGTTCAGCGGTCCTTTGTTCCTGGTGTTTGGTAGAAGAACCAGACTCTCCTTCAGGTCTTGAGGGTTTGTCCTGTGTCTCTTGGTGTTCAGGTGAGCATCCTCGGACCGGAGCGCTGGACGTTTGTCCCTTCATCCCCGTCCAGAACGTCACCATGGACGACTGCATCCGCTGTGCAAACCTGTTCGGACAGAAACTGGCCGAGATGCTGCAGGTTCCTGGTGAGACAATGATCTGCTGCTGGATTGTTGGAGGAAAACCAACGAAAACATTCATGTAGAAATGTCTTCTATATGTACACAGCTCCAAATATCATCACACTAACAGCTCCGTGCTTCACTGTCAGGACACTGTCTATACCTGCAGCTCTGATTAGTGGTACTATGACTCCTTTACCTCCTGATTAGTGGTACTATGACTCCTTCTGGACCTCCTGATTAGTGGTGCTATGACTCCTTCTGGACCTCCTGATTAGTGGTACTATGACTCCTTTACCTCCTGATTAGTGGTACTATGACTCATGATTAGTGGTACTATGACTCCTTTACCTCCTGATTAGTGGTACTATGACTCCTTCTGGACCTCCTGATTAGTGGTGCTATGACTCCTGTACCTCCTGATTAGTGGTACTATGACTCATGATTAGTGGTACTATGACTCCTTTACATCCTGATTAGTGGTACTATGACTCATGATTAGTGGTACTATGACTCTACCTCCTGATTAGTGGTACTATGACTCATGATTAGTTGTACTATGACTCCTTTACCTCCTGATTAGTGGTACTATGACTCCTTTACCTCCTGATTAGTGGTACTATGACTCCGGACCAGTGGTACTATGACTCCTTCTGGACCTCCTGATTAGTGGTTCTATGACTCCTGATTAGTGGTACTATGAGTCCTGATCAGTGGTACTATGACTCCTTCTATTCCTCCTGATTAGTGGTACTATGACTCCTGATTAGTGGTACTATGACTCCTGATTAGTAGTACTATGACTCCTGATTAGTGGTACTATGACTCCTTCTGTACCTCCTGATTAGTGCTACTGTGACTCCTGATTAGTGCTACTATGACTCCTTCTACAGTGTATCTCTATGGAGAAGCAGCTCGTACTGAGTCGAGGAGGAATCTTCCGTCGGTGAGAGCTGGAGAGTATGAAGCTTTACCTGATAAGGTGAATCTCTGCTTCCTCCTCCAACCTTCTGCTTTTCTTCTGCTTCCTCTAAAACATCTGATTCTCAGTGGTTCCAGTTCGTTTCAGTTCCAGTTTTTATTTCAGCTCCAGCGTCCTGAGTGGATCCCTGACTTTGGTCCGGCTGTGTTCGTACCATCATGGGGCGCCACGGTAACCGGTGCTCGCAAGTTCCTGATCGCCTACAATGTGAACCTGATCAGCACCAAAGAACAAGCTCACCGCATCGCGCTGGACATCCGGGAACAAGGCCGAGGGAAGGACCAGGTCAGTTCACCCACCGTTTACGTATTTTACAAAAGTTGTTCTTTTATTTTAATTCCAATTTAGAATTTCACTTTTTTCTTTTAAGAATTTTTGAAAGTTATAGAATTTTTTTATGTGACGGTTGTTTTTGTTTCAACAAAAAAAGATTTTTTCAACAAATTTTTCCATTTTTTCCCCTTGATTTTCCGATTTTTTCCTGCTGATTTTTCTAAATTATTGTTGCAAATTTATTCCATCGGCTTTTCCTATTTAATTTAATTTTATTTTTTGGAATATTTTCTGTTTTGTTCTTTTTTTTTTACCCCAAAAATCTTTGTTTTTTCAGATTTTGTTTCAGACAATTTTTTAAAATGTTAAAAAGCTGATTTTTTGATATTTTTCTTCAGATTTTTTTAAACAGTTATTTTTTTAATTAGATTTTTATCTTTTATTTTTCTGATTTATTTTTTTCAATTGTAGTCAATGTGGTTACTTCTTAGTTTTTGTCCTCAGTCTGTTGGTTCTCCTGTGGTTCTCTTATGGTTCTCCTGTGGTTCTCTTATGGTTCTCCTGTGGTTCTCCTGTGGTTCTCTTATGGTTCTCCTGTGGTTCTCTTATGGTTCTCCTGTGGTTCCCCTGTGGTTCAATGGTTCTTCTGTGGTTCTCCTGTGGTTCTTCTATGGTTCTCCTGTGGTTCTCCTGTGATTCCCCTGTCATTATCTTATGGTTCTCATGTGGTTCTCCTATGGTTCTCCTGTGATTCTCCTATGATTCCCCGGTGGTTCTCTTATGATTCTCCTGTGGTTACCTTATGGTTCTCATGTGGTTCTCCTATGGTTCTCCGATGATTCCCCTATGGTTCTCCTGTGGTTCTCCTATGATTCCCCGGTGGTTCTCTTATGATTCTCCTGTGTTTACCTTATGGTTCTCATGTGGTTCTCCTATGGTTCTCCTATGATTCCCCTATGGTTATCCTGTGGTTCTCCTATGATTCCCCTATGGTTATCCTGTGGTTATCTTATGGTTCTCATGTGGTTCTCCTATGATTCTCCTGTGGTTATCTTATGGTTCTCATGTGATTCTCCTATGGTTCTCTTATGGTTCTCCTGGTCTCCGGTGCTGGTCCAGCCTGGTCTGCTACAGAAGGTCCAGGGGATGGGCTGGTTCCTGGATGAGGCCAACCTTGCTCAGGTGTCCACCAACATCCTGGACTTTGAGGTGACGCCGCTGCACAGCGTCTACGAGGAGATCTACAGAGACGCCGAGGTCAGTTAGAACCAGGGTTCATACATGTTCTAGACAACACGCTTCTTCATACATGTTTTATACAACATATTTCCTACAACATGTTTTTTCATACATGTTCCCTCCAACACATTCCTTCATACATGTTCTAGACAACACGTTTCTTCATACATGTTTCCTCCAACACGTTTCTTCATACATGTTTCCTCCAACATGGTTCTTCATACATGTTTCCTCCAACATGGTTCTTCATACATGTTTCCTCCAACATGGTTCTTCATACATGTTTCCTCCAACATGTTTCCTCGTACATGATTCCTCCAACACGTTTCTTTATACATGTTTCCTCAACACGTTTCTTCATACTTGTTTCCTCCAACACGTTTCTTCATACATGTTCTAGACAACACGTTTCTTCATACTTGTTTCCTCCAACATGGTTCTTCATACATGTTCTAGACAACACGTATTTCATACATGTTTCCTCCAACACGTTTCTTCATACATCTTTCCTCCAACACGTTTCTTCATACATGTTTTATACATCATGTTTCCTCCAACATGTTTCTTCATACATGTTTCCTCCAACATGCCATGGTGGTTCAGGACCTGAAGCTGCCAGTGGTGGGCTCTCAGATTGTGGGTCTGATTCCTCTGAAGGCTCTGCTGGACTCTGCAGATTTCTACATCCAGAGAGATCAACTCTTCGTCCTGGAGGAGGAGCACAAAGTCCGCCTGGTGAGCAGCCGAGTCCTGGAACTGTCCATCAGCTTTATGCAACGTGTAAAACATACAACATGTTTCATACAACATATTTAAAACATACAACATGTGTAAAACATACAACATGTTTTATGCAACATATTTAAAACATACAACATGTGTAAAACATACATGTTTTATACAACACATACATGTGTAAAACATACATGTTTTATACAACATGTGTAAAACATATAACGTGTAAAACATACAATGTCAACCATACAACATGTGTCAAACATACATGTGTAAAACATACATGTTTTATACATGTGTAAAACATATAACATGTAAAAAATACATGTGTCAAACATACAACGTGTCAAACATACATGTGTCCGTGCAGCGTGTGAAGGTCTGTGTTTGTGTTCAGGTCATCAGTAAGTTGGGCCTCGACTCCCTCGGTCCGTTCAACCCCAGAGAGAGGATCATAGAGTGAGTCCTCCACCTCTAACGGTCTGCTGTGGTCTGTTAGTTCTGACCTGTACACCCTCTCACATGTAAACCTTACCTGTACAGGTACATGGTGAAGCCGCAGGATGATGGACGGCTGGTGTCTTTGTCTCTGCAGCAGTTTGTCCGGAGCGTCGGTGCTCGGACGGCAGCTCCTGGAGGAGGATCGGTTTCTGCTGCCATCGGCGCTCTGGTACGACCTCCTTCCCCGTACAGAATCCTCCAGCAGAGTGAGACCTCTCACCGTAATGTCTGTGTTCTCCTGCAGGGGGCGGCGCTGGGCTCCATGGTCGGTCACATGACCTACGGCAAGAGGCAGTTTGAGAACCTGGATGCCGTCATGAGGAGGCTGATTCCTCCGTTTCATCAGGCCACAGACGACCTGCTGCACATGGTGGACGCTGATACCTCCGCCTTCAACAGCTACATGGTGACCACATACCTGGAGACACACCTGGAGACACACCTGTATATACACCTGTAGATACACCCGGAGATTCCTGTAGATACCTGTAGACACCTGCAGATATCTGTAGATACCTGTAGACACCTGCAGATATCTGTAGATACCTGCAGACACCTGCAGATATCTGTAGATAGATCTGTTTTACAGTAAACTATGTTTCCATTGTACTCTACAACGAGGTTTTTTTGGCGATATATGAAACTATGATGTTTTTATGATCTGCTACAGACAGAAACATTTTTATTTATTCTCACTGAACCATAACATTGAACCAGTCTGGTTTGATCCTGTTTGTTCTGTTGCAGGCGGCGCTGAAGATGCCGAAGACCACAGCAAAGGAGATTAGAAGGTGACCCGATAATAAAATCTGGATCACACTAAAGGTTTTAATGAGTGGTCTGAATACATCATCTCCAAATCTGAAAAGTTGCAGTACTCTGTCAGGCCACTAGGAGGCAACAACACCTGTAACTGACTCAGCTTCTGTTGGGTTCAGTTCTTATTTCTTTGAAACTTATTTGGTTTATTCATTAGTTTTGTGGCCTTCTGTGGTTGTTACAGTTTTAAAGGAGTTTTGTTGATTGCTGTGTCCCCCGATGAATCACCACCTTATCAGAGGGGTTTGAGTGTCCCTGTGATCCCGGGAGCTATGCTGTCGAGGGCATTAGCCCCTGGTAGGGTTGCCCAAGGCAAATTGGAAGAAAAGGAAAGCTGCCACCTCACCCAGTTTCTCACGGGGGGGGGGGGGGGGGGGGCCTTGGGGCCCCGTGGGGCTCGGTTGGGTACAGCCCAAAAAAGTAACACGGGGTCGCCATCCTGCCCCACCACTCACTGGGCAGGAAATCGGGGTCAGGTACTATGTCCACCAGGCAGTAGGCAGGAGTGGGCATCTAGGAGCACCGCCCTCTGGTGGTGTAGACTTGCTCTGGGGACGTGGAACGTCACCGCACTGGGGGGAAGGAACCTGAGCTGGTGGAGATGGAGCGATACCGGCTAGATATAGTTGGGCTCACCTCCACGCACAGCAAGAGTTCTGGAACCAGAATCCTGGAGGGGTTGGAGTCTCTGCTTTTCTGGAGTTGTCCAGAGTGAGAGGCTCTGGGTGGATGTGGGGATACTCAGGAGCCCCGGGCTGAGCGTCGCTTTGTTGGAGTTCTCTCTGGAGAACCAGAGGGTCGCCTCTCTGAGGGGAAACTCTGACTGTTGTCTGTTCTTATGCACCAACAGCAGTTCAGAGTATTCGGCCTTCTTGGTGTCTCTGGGTGGTTCCTGGAAGGGGGACCACCTGGGGACTCCATATTTCTCCTGGGGTACTTCAAAGCTCATATGGGCAACGATGGAGAAACCTGGAGGAGGTGATTGGGAGGAACGGCCTGATCTGAACCTGAGTGGTGTTCTGTTATTGGACTTCTCTTCTAGTCATAGACTGGACATAACAAACACCACGTTGGAGCATAAGGTTCTCATAACTGTACCTGGTACCAGAGCATCTTAGATCAAAGGTCTGACGATCGACTTTATAGTCGTATCATCAGACCTGCGGCCATATGTTTGGACACTCAGGTAAAGAGAGGAGCAGAGCTGTCAACTGATCACCACCTGGTGGTGAGTTGGATCCGATGGAAGGCTGCTGGACAGACCTGGTAAACCCAAACGTGTAGTGAGGGTGAACTGGGACTGAGCATTCTGTCCTGGTCGTGGAACAGTGGATCAGATCTGGAGCTGCTGAGGGGGTCATAGGAGTTCGACCAGCCAGTCTACATGTGGTTTGTGGATCTGGAGAAGGTCTACGACCGTGTCCCCCGAGGGGCTCTGTGGGGGGTACTGAGGGAGTATGGGGTACTGAGAGAGTATGGGGTACTGAGGGAGTATGGGGTACTGAGGAAGAATGGGGTATTGAGGAAGTATGGGGTACCAGGATCTCTGATACGAGCCATTAGGTCCCTGTACAACATAAGTGAGAGCTGTGGCCACATACTCAGCACAAAGTCAGACACGTTTCCAGTGGGTGTTGGTATCCTCCAGGGCTTGGGGAGGGATGCTTGGAATGACCTGCATCATCTGCTGCCTCCACGACCAGACCCCGGATAAATGGAAGAAAATGGATGGATGTTTGTTGTGTTTTCGGACACGTTAAAGTTCCTGCTTTGCTGTTTGTTGTGTTTTTAGACACGTTAAGGTTCTGTTGTTTTCAGGAGAGAAGCAGCGATGCAGGCCGGTCTGCAGCGAGCCGTTGGCGTCCCGTTGACTCTGGCTGAGAGGATCAGCATCCTCTGGTCGCCGCTCAGAGAGATGGTCGTCCACGGAAACATCGGCTGCAAGTCCGATGCTCAGGTGAGAAAACTCATCAACCTGCTCTGTCTCCATTCATAAAGTATACAACAGAATTGTGAGAAAAGCTGCAGATTAACTCGTTGGTTTACAGGTGGCAGCTAAGGCGTTGGAGGCGGCTGTTTTTGGAGCTTATTACAACGTCATGATCAACCTCAAAGACATCACCGATGACGCCTTCAAAGCGACCGTAAGTGTTCCAGCCTCTCCTTAGATCGTCTGACTGAAGGCTGTCCTTAGATCATCTGACTGAAGCCTCTCCTTAGATCATCTGACTGAAGCCTGTCCTAATCTCCTTCTGTTTTGTCGCTGCAGATGGAGAAACGAGCATTGCTGCTGCTGCAGGAGGCAAAGGAAAATGCCGCCGCTGTCCTCCAGGCCGCTGAGAAAAGAAAATGAACATCTGGAATGACATGGAAATGTCAAAGATACCTCTGATTTCTGTTACAGTCATTTAATAAACCAGGAACACTGACACTGAAAACCAAACTCGGAAATGTTAATATTTGGTTTATCTTCCACTCCTCTGGACACTATCCCTACCATCAGGCATGGAGGTGGAAATATTATTATACTATCAATTTAACTGACTCAAGTCTGAGGCAGAAAGACCACAAATGTAGTTGAAGGGCACCAATTCTGGTGCCCTTCAACTACATTTGTGGTCTTTCTGACTTGGTTCTACGGGTTCTCGATGGGTCTAAGTCAGGACTTTGGGGGGACCAGTCTAGAACCTTCATTCCAGCCTGATGGAACCATTTCTTTACCATGTCTGATGTGTGTTTGGGCTCATTGCCTGGTTGAAACAGCCAACTGTGTCCAAGATCAGCCTTCTGCTGATGGTTTTAGGTTTTCCTGAAGAACGTGGAGGTGATCCTCCTTCTTCATTATTCCATTTACTTTGTGGAAAGCTCCAGCATGATACTGCCACCTCCATGCCTGATGGTAGGTTTGGTGTTCTTGGGATTAAAGGCCTCACTTTCAGGTTTTGTTCCATCTGACCACAGAATTTTCCTCCAGAACCTTTTCTTTGTCCATGTTATGAGTGGAGCTTTAAGGTTCTGCTTCTAAAGGAAGAACCTCCTTCTTCATGGATCCTCTAGAACCCTGTGGACACTAACAGCTGTATTCCAGCAGCTTCTCATTCATCCAGAGCTGCTTTCTGATGATTCTTGGTTGACTCTTGACCATCATGACCAGTGGTCTCTCAGCAGCAGGTGGTAGTTTGTGTTTTCTTCCTGATGGTGGCAGTAACACACCTGGACCATGAACTTTATTCTGACAAACAGATGTTTTTGGATCTGAAGCTGCTTTCAAATGGCATCAAGTGAATTTCTGACTGGTTCAAGTCAATGATTTTCTTCTTCAGATCTTTGCTGAGCTCCTCAGACTTTCCCACTGTAGTGTTTGAGTCTAATGAGTGGATCTAATGGTTCTATTTAAACTGGATCAGAAGAGTCAGCAGCTGTAGTCAACTGGAATCACTCAGACATTAAGAGGCCATGAAACTAAGAAATTAGATTAACACACCTTTCTACATCCACAAAACAGATGATTCAAGTTACTGTATGTATATTTATGATCCAGCAGATAGACGAACTTTAATAAACATATAAAATAACCAAAATACAGCAGTGTTTCCTCTAGGATTTATTTCAGCAGTGGCAGCAGGCTCTGCAGGAGCTGTGGCAATGTAAACAAATGACATTTGACTGCAGATTTTACTTGTACAACCTATTCATTGAATGGCCAGTTGAAAATAGCTTGTCAAAGGCTGAATGTAAAAAAAAAAACAAAACAAAACAACTATTTGAACAAGCTCATCTGAAAAATGCAGTCAGCAGTTATGCATACATGGAGTATAGATATTAGCTTAATGCTATCAATAGTTTACTCCTGTTAGACACTGAGTTGACACCGGGCCCAATTAACTGAAGCTACCGATGTGCTATGTAATGTTAGCTGGCCATCAATATTTTGCGAGTGTCTATTTAACTTGTAAAATCTATTATGAGTTATCTTCAGCTAATAATTTTTCTCTGGTAACCTGCTGCCCTATTTTCCAAGATGTCACTCCTCTGACTCTGACCTGGAGTCTGGATGCTGGACGGGACGTCACTTTCAAGGCTGCGCTCTCGTGAGTAATTAACGTTGTATTAACCCGACGTATCAAAGAGTAGATACTGAGCAGGATAGTTATCTGTAGTTTACCTTAGTACTCGCCAGTACCTGACACAGTGCAGGACTCTGTTGTGAAGGTGGAGACATGCGGCGGTGGTGGATTAGCAACAATAACACAAAAAAAAGAAAGAAATTTGAAGGAGCGGCAGCTAGGATTTAGGAATGGCAGCTTGCCGCTGCTGAATGAATGTAGAGGAAACACTGTACAGGATCGTTTTTGTGAAAGATTCATATTTCAGGGATTCCACCATAAATTCAGAGTTCTAGGAGTCAATAGAAACTAAAGACTGATGATAAACATGGACTCTATAGTTGCCAAAACTTTTGTTACCAACTGTATGTTTAAATTTCAGGATAAGAAAACTTTGTTACCTCCAGGACTCTGTTCTATACATGTACACTAAGTAGTATCTCCATATTCTGTGTCCCCTGAGGGGCTCTGTGGGGGTACTGAGGGAGTATGGGGTACTGAGGGAGTATGGGGTACTGAGGGAGTATGGGATACTGAGGGAGTATGGGGTACCAGGCTCTCTGATACGAGCCATTCAGTCCCTGTACAATCAAAGTGAGAGCTGTGTCCACATAGTCAGCACAAAGTCAGACTCATTTCCAGTGGGTGTTGGACTCCTCCAGGGCTGCCCCTTGTCTCTGATCCTGTTCTGGTCTTCATGTACAGGATCTCAAGGATCAGCTGGGGTGAGGAGGGTGTCTGGTTTGAGGACCTCACGATCTCATCTCTGCTTTTTGCAGATGATCTGGTTCTGTTGGTTCATCAGACCTTCAGCAGCACTGGAGTGGTTTGCAGCTGAGTGTGAAGCAGTGGGGATGTGGATCAGAACCTCCAAGTCTGAGGCCATGGTTCTCTGATGGAAACCGGTGGATTGTTCCCTCTGGGTTGGGGGGGAGTTGATTCCCCAAGTGAAGGAGTTCAAGTATCTCACGATGTTGTTCAGGAGTGATGGGAAAATGGAGCTAGAGATGGACAGGAGGATTGGTGCAGTGTCAGCAGTAATGAAGGCGTTGTACCGAACCGTCGTGGTGAAGAGGGAACTGAACCTCAAGGAGTTTACCATCCATCTATGCTCCAACCCTCACCTATGGTCATGAGCTCTGGGTAGTGACCCAAGGAATGCGATCGTGGATCCAAGCGGCTGAAATGAGCTTCCTCCTTAGGGTGTCTGGGCTCAGCCTTAGAGATAGGGGGAGGAGCTCAGACATCCACAGGGAGCTTGGAGTAAAGCTGCAGATCCTTCACCTCTAAAGGAACCAGCTGAGGTGGTTTGGATATCTGATTAAGATCCTCCAGGGAGACTTTCTTTGGAGGTTTTCTGAACACATCCTCCTAGGAGGAGACCCCGGGGTAGACCCAGAACCTTCTGGAGGGATTATATATCTCATCTGGCCTAGGAATGCCTCGGGATCCCCAGGAAGAGCTGGAAAGTTGGTGGGAGGAGGAACGTCTGGAATGATCTGCTTCATCTGCTGCCTCCATGACCCGACCCGGGATAAGAGGAAGAGGATGGATGGATGGATACTTTTTCTTTTGGAGCTGCTGTAACTGAGAATTTTCCCCATTGTTTGATCAATAAAGTTTATCTTATAAGATAAGATAAGATAAGATAAAGTTCTTTATTTCTCCCCACTCCAGGGGAAATTTACATTGTTACAGCTGCTTTATTTACAATATATACAAGGGTGGCAAAATTTTTTAACAGAAAAAATAAAAATAAAAATAAAGTTTAAAAGTGCAGAGATGTGCAGTGCAAGAATGTCAGTGCAAATTTTATGGTTTGGGGTGGTAATGATATAGTCCAGTTTATGTTAACATCAGCCAGTGATGCTGATGTTGTAAAGTCTTATAGCAGATGGGATGAAGGACCTGCGATAGCGCTCTTTCTTGCAGGGTGGATGTCTCAGTCTGCTGCTGAAGGAGCTGCTTAAAGACCCCACAGTGTCATGCAGTGGGTGAGAGGGATTGTCCATGATGGATGTGAGCTTTGCCAACATCCTCCTCTCACCCACCTCCTCTATGGAGTCCAGGGAACAGTCCAGGACAGAACCGGCCCTCCTGACCAGTCTGTTTAGTCTCTTTCTGTCCCTTTCAGTGCTCCCTGCTCCCCAGCAGACCACTGCATAGAAAATAGCAGACGCTACCACAGAGTCATAAAATGTCCTGAGCAGAGTCCTGCACACTCCAAAGGACCTCAGTCTCCTCAGCAGGTGGAGACGACTTTGGCCCTTCTTGTACAGGACCTCTGTATTGTGTGTCCAGTCCAGTTTATTGTTGAGGTGAACACCCAGGTATTTGTATGTGTCCACCATGTCAATGTCCAAACCCTGGATGTTCACCGGTTCAGTCTGGGGTGTCCTCCTCCTGCTGAAGTCCACGATCATCTCCTTCGTCTTACTGGCGTTGAGCTGCAGATGGTTTCGCTCACACCAGTCCACAAAGTCAGAGATGACCATCCTGTACTCCCGCTCGTCCCCTTCAGATACGCACCCAACAATGGCTGTATCATCGGAGAACTTCTGGAGGTGACAGCTCCCAGAGTTGTAGTGGAAGTCCGATGTGTACAGGGTGAAGAGAAAGGGGGAGAGCACTGTCCCCTGTGGACCTCCATGCTGCTGACTACCACATCAGACACACAGTCCTGAAGCCTCACGTACTGTGGTCTGATGGTGAGGTAGTCGATGGTCCAAGCAGCCAGGTGACAGTCTACTCCCGCTCCTTCAAGCTTCACCCTAAGCAGAGAAGGCTGGATGGTGTTGAAAGCACTGGAGAAGTCAAAGAACATGACCCTCACAGTGCTGCTGGGTTTCTCCAGGTGAGTCAGTGATCTGTGCAGCAGGTAGACCACTGCATCATCCACTCCAATGTTCGGTTGGTAGGCGAACTGCAGTGGATCCAGATACTGGCTCACCTGGGGACGGAGGTTCTTGAGGACGATCCTCTCCATGGTCTTCATCAGGTGAGAAGTGAGGGCCACAGGTCTGAAGTGGTTAGGCTCCCTGGGGTTCCTGGTCTTAGAGACAGGAACCAGGCAGGAAGTCTTCCATAACAGAGGAACCCTCTCCAGACTCAGGCTCAGGTTAAAGATGTGCAGCAGCACCTGACAGAGCTGGTCTGCACAGTCTCTAAGGAGTCTGGAGCTGATTCCATCAGGACCTGCAGCTTTCCTGGTCTTGATCTTTTTAAGTTCACTTCTCACCTGATCAGCTGTTATGGAGAGGCAGGGGGAGGGTGGCAGGGGGAGGGGTGATGGGGCTGTATGCGGAGTCCGGAGGTGGTAGAAGACGGGGATGGGAGGAGGGGTGCTGTTGGTGGTGTTGGTGCTAGAGAGCTGAGGTGTGAAGAAGGAGCTGGCTGGTCGGTGCTTTGATGAGAGGGGGGAGGAGTGGGAGCAGAGTCGAATCTGTTAAAGAACAGATTCAGCTCATTGGTCCACTCCTGGCCTCCTGCTGCAGCTCCCCTCTCATGGCCTCTGCTGTAACCAGAGATGGATCTCAGGTCTCTCCAGACCTCCCTTGTGTTATTGTCCTGCAGGTGAGATTCCATCTTGGTCCTGTAGCTGGCCTTGTCCGCCTTGATCTTCTTCTTTATCTCCTTCTGCACCCTCCTCAGCTCCTCTTTGTCCCCAGATCCAAAGACCCTCCTCTTCTCCTTCAGCAGGGCCTTCAGTTCCAGGGACACCCAGGGTTTGCTGTTAGAGAAACACCGTACTTTCCTGGTCGGTACGATGTTCTCTGCACAGAAGTTGATATAGTCCGTAACAGTGTCTGTCAGTGCATCAATGTCCTCCCCGTGTGGACCACACAGCACATCCCAGTCTGTGGTCTCAAAGCAGTCCTGCAGCGCCTCAGTGGCCTCGTCAGACCACTTCTTCACATACCTGATGGTGGGGGGTTGTTTCTTCACCATAG
The DNA here is from genome assembly GCF_022539595.1 of Amphiprion ocellaris. Classification (NCBI taxonomy): domain Eukaryota; kingdom Metazoa; phylum Chordata; class Actinopteri; family Pomacentridae; genus Amphiprion; species Amphiprion ocellaris. The sequence goes on along the minus strand of NC_072789.1, from coordinate 17,980,618 downwards.
GTATGTAAATGGGCTGCAGTCTCACCAGGTTGTGATCTGAGTGGCCCAGTGGGGGGAGGGGTGAGGAGCTGTATGCATCCTTGATGTTTGCATACAGCAGGTCCAGGGTTTTATTGTCTCTGGTATGGCAGGTCACGTACTGGGTGAACGTGGGGAGAGTGGCAGAGAGCGATGCATGATTAAAGTCTCCTGAGATGATAATAAGAGACTGAGGGTGAGATGTTTGCAGCTGGGACACTACACTGTGGATGAGTTCACAGGCTGCAGCCGCATCAGCCGAGGGAGGGATGTACACAGTAATGGCTATTACATGTGAATACTCCCGGGGCAGATAGAACGGACGCAGACTGACCGCCAGTAATTCTACATCCTTAGTGCAGAGCTGCTCTTTATAACTAATATGTCCAGCATTACACCATCTCTCATTCACATACATCGTGAGGCCCCCACCCTTTCTCTTACCACTCTCCCTCGCGTTCCGGTCCGCTCTGACCAGATGGAATCCGTCCAGAGTTAAAAGTGAGTCCGGAGTGAGTTCGTTCAGCCATGACTCCGTGAACATCATGAGGCTGCTCTCCCTATACTCCCACTGCAGCCTGGTCAGCGCCGTCAGTTCTTCCATCTTATTCGGGAGAGACCTCACATTCCCCATAATCACAGATGGAACGGACGGCTTGTAGCGTCTCCTCTTCTCCCGATGCTTCAGTCCTGCCCGGCATCCTCTCCTCCTTCTGCGGAGCTCAGCTGGGATGTCTGGTCTCTCCCACGACGGCGGCCTGGCCTGGCTCAGTGCCAACAGCTGTTCCCGACTGTAAACAATGGAGCCATGGCTGAACGGGTCACCAGATGCGGATTTAAAAAGTTCCGAAAACAGTAGTAAACAAAGTAGGGAAAACACTATTTGCACATCCATGTCTGTCCCGTACAAAAGCGTCACCCTACTTGCTGAAAAGAAAAACTTAAAAAGAGAAGAAAACTACAAAAATAACTAAACAGACCTAAAGTTAACCGGAGCTGCTGTAACTAGCTGCCGCTGGCACGGCGCCATCTTATCTTATCTTAACAAGCTACTATATTTTTATATCCAGGCAGATCACACAACATCAGACTAGCTCTATAGCAGGATTGACACTGACAGACAAAATAAATAGTAAGAAGGAGGCTAATCTGCTGCATGTTGAGAACAGAAAACTCAGTATTGTTGACAGACTGTAGGGCCAAGGTGGACCATTCATTGATGAGTAGCTGCAGAATCCAGCAGATGACCTAAAGACCAAGAGAATGAGAGATGAAGGGACAGAGATACCTCAGTATCACCACCAAGAACCAGGTGTGTCTTCAGGATGTTCAACACTGAAGATGTTTCCTCCTGAACAGTTTGGTGACAACCTGAAGGTTCTACTAGGACCAAGGACAGGTCTACAGGGACACTGAGAGACTTTAGTTTGTCCGTAGAGCATCTCCTCTTACATCAGGTCTGGGCTGAATGAGCCTTTTCAGACATACAAGGAGCATAATTGTGGTCTTTCATAAAATACCAGTAGCCATAAGAAGCAAAATGACAGAAAAATAAAGCTAGGACATCTTCTAGTTCTACAATAAAGATTGATTTGAACTGATTACCTGGTGTTGTCCCTCCCGAAAGGCATTTATAGCCTCCCCCTGGTACGTGGTATTTGTGGTTTCTTCTATAGTTCATCATCCTGTGAAACAGGAAGTGAAGTACACTTCTGTCTGTCAGAGGCTGCAGCTTTCAGTCGACTCCGTCTGGCTTCTGGATCTGATCATGGGTCTCCTGTGGATGGTTCTGCTGGTGGTTCTGGTCGGTGCAGAGGCCCAGAACCTGATGGAGGTGAAAGGGATGCTGGGTAAAGACGTCAGTCTGAACTGCTCCATCAGGAATACTGATATCCTTTGGTCCATGGAGATTCATAACCACTTAAAAGTGTGTATCGGACGAACTTATCATGATGATGTACCCAGTTTCTGCTCTCCTGGTTTAGAATCCAAATATTTAATGATGGATAACAGACTAGTGATTAAAAACATGACATCAGAGGACCGAAGACTTTACCTGTGTGGCAGGAAGATCCGTGGTGACGTTCGTTTTCTGGACACTTTCCTCCTCATCTCAGGTAAGAACAACATGAAGTCTCCTGATCTGTGTTTTCATTAATGATAGAGTTTAAGGTTGTTTGTTTTCTGGTTGGATAAAATATTCTGTCCAGAGAAACATTCAACAGGATCTGTGTCGGTAAACAGCATCAGAAACCCAGAATTAAGACATTTAAGAGGCAAAATTATCACAAAGATACAAAAACAAGCAGATTTTATCTCTAATCAACAACTGAAGACCAACTTCAGGGTCCAAGCAGATGAAAGTTGATTCGTGTCCAAAGAAGGACAAAGTTTCTGCCTCAGAAATAACACCTTTGTTGTGGTCAACCTCAGCTTCTACTGAGAACTTCCTGTGAAAAACCTTTACTCTACCTCAGTTTGCTTCTAGTTTTATTACAGGCTCAGTGTCTCCATCTGCTGGACAGTTTCAGTCATCACCACCTTCTAACCTGAAGATTTAAACATCCTTTAACTGTGAAACTTCTCAGACACGACAAGAGAACTTTGATCAGAGTGAATCTAGTTTTAGAGAACTGTTGTTTTCTTCCAGATGTTCCAGATGTTCTTCCAAGTCCATCTGACTGCAGAACCCAGAACCAGCTGGTCCTGGTTTATCGCTCAGCCCTCGTAGTTACCGTCCTCGTCTTCCTCATCATGGGTGAGTTAGCTAGCTGTAGTTAGTGGTGTTTTCCGATCAGCTGACTCACCCGTCGCTCTGCTGGCAGGTTTGGTTTGTCTGTCGTCGTATCTGAAGAGTAAAGAACGAACCCGACAGGTGGACGAACCTCCAGATGTGACCTACGAGAACTCAGAGACCCTTCAGACTGTTCAGGTAAACCAACCACTGCTGTTAGCATTGAGACTGTGAACGCTAATGCTAACAGCAGCTACTTTTTATATGAAACAGTATCACTGAATGAGCCTCAATGACAAAAGAAAAACATGTTTTTAATCATTTCTGTACATTCAGTGAAACCTACATGTGTAAATCTTTTAGCTAGTATTCATAGCTAATGCTAATGCTAACAGCTTCAGTCAAAAATGGACTTCTGTTTTTGGTTCTTGAAGATGTTTCACCTTCATCCAGGAGGATTCTTTAGTTCTACCTGACTGGGGAGGAGTTCCAGGTGTCAACAATAACATCCTGACCTCCCTCCCCAGGCGGTTTTAGAACCGTTAGAGACTGTTTAGAACCGAACAACCCGAAACAAACATGAATAATGTTCACCAGGCAGCCTCAGGTTTCTATTCTTACCTTCAGACCACATGACTCCCAGGCCTCCAGGTGTTAATGAAAGTGAAACCGCCTGGGGAGGGATCTCAGGTACCTGATCGGTGTCATAGAACCTCCACTGTTCAGAGATGCTGTTCCAGTCCAGACCGCAAAGTCCACGTTCTGAATGAACCCAAACACCTATGATCAACTTCAGCAGTATCTGAACAGTCTGAGTTACCTCACCAGGTGGTTCCACCTCCATAAACACCTAGTGTTGCCCCTCACCAGGCGCTTTGGACTTCAAGAACCAGAACATCCAGTTTCTGCTGAAGCTCAGAGGATTGTGAGACCTGATGTCTGAGAATTTACACATTTATTACGGCCAAAGCTAACATCAGCTGCTGCTAATGCTATGTTTCATCCTCTCTGACTGCTCACAGTACTATCTACTGCAGCACTACTACTCCAGTGTACTACAGTACTATCTACTGCTGTACTACTACTCCAGCGTACTACAGTACTATCTACTGCAGTACTACTTCTCCAGCGTACTACAGTACTATCTACTGCAGTACTACTACTCCAGTGTACTACAGTACTATCTACTGCAGTACTACTACTCAAGCGTACAACAGTACTATCTACTGCAGTACTACTACTCCAGTGTACTTTTAGTGTTCCAGGTTGAGGAGATCAGGTCTCAGCCAGCCGGGCGACGATGAAGAAACTCTGAAAGATGTTTCTGCTCTTCGTCCAAAGTTGAAGAAATCTAGTTTTGAGTTTCTAAAGAAGAATTAAAAATAAACTTTATTGTATTTTTGGCCTCAAATGAGTCAATAAAACCTGAATACTGCATCAATACTGTGTAGTTTTAATGTACCACAGGAAAAATACACAAATATACTCCTTAAAGAAGTAAACGGCTGTGAGTTCTGTGTATTTTCTACCAGTTTAAACTCTCTCAGGTTGGAATTCAACAACAGACACCATAATACTGTCTCATACTATAAGTTTACAGTATTAGTACTGCAGTAGAAGTAGTATTTGTAACAGTAGCTGAAGTTTTAATTAGTAGTTTGAAGTATAAATCTAGCAGTACTAACTGTAGCAGTAGTGAGTTACAGTAGCAGGAAAATAGCATTGGTAGTTGTACTGTAAAGTTTCTGTAATCAGAATAGCAGTAGTTATTACTGCAGGTAGTAGTACTAACAACATAGTCATTAACAGTAGTAGTAGTAGTAGTAGTAGTAGCACCTAGTTCACCTGGAGTTTTAATAAGAAACAGTGGTAACGGATGTAGTACAGGTAGCAGTCAAAATGAGTGGTTGCAGTATTTGTGATTGTAACAGAAGTATTTAAAGTACTTTAGCAATCATAGTAGTACTAACATTAGTAGTTAGTTACTGTAGCAGAAGAACAGCATTGATTTGTAAAGTTTCTATAATTGTAAGAGTAAAAAACTATTTAAATAAAGGTATTTATGGGGTTAGTAGTACTAATAACAGCAGTAGTACACAAGGATTATGGGTAGCTGTAGTAGATACTGCAGTATTAGTGGCAGTATCATTCAAGAAAGCAGTAGAAGCAGCAGCACTTGTAGTTTTAATCAGAACAGTGGTAAAAGATGTAGTACAGGTAGTGGTACTAGTTAAAATATGAGTAGTAGTAGTAGTAGTAGTAGTCATAGTAGTAGTAGTACTAGTAGTAGTCGTAGTAGTAGTAATAGTAGCAGTAGTAGTAGTAGTACTAGTAGTAGTAGTAGTGAAGTAGTAGTAGTAGTAGTACTAGTACTAGTAGTAGTAATAGTAGTAGTAGTAGTAGTAGTAGTAGTAGCAATAGTAGTACGAGTTCCAACATGATTAGTAGTAGTAAGTAGTAGTCATATTGGTACTGACAGTAGAATCAGCAATTGTAGTATTTAAATGTTAAAATACCACAGTATTGTAACATTTGTAGTACAAACGGAAGTTCTAACACACTGAAACCTTGTATTATTGCAGTAGAATGTGTACTTGTAGAAGTAGCAGTAATAGTTGTAGTTCTAAGGAGACTGTAATCGTGTTGCAGTATTAGTTGCAGTATTCTGGTCCTGTATTGTGTTGCAGTAACAGCTTTCAGACAGCAGATGGAGCGCCATGATCAGTTCAGACATGTTGAAGTAATGATGGTACTCAGATACTCATAGTACTGCTACCATCAGTACTGGTACTTTCACAGGTTACTCCATGTACTACCATGTTGCTGTTGCAGTTCTGCTACGGATGAAATATGAAGTTCCTACTTCCTATCAGAACTATCTGGAGTCTTTTCATCCATCAGGGTTCCTCAGATCTGAACGGAGTATTTTTACCTCCCAGGTAGTTTTCAGGTCCTTCAGGAGGAACGACCAGACATCTGTACTGTGGAGCTCCAGGACTCTGTTCTGTACATGTACACTAAGTAGTACCTCTGTACTCTGTGTATCTATACTGCTGTCCTGGTTCTGGTCCTGTGGAGGAGTCCTGGTCCAGATGCTCCCTAAAGTGTTGCTGCTGCTGCTGGTAAAACTACTCCACTGATCAGGTCCCTGTAATGCAGACCTGAGACCCTGACCAGGCAGTTTAATGTTCTGGGGTCATCAATGGGTCATGAGTGGTGTCGGTGGAAAGAAGAACCTCCTGGAACTCCTCAGCAAGCAGTTAGAAGTGAAGCAGGAATCCAGACCACAAGTTGTTCTCCTGAAGCTGCTGGATGTGAAAGTTTTCCTTCTACTGTTCCAGACTGAAGGTGAAGCAGCAGGATGGAGGTGTTTGTTCCTTTAGTCTTTTACTGCTCATGAATCCACTTCCTGTTCTTGTGAATCTTGAGAGACCTAGCTGGTATTTGTGGTTTCTTCTGCATGACATCATCACCCAGTAAAAGAGGAAGTGAAGAACACTTCTGTCTATCAGAGGCTGCAGCTTTCAGTTCATTCCGTCTGGCTTCTGGATCTGATCATGGGTCTCCTGTGGATGGTCCTGCTGGTGGTTCTGGTCGGTGCAGAGCCCCAGAACCTGACGGAGGTGAAAGGGATGCTGGGTAAAGACGTCACTCTGAACTGCTCCATCAGGAATACTGAGATCTACTGGTCCCTGGAGATTCATAACCACTTAAAAGTGTGTATCGGACGAACTTATCATGATGATGTACCCAGTTTCTGCTCTGATGATTTTGAAACCAAATATTTAATGTTGGACAACAGACTAGTGATTAAAAACATGACATCAGAGGACCAAAAACTTTACTTGTGTGGCAGGAAGATCAGTGGTGACGTTTGTTTTTTGGACATTTTCCGCCTCGTCTCAGGTAAGAACCAGTTTAATGAAGTAGTCTAACATCACTGTTGATTTGAAGAACTTTAACGTCCATTTCAAGGTGCAGAACAAATTCACAAAACTAGTTTTATTCTGAATCATTAAGTGTCCGCGTCTCGCTTCAGAAAAAATTAAGTTCCAGATGTTTGAGGATGTTTGAGGAATCTGCTTCCTCCTGATGTCTGAACATTTCTAGAACCTATTAAAGGTTCCTCTGTGTTATGAAAGAATAATGATGTTGATCTGACACCCAGATGAACTGAAGCAGCTTCAGAGGTTAAAGTTCTGATTCCTGGGTCAGTCTGAAGGTTTTAGAAGATCTGTTTGGTGTAACTTTACTTTAGATCTTAAATGTCTTAAATGAACCTCGAAGGAAATGATGTCACAGGAAACAGGGGCTAGAAAACGGTCTGCAGACGTCTGTTAAATGTAGTTTAAATCCGTCTAAATGTAGAATGTTTATCTGACAAACTGACAGTGAAGTAGTTCTAAAACTACTTTTACAGAAACATCTAGAGCTGCTGAGGGTAATTCCAGATCCAGATGTTTTCACAGATTATTTGTTATTCAGGACCTCAAACTAAATTCTCTAAATACTCCAGCTGGTTTTAGAGAACTTCATGTTCTATTTTCGTATTTCTGCCCTAAACAAGACATTTAAAGGTTCAGTATCTCCAGAAATAAAACTACAGGCATGAACTGTGGTGAGATCAGACAGAACAGTTTATATTAGATCAGAACAATTGAATGGATCCAACAGAGGATGCAATTTAATTATTGGACCTTGAAAATAAAGTAAATGTTCGATATAGTGTCTCCATAAGGTTCCTGTACGTGAATATAAATGGATCCATGTGTCTACAAAAATACAGTCTTTGTTCCACATTTCTCCAACTGTTGAGGCTCTAACATCAGTAGAATCTGATGTGTTAAAGTTGGACCAGACTAGGTTCCAGTTTTCAGATATTTAGACTAGAAATCTGACCAGAATGAATGAAAACTGACCAAAATGTCATAAAATGTATTCAAAATGACTCAAAAATATGTCAAAAAGAAGACATAGATTGTCAGAAATAACTGAAAACCTTTCAGCAATGTCAGGAAATTCATCTAAGATATGTCTGAAGGACGGTAAAGGTGTCGACACTTTCTAATGTGACTCGAGACTCGTTCATAAAGACTCAGTATTTGACTAAACTCTTCTCCTTATGGTTGGATGGAGATTTTAATAGAACTTCTGGTTTCTTTGTCGTTTTCTTCTTTTCAGATTCATCTACTGACTCAGACCAGAAGGACCGGATGAACTGTGAGAACCTTGGCTTACTGCAGAGTAAAGAGGTCGTAATCATCTCACTGAGCCTCAACGCTATCCTCGGTTTGGTCGTAGTAGGTGAGTAGCTCGGTTTTATTAATCTAAGCTTGCTTTTATTAATCCCAGGTTGGTTGAGTTAATCTCAGTTTGGTTGAGTTAATCTCAGGTTGGTTGAGTTAATCTCAGGATGGTTGCGTTAATCTGTAGTTGTATTTTTAATCTCAGGTTGGTTGAGTTAATCTCAGGTTGGTTGAGTTAATCTCTGGTTGAGTTAATCTCAGAATGTTGCGTTAATCTCTGGTTGGTTGAGTTAATCTGTAGTTGTATTTTTAATCTCAGGTTGTTTGAGTTAATCTCAGGTTGTTTGAGTTAATCTCGGATTGGTTGAGTTAATCTCTGGTTAGCTGAGTTAATCTCAGGTTGGTTGGGTTATTTTTAGGCGACTCACCTGATCGTCTGTTTCCAGGTCTCAGCTGTTTCTTGTTGTCTTTGAAGAGGAAAAACAACAAACAGCAGGAAGACGATCCTGAAAGTTTCACCTGTGAGAACCCAGAGCCTGCACAGGTACGCAGTCTGACGATGGTAATGCTAATGCTAATGCTGCTACAACCAGAGGTACTGCTAAATCTACCACTAGCTGCTAACTCCTTTAAGGCTACTGCTACGCCTAACACAACATTAGCTTGTGTGGTCACTGCTGCTGTTAGCATTAGCTATGCCACAGCTAATGCTACTAGCAGCTGCTGCCTCTTCTGCTAATGCCAGTGCTAATTCCTGCTAACATGACTTTTAAAGTTAACTTATTGAGTTCGTCCTTATTTCTGCTGTATTTAAACGTTAACAGTCAGGTTTTGTGTTAAACGTGTTCGAGGTGAACTCAGTTCAAATAAAACTCTGAACACTCAGTATCAGTATTACAGTAATACCTGCTCCAGGTAGTGCTGCTCACTAGCTCCGCCCCTCATCAGGCTTCCAGAAGCTGACCAATCAGACGAAAGTGAGCTATCAGGGATGTATACGTTTGTTTTAATGTAACTAATTAAAACAAGTTAATGAATTATCACTGCTAACACAAATACTACTAAGACTTCCTCCACCAGTACTATCTGTAGTACTACTAATACTACTAACACCTCTAAAACTGCTACCAGTGCTGTTCATACAGCAGTTACTAGTACTCACAGTACTATCTGTAGTACTACTAATACTACTAACACCTCTAAAACTGCTACCAGTGCTGTTCATACTGCAGTTGGTAGTACTCACAGTACTATCCATAGTACTACTCCTGTACTGAGTACTCATGTTGTGTTTCAGTACGAGGAGATCCGGTTTCCTACCAGTAGAGTTGCTGCTGCTGATGCTCCAGATGGAGTATACTACAAAGTTCAGCTTCCTCACTGCTGACAGACACACCCGGGCACACCCGGACACACCTGGACACACCTGGACACACCTGGACACCTGAACCACACCTGGACACCTGGATTATACCTGGACACACCTGGACAGGTAGACCATACCTGGACACACCTGGACCATACCTGGACCACACCTGGACACACCTGGACCACACCTGGACACACCCAGACACCTGGACCATTCCTGGACCATACTTGGACACCTGGACCGCACCTGGACATTGAGATTATACCTGGACAGGTGGACCATACCTGGACATCTGGACCATACCTGGACATTTAAATGATACCTGGACAGGTAGATGATACCTGGACATTTAGATGATACCTGGACATTTAGATGATACCTGGACAGGTAGATGATACCTGGACAGTTGGACTTGTCAGGGACTTGTGGTCTCATTATGTAATATAAACTGATGCTAAACTGTGAATCTTCTTATTTTAAGTCTCCATTAGATGTGAAACTGTCTATTAAACTAATCTTCAGGTAAACTTGGTATTAAACCAATATTCAGGTAAACTTGGTATTAAACTAATATTCAGGTAAACAGTGAAGTCGTCTGTATATAAAATGAGACTAAACTCTGGAAGCTGAAAGATGTTGTGGTTGATGCAGCAGCAGGTTCAGCTGCTCTGAGGGAGGAGGAACCACAAGCTCAGCTGAAGGCTTCAAAGACCAGAAGTTCCTCAGACATCTGCTGCGGTGTTTCCACTGAAAGAACTGGAACTAAATCAGGTTTAATCTCTGATCTTGACCTGGATCTGAGAGTTGGTCTCCTCTTGTGGTTTTCTGGTCTTTGGATCCCAGTAAAGCAGCTGCACTGAGTTCCTTTAATTCTCAGTTACAGACAAACTTCAGACACTTTAGAAATGCCATTTTTAACCACAAACGGTTCATGCAGAAGACAAGCTGAGCGTCTGAAAACCACTTCCTGTTTCAGGCTGAAGGTAGCGGTGTGTTGGCTGGTAAACAGAAAAATAGCTGGTTGACCCTGAACCTACTTTAACTTTATTCATTTGTTTATACTGTAAATCACTTTATCCTCACTTTAATTGAGTTAAAGTCCTGAAACGAGCCAGAGACGTTTCCTTGTTTGTGTCTTTATCAGTTGAGTCATTAGTTGGTGATTCAGCAGGTTTCTAACGTCGTCATGCTTCTGGTTTTCAGCTCAGAGGTCAGAAATGAACTAAAACTGGAGGAAATAAACACGATGAACGAAGAGAAACTGACCAGACTGTTGGTCACATGAACTCAGGATGACAGTCACAAGATCAGATGACAAAACACCAACAGTCCAGTTAGGCACCAGAACCAGGAGAATCCAGATAATACTTAATTTGAATGATATTTATTATAAATAATGTTGAATAGAAATAATATTTAGTAGAAATACTGATATAAATACTGAGATAACTGAGAACAAAGAACCAACAGAGAAACATCACCTCAGATTAAAACGATCCTAAACTGTTGGACATCACAGTAATCAGATTACCTTTAAATAGAGTATTTATTAGTTTACCATGACACCGCCACCTCAGTGCTTCACTGTCAGGACTATGCATCCACTGTGGTAGTCCTGGTCAGGTTCTCACCAAACATCTGGACTCCATCTGAGCCCAACTCATTGATCTTTATCTGACCAAAGAATGTTCTCCAGCATCCATCAGGCTTCTTCTCATGTTCTTCAGCAAACTTTCATCTGGAAGCCCTGATTAGTGGTACTATGACTCCTCCTAGACCTCCTGATTACTGGTACTATTCCTCCTGATTAGTGGTACTATGACTCCACCTAGACCTCCTGATTAATGGTACTATGACTCCTGATTAGTGGTACTATGACTCCTCCTAGACCTCCTGATTAATGGTACTATGACTCCTGATTAATGGTACTATGACTCCTCCTAGACCTCCTGATTAGTAGTACTATAACTCCTGATCAGTGGTACTATGACTCCTCCTAGACCTCCTGATTAGTGGAACTATGACTCCTGATTAGTGGTACTATGACTACATCTAGACCTCCTGATTAGAGGTACTATGACTCCTCCTAGACCTCCTGATTAGTGGTACTATGATGCCTGATTAGTGGTACTATGACTCCTTCTATACCTCCTGATTAGTGGTAATATGAATCCTCCTAGACCTCCTGTTAGTGGTACTGTGACTCCTCCTAGCCCTCCTGATTCGTGGTACTATGACTCTTCTAGACCTCTTGATTAGTGGTACTATGGCTCCTGATTAGTGGTACTATGACTCCTGATTAGTGGTACTATGACCCCTTCTAGACCTCCTGATTAGTGATACTATGACTCCTTCTATACCTCCTGATTAGTGGTACTATGACTCCTCCTATACCTCCTGATTAGTGGTACTATGACTCCTCCTAGACCTCCTGATTAGTGGTACTGTGACTCCTTCTGTACCTCCTGATTAGTGGTACTATGACTCCTTCTAGACCTCCTGATTAGTGGTACTATGACTCCTTCTAGACCTTCTGATTAGTGGTACTATGACTCCTTCTATACCTCCTGATTAGTGGTACTATGACTCCTTCTGTACCTCCTGATTAGTGGTACTATGACTCTTTAGAGAAAATACTCTGAAGTAATCAGTCTACTACTGAGAGGTGAAACTTTAAAATCATTTCAGATTTCAATAATATTTTAAAGTACTGTACTCTCTGGTGCTGTGTAGTGTGTGTACTGTCTCTGTAGCTGTAGTACTGTATGTACTGCAGTACTATGTGGCTCCACTTGGAGGCGCTGTGGCGTTACTCTGAAAACTGTGCAGATCAGCTGAGTAGTAGCAGCAGTTACAGGAGCAGTACTAGTTCTAGTTGCAGTAGTCATAGTAGTACATGTGGTAAATGTAGCAGCACTAATAGAAGTTTTAATATATTTACTAAAAGGACAGCAGCAGTAATTTGGGTAACATGACAGAAGTGTAGTATTAAAAGGGAGTGTAGTACTTAAGTATTTGAGTTTTATTGCAGTACCTGATACTATAAAATGTACTTCACAGAAAATAAATCAAATGTTTCTGAATAAAACCTGAAAAAGTTTACTTTTATTAAAATAATTAAAGGAAAAGGAGCAGAAATGTGATGTTTTCAGGACAGACGGTTAATTTACCACAATAAGACCGGAAACAGGCCCTCAGCACTGTCAAAATAAAAGCACTGCACATGGCTTTATGCTCAGAAGGTTTCAGATGAATATTCCAGCCTAAAGTGAATCATCTGAAAGACAAAGAGCAGCAGAATGTTCATTAGTTTGACTGAAAACCTGTAGTTTAAGAACCTGAACCCAGAAAAAAGATCATTTATTCATCATCTATTAACCTTCTGGTTCTCTGCTTGTTTTTATTAGCATCAGTCGTTTCATGTCATGTTAGCTTCTTAATGTCACTTTAGCTTTGCAGTTAACTTCTTAATGTGACTTTAGCTGTGTCATTAGCTACTTAATGTGACTTCAGCTTTGTCATTAGCTTCTTAATGTGACTTTAGCTGTGTAGGTAGCTTCTTAATGTGACTTTAGCTTTGCAGTTAGCTTCTTAATGTGACTTTAGCTGTCGTTGGCTTCTTAATGTGACTTTAGCTGTGTAGTTAGCTTCTTAATGTGACTTTAACTTTGTCATTAGCTACTTAATGTGACTATAGCTGTGTCATTAGCTACTTAATGTGACTTTAGCTTTGTCATTAGCTTCTTAATGTGACTTTAGCTGTGTCATTAGCTTCTTAATGTGACTTTAGCTTTGCAGTTAGCTTCTTAATGTGACTTTAGCTGTGTCGTTAGCTTTTTGATGTGACTTTAGCTGTATAGATAGCTTCTTAATGTGACTTTAGCTGTGTCATTAGCTACTTAATGTGACTTTAGCTGTGTCATTAGCTTCTTAATGTGACTTTAGCTGTGTCGTTAGCTTCATAATGTGACTTTAGCTTTGCAGTTAGCTTCTTAATGTGACTTTAGCTGTGTAGGCAGCTTCTTAATGTGACTTTAGCTTTGCTGTTAGCTTCTTAATGTGACTTTAGCTTTGTCATTAGCTTCTTAATGTGACTTTAGCTGTGTCGTTAGCTTCTTAATGTGATTATCGTTACTGTTGAACTCTGGTGTGTTCTTGTGTTTATTGTCGTGATGCTTAAATGCAGACGTTTTGACGTTCTTCTGGACTTCTGTTAAATAGTCAGCAGCAGCACAGAACAGAAACATTCCCGTCACGCTCCAGCTGGTTTTACTTTGAAGGGTCGCACACCGGAAACGCCTTTGTAAATTTAGTGTAAATTGACGCTGCAGCGGCAGAGAGCGGAGAAGAAGAAGAGCCGCGTCCGCGTGAAGCGAAACAACGAGAGACCAGAGCAGCGCGTGGACCGGACGAGGACGAATCGGCGGAGCAACGGACGGACTAACGGACGGAGTAACGGACGGAGTAAGGAACGGACTAACGGACGGATTAACAGAGGTCATGTGGAATAAACCGCGAGCGGCGCGCTGAGGAATAATTCCGGTTTCTGTGTGTGTCTGAAATTGTTTGGATGTAACACACACACAGAGAGACACACACACACGCAAGCACACACAAACACACAGTTCAGCCCGGTACCGGACGGCGCGTGCGCAGGTGTGTATGTTTGTGCTTCAGTGTGACGTTTCTCGTTTGTTTTTGTTGTTTTGTTTGTTTGTTTTTAAACCCGTGCGTGTGTGCGCGTGCCCGACGTGTCGCAGCAGGATACAACACACCTGTTTTTACCTTCAGGAAGGAAACCCGCACTGTGCGCGTGTGTGTCCGTGTCCTTGCGCGTGCTGCTGAACTGATTGATGGACAGAAGAAGAAGCGGTGAGTTGGCTTCAATTAATGATCACTTTGAAGCGATTTTATCTGTTTTTAGGTGTTTTAATCTGGTTTTTTTAAATGTCTTTTTAATGTATTTTATCTGTTTTTATGAGTTTTTTGTGTTTTTTTAATGTGTTTTTATGTATTTTTATGTATTTTTATCTGCTGAACTTGTGGATCCTGTGAAGTTCTGCAGCTTTCTGTTGTTTTGGAACTGAAATATGAATCAGCTGATCCAGGTCCCTCTGATGGACACATGGAATGATTGAAGCGTTCCTCATCAGGTTTAGTTTTATCTCCACATTTGTTCAGTTTTTATTTAGTTCCACAGTCAAACTTCCAGGAAACACAGAGTTAGTGTTGGTGTCTGTTTAGTTTTGATTTAAATCAATTTATTGTCCACCTCAGAGCTTCACTGTCAGGACCACACATCCACTGTGGTTCCCCTGGTTCTACTGAAGCTAATGTTCTAGTCATTGAATGGGTGTGTCCAGGTGTTTGAGTCCTCATGGCTCTCTTTCATCACATTATTCTCATTCTTCAGATGGAACACTGAATGTTCTCCTTTGGTTCTCAGAATGTTTGAACACAGAACCATCAGACTGAACTTCACTGTGATTCTCAAACCCTCAGAGGAACAGTTTGGTTCCTTAAAGCTTCATCTGTCCGATTAAAACTGAGAGAAAACATCAAAACCTCATTTTAACCCACTGTGGGTTTATTTTAACCCACTTTGGACTCATTTTAACCCACTGTGATGTCACAGTGAGACGTCACATGGTACCTTTTTAAACCATGTGATGAATCAGAGGTCCATTTCTGAGACGTTCTGATGGGTTCCACAGATGTTGTGAGGTTCTCCTGGCATTTTGTGACATGCTGGATTCATTCTTCTAGAAAATGTTTGTTTTAACCCCAGCAGGAAAAATCTAGAAAGACAGAAAAACGTTTGAGTTCATGGAGATAAAACAAGAAAACATCTCAGCCTCGACGACGGAAAAGATCCTGATTCAAACAGAAACGTCCTCATGTGACACACGCACACACACACACACACACACACACACACACACACACACACACACACACACACACAAACACACACACACACACACACACAAACGCACACACACACACACACAGCCGTCCTTCAGCAGTCTGGAGATAAGAGGCGTTACTGAAATCCACAGCAGCTAACAGCCATCAATTACTCTGTGTGCGTGCTGATACGTTTTCTCTGCTGGATTATGAGTTCCTCGGGAAAATAGGCGACATGCCTTATCAGTCCTCCGGCTGGAAGATAAAACACACATTTAACACACATTAATACACATTAACACACATTAATGCACATTAACACACACGTTAACATACGTTATTAATGTGTGTTAATGTGTGGCATCTTAAACTGTTTTCTGAGACCTCCTGACCTGGTGTGGGTTTTTTTGATCAGAGTGAGACCTCCTGACTTGGTGTGGTTTCCTCTCTGCAGACATGACGAGCTGATCGCTGTCTGAAGATCAACCAGAGGAAGGAAGAGCTCAGCAGGTGATGAAAGGCTGCACAACACATCACAGATTAATGTGGCAGCACAAAGAAAACGTTGAAGACGAGTCATCAAATATCATGTCAAGAAAATGTCGGCTCTTAAAATGTCGCCTCACAAAACATCGGGAAATTCTATTCCATCACCAAACATCTAAAACACTCAGCACATCA
This sequence comes from Amphiprion ocellaris, assembly GCF_022539595.1. Taxonomy (NCBI): domain Eukaryota; kingdom Metazoa; phylum Chordata; class Actinopteri; family Pomacentridae; genus Amphiprion; species Amphiprion ocellaris. The sequence goes on along the minus strand of NC_072789.1, from coordinate 17,964,663 downwards.
CATGTTGAAGTATGAATGCTAATGCTAAATGCTAGTGTTAAATGATCATGGTACGTCTTTAAACTTGTAATAAAATCTGGCGATGCGTCACACTGTCAATGTTGATGAATGTTTTAATGCTTCATTTAAGAAGCTGTGACATCTTCGGATCTGACATCATAACCTGGGATGTCATCGGTTGGACATCGTCGACTGTGACGTCGTTGGCTGTGACATCACAGCCTGTGACGTCATAACCTGTGACACCATAACCTGTGATGTCATCGGCTGTGACATCATAACCTGTGATGTCATCGGATCTGCCGTCATGGCCTGTGACGTCATCGGATGTGACATCATAACCTGTGACATCATCATCTGTGACATCACGACCTGTGATGTCATAACCTGTGACATCATCGTGTGCGACATCACAACCTGTGACGTCATCATCCGTGATGTCATCGGCTGTGACGTCACATCCTGTGACATCATAACCTATGACGTCATTGGCTGTGACATCACAATCTGTGTCATCATTGTCTGTGACGTCATTGGCTGTGACATCACAACCTGTGGCGTCATTGTCTGTGATGACATCGGCTGTGACATCACAACCTGTGACATCATTGTCTGTGATGACATCGGCTGTGACATCACAACCTGTGACATCACAACCTGTGACGTCATCATCTGTGATTTCATAACCTGTGATGTCATCGGCTATGACATCATAACCTGTGAAGTCATTGGCTGTGACATCACAACCTGTGACTTCATCACCTGTGACATCACAACCTGTGATGTCATCGTTTGTGACGTCATCGTCCGTGAGGTCAGAGAGAAGTCTCTGCTGTGTTTCCTGTCGGTTGAACCTGAACATGAACTAATTTCTTTTCTCCGTTCGTTTCTCTGCTTCTTGTCCTGAATTCATTTACTTTTCCCTCTCGTCTCTTTACTCGCTGCCTTGAAAACAGCCATCCGGATCATTTCCTGATTGGCTGCGGCTGAGAGCCAATCAGAGACGGCCCAGGGCGCCGTGTGACAGGAAATTCAATGAGGCTGCTTCTCCTTCACCAGGTTTCCTCTCCATCTGAATATTACATCATAAAAGCGGTTCAGTGACGTTTAAATGAAATCAGACTTTTCCTGTTCGTCCCTGAAGGATGAATTCAGCCGTTGGTGGTTTATTTACCGTCACTGAACCATAAACTTGATGTCACTCAATGTATGGAGTCACGAGGATCATAATAAATCTGTTCACTGAGGAAATGTCCTGCTTCAGTTACTTCCTGTGATTTCAGACATCAGTAATTAGTTGATTAAGAATCTGGAGATTGTTGTGTTAATTTTTTATTTTCATCTGACGGCTCGGCTACAAAGCAAGATTATGAATCTGACACATTAGAACCGTGTGTTTAGAGCTGAAACCATTAGTTTGGTTTCTATGAAGGTTAGTTGATTAACAGTTGATAACTGAAAATCAAATGTTTACTGATTCCTGAAGTATGAACGTTGTCTTTGAGGTGATCTGTTGATTCATTGATTGATCGATCAGATGAGTTTCTTATTGACGGCTTTAACTGTGTTGCAGGTCGATGCCAGAGCAGCTCTCAGGATGAATCCGCTCGCTGCCCTCAGCATTGATCGCTCTGCTCTGGTCGGAGAAAGCCTCCGTCCTCACGGAGGAGTCTTCTATCCCGGCGTCCATCATCTCACTGCAGAAAAACCCCTGCAGCCGGCAGCCATCCCACTCGGCTACGATCTTCTGTACAAACCAGAAGTGACCCTGCTGGATGGCCAGAAGCCTGCTAATGGATTTGTTGGACTGTATAAGAGTCCAGCGTCTGGGCTGCAGAAACCTCTGCTGGTCCCCATTACCGGAGGCGAAGATCTGGGTTTGGACCGCCGAGTTCTACCCAACGACAAGCATTCAGAACTGGGCCTGAACGGCGCCGCTAGCTTCCTGAGGCTGCCCTGGATCAGCCCCTATGCCGACGCTACCATGTACCCATTCCTGGACATGGCCTACAAGGCCTCCTTCCTGTCCCAACCGTCGCCCTTCATCCACCAGCACATGGCGTATCAGTCTTTGTGTTCCAGCGGAAGCAGTACACCTGGCGAGGACCGACTCTTCTACCTGCCTCCTTATATCTCCTCCCCACTCTGTCCACCAATCAGGATGTCTATAGCTGCTTCACCGATGCCCCACTGCCAGGACAAGAACCTGCCGGGCCTCGGTCCTCATCAGGAACCTTCAGCCTTCAGCTCTAGTCCTCAGATCCACCAGGAAACCCAAATAGATCACCACCCAAAGTCCAGTCAGAGCACCTCCACCAAGACTACTCTGAGCAAAAGCAGCATTGTTAGCAGCTCAGCTAGCAGCGCTGCTACATCAGCATCCTCAGTTCCACCTCATCAACCCCTCAGCAGCTCCACGGAACTCCAGAAGACCCTTTACAGAAGCACCTCCTCATCCTCAACCTCCCAGCTCTTTTACAGGAGCTCAGACGGCAACAAAACCAAAGACAGCAGCTCAGACAGCAGCAGTGCAGAGAGATGCTCTTCACCTGCAAAGACACACCTGGACCAAACTGTACCTCAGAAAGCTGCCAAAAACGCCACAGAGAAACCTTTAGATTTGTCTGCCAAAGAGTTGGAAGGATTCCCAAATGGATTCCCTCCCAAATCCCAAGCTCTGGCCAAGCTGGGTTATTTACCACCATCCCGTTTTGAGCCGCGAGCCGGTCAGGACCAGAACCTCAAGGAGGTTCTACTCCCACCTGTTGGCACAGCAGCAAAGACTCCAGATCGTCTTGACAAGATCAGGTCTACACCTTCCACCTGGGTTCCTCCAGGTCCTTCCTCCACCATGGACTCCCAGACCATGAAAAACAAGACCATAGATACCAGTCCTCATCAGCCTCCCAGCTCTCCTGGTTCCTCCACAGCTGAGTTAACCAGTGTTCCCAGTCCGGCCTCAGGGGGGCGTCCTTCTGCCACTCCTCCTCCTCCACAGTCCAATGTTGGATGGACACAAGTCCCTTCTTCTGACTCTGACAAAAGTCCTCCAAATATCAAAGGGGGAAGTCGCTCTGGGAAACAGAACATTGGTCCAGTTACGTCCGAAGCTTCGGAGAACAAACTTCATCCTCAACAGCAGCCCCGTAAGGACAACGGAAACTCATCCAACCAAATCTATGGTGACTCCTACCTCCCTCCAGGCCTAGGCTACACCAACCGCTACATCCCATATTCAGCTGCAGAAAATATGTCCCTTGGCCGAATGTCGGTTCCAGGTAAAGGCCCGGTGTACTCCCATCCACTGTTACTCAGCAGCAGCTTCTACCCGTCATCTATTCCACCAAAACACGGCCTCCCGTTTGGAGTCCATCCATACCAGAACTCCCAGGAGATGCCCAACACTTTCATGTCCACGTATCCAGGTCCTCAAGGCAAAGACCAACCTGAGAACAGGTCAAAATCCCAGGACAAGTTCTGGAATGCAGAACTATACAAGAACCAGGAAAGGCCAGATGCTGACACCAAGAGAGACAAGTCCACAAACCAAACAGCAAACTCTTCAGGTAAAAGCCTCTCTGCAGTCAGGGACGATGTCATTTGCATCGACTTGGTGCGAGATGAGGCAGATGAAGATTCGTCCACCAACAAGTGCAGCACAATGTCCACCAGGACAGAAGGTCCTTTCAAGCATGGACGGAACCACATCCAAGACAAGGAGCCAAGGCCTCTAAAAAACCAGAACGCAGAGCAAAGACCCGACTCGATGCCTCACAATCCTGTTCAGCAGAACTCCTCTTCATCTCAGGAGGTCCCAGAGGAGGTTCAAGAAGACGAGGAGGCCCTCAGTCCATCTCCAGAGATCCCAAAGGAGCAGACGATGCGATGCGCCCGAACTTCTACACAGCAGTATTCTAGAAAATCTAAACCTGGAAACAATGGAGACGCGGTGATGAGCCTTACCAGTGGAGAAAATAATGCTTCTAACGAAACAGAGTCTCCTGGAAATGAAAACCTTAAACCTCACCTGACGACTTCCAAAGACGGTAACTCATTGGTTCCTGTCAGCAGAGAAAGTTGTTCTGGTGACAGTACCAGTTCTAACAACATGGACGCAATCACAGCCCCAAAGAGAACCGGTTATGGGTTCCATCCAGAAGGTCCAGTCTGCAGCAGTGGAGGAAGGACGTGTGGAGATCTCAGTTCTCAGGTTCCATCCTGCAGGAGTTCTAATCCACCTGGAGGAGTCATGACCACGAGGCCTCCAGCAAGCATCAACACCAACCCAAGTAGCTCCAAATGTAACGGAGAGTTCACCAACCGGACTTTCATGGGACCATGTTGTCCAAATGTGACCTTGAAGGCTGAACCTAGAGTCTTCGGTGGCCCAGCTGGTGGTAGCATCAGTCCACGGTCTACAAATGGTGAAAACCACAACACCAACCTCAGAGCTCCTACGTACATAAAGAACTTCAGCAGTCTGAGTTGTGGAGGTTCTGGCTCTGAAGTAAACCTCAGGGGCTCCACATATGGAAGTGGTTTACCTGGAGGTCCATCCTGTCAGAAGCTTCCCCCCACCGATGGACTCTCCACCAGGACACCTACAGATGTTACTCCAGAGCCGCCGGTCGACCAGAACCTCAGCTCCAGTGACACGGGTCAGATCCAGACCGACGCCGGCTGTGGAGACGGGAAGACGGACTCCAGTGTCCAGGACGGTTTGGATCTCCTGGCAGACGAAGACGAGGGCGGCAGCAGGAACCGGCGCTCCGGACTCACCAGGCGGATCGCCAACTCATCCGGCTACGTAGGCGACCGGATCAAATGTGTGACAACCGAGCTCTACGCCGATTCCAGCAAGCTGAGCCGAGAGCAAAGAGCGCTGCAGGTACGACTTTACGTCTTCTGGTTCTTCTCCAAGGAGGAAACTGTTTGTCTCTTTGTGGTTGTTTGTGTTGGTTTTGTGTCTCTTTGTGGTTGTTTTGTGTCTTTGTAGTTTTTTGTGTCTCTTTGTGGTTGTTTTGTCTCTATTTTTTTGTGTCTCTTTGTGGTTGTTTTGTGTCTCTTTGTGGTTGTTTTGTGTCTTTGTGGTTGTTTTGTGTCTCTTTGTGGTTGTTTTGTGTCTCTTTGTGGTTGTTTTGTTTCTCTTTGTGGTTGTTTTGTGCCTTTTTGCGTCTCTTTGTGGTAGTTTTGTGTCTCTTTGCATCTCTTTGTGGCTGTTTTGTGTCTCTTTGTGTCTCTTTGTGGCTGTTTTGTGTCTCTTTGTAGTTGTTTTGTCTCTCTTTGTGGTTGTTTTGTGTCTCTCTGTTGTTGTTTTGTGTCTCTTTGTGGTTGTTTTTTGTCTCTTTGTGGTTGTTTTCTGTCTCTTTGTGGTTGTTTTCTGTCTCTGTGAATGTTCGGTCATTGTCACTGTTTTTCTTCCTCCTCAGCGTGCCATGCTGCGTTTCTCAGAGCTGGAGGTGAAGGAGAAGGAAGGAGGAGGAGGAGAGACGGCAGACGGAGGGAGAGGAGAGGAGGTGGAGTGGAGCGAGGGGAGGAATGCCTCTGTAGCTGCTGAGGCTCCGAGAGGTAAGAGGATTTCCGGAGAGTTCTGCAGGATGACGTGCACACCCACACACGCTCACACACTCACACACGCTCACACACACAGACACACACACTCACACACTCTCACACACACACACACACACACACACACACACACACACACACACACACACACACACACACACACACACACACACACACACACACACACACACACACCCCCTCTGGAAAGACACAAACACGCTTCGCTTTTTCTTCTCTTGCGCTTGATCTCACTCGCTTGAAGTCGCTTCCTTTGTCTCTTTCTTTTAGTGCGCTCTGTGTGTGTGTGTGTGTGTGAGTGTGTGTGTGTGTGTGTGAGTGTGTGAGTGAGTCACGCTTATACACACACACACACACACACACACACACACACACACACACACACACACACACACACACAGCTGAACTCTGGGTGACTTCTTCCACTTCTAGCCGAACCTACCGCTGCCCTGATTTTCGCTAGAAAGCCAAATTCAGACACACAAAACCACACACAAACACACACTAACTACACACTAACACACAAAGACACACACTAACTACACACTAACACACACAGGCTCAAACTAACTACCCACACACAGACACATTTCAGGTTTGGACTAAAGTCAGGTTTAGTTCAGGTTTGGACTAAAAGTCAAATTAAGTTCAGATTTGGACTAAATTAAAGTCAGGTTTAGTTCAGGTTTGGACTAAATTAAAGTCAAGTTTAGTTCAGGTTTGGACTAAATTAAAGTCAGGTTTAGTTCAGATTTGACGAAATTGAAGTCAGGTTTAGTTCAGGTTTAGTTCAGATTTGGACTAAAGTCAGGTTTAGTTCAGGTTTGGACTAAAGTCAGGATTAGTTCGGGTTTGGACTAAATTAAAGTCAGGTTTAGTTCAGGTTTGGACTAAAGTCAGGTTTAGTTCAGGTTTGAACTAAAGTCAGGTTTAGTTCAGGTTTGTAAACATCGCAGCGTTTTTGAGAAAATTTATGAAATTGGAGCTGAAGCTTGAACTAAAGGAGTTATTTATTGTGTTTAGGTCTACATCCGTCCTGTCCTGTCAGCCGCATCCCTGTCCTCGGAGGAAAGAAAGACTTGGAGGAGGACGAGGAGAACGATGATGGAGAACCTCAGCAGGAGAAGAAGAACCTGACTTCTTCCTCACAGCCAGAACATCAGAGGTTCATTCCTGCTGCCAGAAACCTGTTTCCAAATCCAAACGTTCTGATGAACCGACGGCAGATCTTCAGCCTGGAACCGTTTCACCAGAGCAGCATCATCATGAAGCGAGGCCGGGAGGAGAACCAGGAGGACCAGGAACACCAGGAGGACCAGACGGAACATCTCAACAAGAAAACGAAGTTCAGTGGTGAGAGTTCAGGATGTTTGATCTATCATGAGGAGAACATTGTCATCATCTTCATCAGCAAATATGCAGATGATGCTGTGTTCTACGTGTTTGTTAATTTTAATGTTTTCTCATCATTTTTTCTGTAAAAAAAATCCTGATAATTCCATGATTACTCCTCTAATGTTCCCTTTATCACCGGTTTATCTCCACCAACAGACTCCAGCCTGGACGACGTGAAGAAGCTGAAGGTCTGCATTGAGCTCAATGGCCTCCGACTCAGCAAGCCCCGCCTCCCCGCAGAGCTCAGCCAATGGCTGCCCTCCAACCAGAAGTTCAGGATGGACTCGAAGTCGGACGCTAGCGGAGGCTGGTGTGACGGAACCGGAGGTAAAACCAAAAGGAACCAAAAGGAACCAACTGATCGGTTTCCTCAAGGGTCCAGATAGTCAGATCAGAAAATATTCAAAAGATCAACCTCTGACCTCCAGAATGTCGCTGGGAGTCTCATTTTTCTCATTGCAATCAGATGATTCAGACTTTATTTGTTAAAAAAAAAAAAAAAAAAAAAGAAAGAAATTGGTCAAACGATTAACTGATTATCAGAATTGTTGGTGATTAATCAAATATTTATCATAACGTTGCAGCTTTAGTTTGATTTTCTGCCGTAAAACTTCAGTTTTCATTGATTTCATCGCCGAGTTTCCATCTTGAAGCTCTGTGAAAGCAGAGCTGCTGTCGAATGAAGGCAGCTGGCAGTTGTAGTTGTGGAAATAAAAACATAAAATGAGAATTGTTGTTGTACAGAAAAGGTTAACTACATGGCATCACCAGAAGGTGGCGCCCTGAAATACATATGCTGTAATAAACAGAGTAGAAGAAGAAGAAAAAAAATGAACTTTGTTCATCTGCAGAGAAAAACGGAGAGGAAGTGTTTTCTACAAGAAGAAGGTTGGGACAAAAGGCAAAATCAGAATTCTGGGATTAAAGTTCGACTTTAAAAAGTCAGAATTCTTAGTTTTAGGTCAAAATTAGCTATGTTGAATGGAGAAATAGCTCCTGGTAGGGGCTCTCAGGGCAAATTGGTGCTGGGGGAGGGACCAGACAAAGAGTCATTCAGAAAACCCTCATGACAGCAAAGAGAAGGAAAGCTGCCATCTCACACAGATCAGGGATACCGGGGCCTCTCCCTGGAGCCAGGTCTCGGGGGAACTCGCCAGAGTACACCTGGTGGCCGAGCCTTGGGGTCCCATGGCACTCGGTCGGGCACAGCCCTAAGAAGAAGCACGGGTTCGCTGCCCGGTCAGCCCACTGCTCACTGGGCAGGAAATCGGGGTCGAGTGCTATGTCCACCAGACAGTAGGCAGGAGCGGGCATGTAGGCGCACTGCCCCCTGGTGGTATAGACTAGCTCTGGGAATGTGGAACATCACCTCACTGGGGGGAAGGAACCTGAGCTGGTGGAGGTGGAGCGATACCGGCTAGCTATAGTTGGGCTCACCTCCATGCACAGCAAGAGTTCTGGAACCAGAATCCTGGAGAGGGGTTGGACTCTCTCCTTTTCTGGAGTTGTCCAGGGTGAGAGGCTCTGGGTGGGTGTGGGGATTCTCAGGAGCCCCCGGCTGATCACCGCTTTGTTGGAGTTCTCCCCGGAGAACCAGAGGGTCGCTTCTCTGAGGGGAAAACTCTGACTGTTGTCTGTTCTTATGCACCAACAGCAGTTCAGTGTATTCAGCCTTCTTGGAGTCTCTGGGTGGTTCCTGGAAGGGGGACCACCTGAGGAAGAGTTTCTCCTGCATCCCAGGGAGGTCGGGGATATGGAGTCTGAGTGGTCCATGTTCAAAGCCTCCATTGCAGAAGCAGCAGACCTGAAGGTAACTGGTGCCTGTACACAACCCAAAAACCTGCTGGTGGACACCAGCAGTGAGGGAAGCATTCAGGGTGAAGAAGGAGGACTTTTGGGCCTGGCTGGCTCGGGGGTCTCCTGAGCAGCTGACAGGTACTGGTCCGCCAGAAAAGCTGCAGCTGCAGCAGTTGTGGAAGCTAAAACTCAGGTGTAGGAGGAGTTCAGGGAGGCAATGGAGATGGACTTTGGGTTGGCCTCGAGGATGTTTTGGAAAACCGTCCGACGCCTCAGGAAGGGGAGGTAGGACTTTGCTCAGGATGTGTACAGTCGGGGTGGAGAACTGTTGACCTGTACTGGGGACATTGACAGGTGGTGGAAAGAGCACTTTGAGGAACTCCTGAATCTGGTAAACGCGTCCTTTGTGGAGTAGGCAGAGCCTGAAGACTTGGGTAAATCTTCATCCATATCCATGGCAGAGGTCGCTGAGGTAGTTAAGAAGCTCCTCGGTGGCACCAGGTGTGGACGAGATCCACCCTGAGATGCTGAAGGCTCTGGACATTGTTGGACTGTCTTGGCTGACATGTCTCTACAATGTGGCATGGACATCGGGTACGGTGCTGTGGAGTGGCAGACCGGGGTGGTGGTTCCCATTTTCAAAAAGGGGGACCAGAGAGTGTGTTTCAACTACCGGGGTATCACACTTCTCAGCCTCCTGGGAAAGTTTACTCTGGAAGGGAGGCTCCGACTTATTGTTGAACCTCAGGTTCAGGAGGAACAATGCGGATTCCATCCTGGTTGTGGAACGGTGGATCAGATCTTTACTCTTGTGGAGCTGCTGAGGGGGTCATGGGAGTTATAAGATGAGGTAAACTTTATTGATCCCACAGTGGGTAAAGTTCACCATTACAGCAGCTCCAAGGAGAAAAAAAATAGTATAAAGGCAGTGCAGAATAATAGAAACACGCAGTGCAAAAATGCAGAGAACATTATATACACAGAAGATATATTTTAAGAAGACAATTTACATGAGGTTGAAACAGTTATTGCACAAAAGTGGTCTGCATATGTGAGGGAGAAAGTGCAGCAATAACAGGTAGACCAGTTATACGGTGGCATTGTGAAGTCTGACTGATGTTGGGATAACGACCTTCAGAAACGTTCCTTCTTACACCGAGGGTGAACCAGTCTGTTGCTGAAGGCGCTTCTTAAGGAGTTCACAGTCTGATGCAGAGGGTGGGAGGAGTTTCCCATGATAGACAACAGTTTGGCCAGAGCCCTTCTCTCTCCCACCACCTCCATGGAGTCCAGGGATCAGCCACAGACTGAGCTGCTCTTTTTATCTGTCTGTTTAGTCTGTTCTTATCATGCTCAGAGCATCCCCCTCCCCAGCACACCTCTGCATAGAAGACCATGGATGCCACCACAGTGTCATAAAAGGTCCTCAGCAGTGGCCTGCTCACACCAAATGATGGGAGTCTCCTCAGCAGGTATAGACGACACTGACCCTTCTTATACAGAGAGTCAGTGTTATCTGTCCAGTCCAGTTTGTTATTTAGGTGAACATCCAGGTACTTGTAGGTCCTCACTCTCTCAATGTCAAGTCCCTGGATGTTCAGCGGTGGAGTGTATGAGGGTTTCCTGTGGACATCGATCACCATCTCCTTTGTCCTGCTGGCGTTCATTTGGAGGTGGTTCTGTTCACACCAGTAGACAAAGTCCATGATGACCTTCCTGTACTCACAGTCGTTCCTCTCTGACACACATCTTATGATGGCGGTGTCATCAGAGAACTTCTGGAGATGACAACTGTCTGTGGAGTAGCAGAAGTCAGATGTATAGAGGGTGAAGAGGAAAGGTGAGAGTACTGTATTCTGGGGGGCTCCTGTGCTGCAGACCACCACGTCAGACACACAGTCCTGTAGCCTCACATACTGAGGTCTGTCTGTGAGGTAGTCCATGGTCCATGCAGCCAGCTGGTCACTGATTCCTGCTCTCTCCATCTTCACCCTCAACAGTGAGGGTTGGATTGTATTGAAGGCACTGGAGAAGTCGAAGAACGTGATCCTCACTGTGTTTCTAGTGTCCTCCAGGTGAGACAGGGACCTCTGCAGCAGGTAGAGGACGGCGTCATCCGTCCCAATCCCAGGCTGGTATGCAAACGGCAGGGGATCCATGTTTGGGCTCACCAGGGGGTAAAGATGGTTCAGGATGATCCTCTCCAGTGCCTTCATCAGGTGAGAAGTTAAGGCCACGGGTCTGTAGTGGTTGGGCTCCTTGGGGCACGAAGTCTTATGGACAGGGACCACACAAGAAGTCTTCCACATGGCAGGAACTTTTTCCAGTCTAAGGCTTAGGTTGAAGATGTAGCAGACCACCTGACAGAGCTGGTCTGCACAGTCCCTGAGGAGTTTAGAGCTGATGCCATCAGGACCCGTGGCTTTCCTGGCTCTGGTCTTCCTGAGCTGCATTCTCACCTGATCCACTGTTGGTGTGAAGAGAGGAGGAGGAGGTGAGGGGAGAGAGGAGAGCCCCAGAGATGGTGGAGGTGAAGGAGGTGAGGGGGAGAGGATCCCAGGATCCCTCTGGAAGAGCTGGAAAGTGTTGATGAGAGGAGGAACGTCTGGAATGACCTGCTTCATCTGCTGCCTCCATGACCCGACCCTGGATAAGAGGAAGAGGATGGATGGATGGATGGATGGTTGGGTGATGGATGGATGGATGGATGGATGGATGGGTGATGGATGGATGGATGGCTGGGTGATGGATGGAGGATGGATGATGGATGGTGGATGGTTGGGTGATGGATGGATGATGGATGTTGGGTGATGGATGGATGGATGGTTGGGTGATGGATGGATAGATGATGGATGGGTGATGATGGATGGATGGATGGATGGTTGGGTGATGGATGGAGGATGGATGATGGATGGGTGATGGGTGGATGGATGGTTGGGTGATAGATGGGTGATGAATGGATGAATGGATGGATGGTTGGGTGATGGATGGAGGATGGAGGATGGATGGATGGATGATGGATGGATGGTTGGGTGATGGATGGATGATTGATGATGGATGGTTGGGTGATGGATGGATGATGGTTGGATGGATGATTGATGGCTGAGTGATGGATGAATGGATAGATGGATGGATGATGGATGGGCGATGGATGGATGGATGGATGATGGATGGATGGATGGATGGATGGATGGATGGATGGATGGATAGATGATGGATGGATGGGTGATGGATGGATGGATGGATGAATGATGGATGGACGGATGGATGGATGATGGATGGAGGTTAAAATTCTGTGAAAAATCTTAATTTTGGGGTTAAAGTTGGTCTTTAAAAAAATCTGAATTCTAGAATTAATGAAATCCTCCGACTGTCTTTCTTCGTTACTTTTTCCATTCCAGTGTTGTTATTGATATTATGGGATGGATGTCATGTTGACTTAGCGCCACCATCTGATCAACATTTTTACGGCCAGTTAGCATGATGTTGACTGAATATTTGTCTTTTAGTCTGTTTGGTTCTGATGAGTGTTTCTGTGGTTTCTCTCAGTTTTCCACGTAGCTCCGCCCTCCTCACATGCCCGTCTTCTTCGGCAACCGTCCCCACAGCAACCGTCCCTGCGGCAACCGACCCCGCGGCAACCGTCCCCGCGGCAACCATCCTTCAGCTGCCTGGCGTCGTCCCGCCTCCAGGACAAACACCAGAAGCTAAGGGAGAGTCGGCGAGCCTCCACCTTCCTCCCATCGCTGCCTCCTCTTCCTGCCCCCTTCGCCTCACCTGACCGCCATCACCTCCGTTGCCATGACGACGACCTCGACAAGCCGAAGGGCAAATGTCCGTTCAAGACGAAGCACACGGGAGGAGAGTCAGCAGCGGACGAGGACGAGGACGAGGCGAGCGAGAAGGTCGGTCTGATCAGATTCTTATTATGGAATGTGTTCTGGACTGGTTTAGACTGGTTTTACACCGGTTTTGACTGGTTTTCCTCTGGTTTAGACAGTCTTAGACTGGATCAGACTGGTTTAGACTGGTTTTCATCTGGTTTAAACAGTTTTAGACTGGATTAGACTGGTTTAGGCGGGTTAGTCTGGTTTTAGACTGTTTAGACCAGTTTATAGTCTGGTTTAGACTGTTCTTGACTGGATCTAACTGGTTTTAGACATATTTAGATTGGGTTTGGATTGGTTTTTGATTGGTTTTGGGTTGGTTCTGTGTTAGTTTAGACTGGTTGCTGTCAAAGTGATGACCAAACTTTGTTGTACGAAACAGAAACTAGACTTGGATTTTGACAGGATGTAGACAGTTCTAGAACTGGTTTCAGACTTTTAGAGTTTTTCATTGTTTTTCCACTATATTTTAGACTGGCCTTGGTCCTAGTTTCAGACTGGTGTTAGACTGGTTTTGGATTGGTTTTAGACTTTATTTCAGACTGGTTTTAGACATTAATTCAGACTGGTTTTAGACTTTAATTCAGACTGGTTTTAGACTTTAATTCAGGCTGGTTTTAGACTTTATTTCAGACTGGTTTTAGACTTTAATTCAGACTGGTTTTGGACTTTAATTCAGCCTGGTTTAATTCAGACCGGTTTTAGACTTCTATTCAGACTGGTTTTTCGGCTGGTTTTAGGCTTTATTTCAGACTGATGTCAGACTGGTTTTAGATTTTAATTCAGACTGGTTTTAGACTTTAATTCAGACTGGTTTTAGACTTTAACTCAGACTGGCTTTTCGACTGGATTTAGACTTTAATTCAGACTGGTTTTAGACCGGTTTTAGACTTTAATTCAGACTGATTTTAGACTGGATTTAGATTTTAATTCAGACTGGTTTTAGACTTTAATTCATACTGGTTTTAGATTTTAATTCAGACTGGTTTTAGACTTTAATTCAGACTGGTTTTAGATTTTAATTCAGACTGGTTTTAGACTTTAGTTCAGACTGGTTTCAGACTGGTTTTAGACTTTATTTCAGACTGGTTCTGGCCTGGTTTCAGACTGGTTCTTAAATGGTTCCGTCGGGGTTCTTCCTCCAGCTCATCTCGGAGGTCTGATTTCCTGCAACAGCCGTTCTGTGTTTCTGTCGTCTTGTTTGTCGTTTCCGTTAATCGCTGCAATTATTGTCCTGATTGGAGGCTGGCTGGGAAACTCAGCAGGGACCAGTGTGTGTGTCTGTGTGTGTGTGTGTGTGTGTGTGTTACTGTGTGTGTCACTGTGTGTGTGTGTCACTGTGTGTGTGTGTGTGTGTGTGTGTGTGTGTAATTCAATTCAGCGCAGATTAAAATGAGGCAGAGCAGCGAGTGATTGAAGGTTATGGAGGAAGAATAATATTCTCCCCGCATGTTCAGTGTGCGTTTGTGTGTGTGTGTGTGTGTGTGTGTGTGTGTGTGTGTGTGTGTGTGTGTGTGTGTGTGTGTGTGTGTGTGTTCAGTGTCTGTGTGTTTGCAGGATTGTGCGTTTTGACAGCTGCTGCACAGGAGATTTCCTCAGGGCAGCGAGGACACACAGATACACACTGAACACACACACACTGAACACACACACACACACCTCAGGGCATTTGCTGATGCGTGGCGGCGAGCGGCTTCGTTTGACAGACGCCGCCGTGCACACACACGACACACAAACGCATTAACACGCACACACACACACCAACGTGCACACACCTACGTGCATGCGCTGTCTGGCTGTCGGAGACGGTTGCCGTGGCGTCAGCAGCTCAGCGATGCAGCTTCATCCATCTTCACCTGCTGCTGGTGGAAATAAAAACCGGCCATTTAGATTTTAGTTCCACCGCAGATAATTTAATGAAAGACAACATAAAAACATCAACATCTGTTTATTAAATTAGTCTCACATTAAGAATATTTAATTAAAAACACAATAAAACATCAACATCTGTTTATTAAATTAGTCTGATAAGGTCAATAATATTTAATTAAAGACGAACTAGAAATATTAACACGTTTATTGAATTATTATAATAATGTTAATAACAATATAATAATAATATTCAATGAACAAGAGCAGATTTAAGTAATTTTCTCATTATCTAATAAGACTATATTCAGTAAATACCATCGTCCAGTAGGTCCACCACTCACTGGGCAGGAAATTGGGATCGGGTACTATGTCCACTGGGCACCACCTCAGTGCACCACCCCCTGGTGGTGTAGACTAGCTCTGGGGACGTGGAACGTCACCTCACTGGGGGAAGGAACCTGAACTGGTGGAGATGGAGCGATCCCGGCTAGATATAGTTGGGTTCACCTCCACGCACAGCAAGAGTTCTGGAACCAGAATCCTGGAGAGGGGTTGGACTCTCTCCTTTTCTGGAGTTGCCCAGAGTGAGAGGCTCTGGGTGGGTGTGGGGATACTCAGGAGCCTCCGGCTGAGTGCCGCTTTGTTGGAGTTCTCCTCGGAGAACCAGAGGGTCGCCTCTCTGAGGGGAAAATTGACTGTTGTCTATTCTTATGCACCAACAGCAGTTCAGACTATTCGGCCTTCTTGGAGTCTCTGGGTGGTTCCTGGAAGGGGGACCACCTGGGGACTCCATAGTTCTCCTGCAGGATTTCAACGCTTACGATGGAGAAACCTGGAGGAGGTGATTGGGAGGAACAGCCTGATCTGAATCTGAGTGGTGTTCTGTTATTGGGCTTCTGTTCTAGTTATAGACTGGACATAACAAACACCATGATGGAGCATAAGGCAGGGATGAGAATTTTCCGCGGATCCGCGGAATTCCGAGTTTTTTCCGCCGAAAGTATAGTTTTTGTGAATCGTGTAAATCCGTTGAGAAAATTGTAGAGGGGCAGGGGTAGGCAAGCGGCCGGCCGGCCGACGCGTCGCGAGCCGAGGCTTGTGATGGCCGCCCGCCGTGATGGCCATCCCGCCGCCGACATCTTTCGGCAACGCGCTTTGCAACGCGCATTGCAATGCGCTTTGGGGGGGGGGGGCTTCGGCAGACATTTTCCGAGTTTTTTTCCATTTGTCATTCTCATCCCTGATAAGGTTGCTCATAAGTGTCTCTGGTACCAGAGCACCTTAGGTCTAAGGTTGATGATGGACTTCATCGTCGTATCATCAGACCTGCAGCCATATGTCTCAGACACTCGGGTGAAGAGAGGATAGAGCTGTCAACTGATCACCACCTGGTGGTGAGTTGGATCTGATGGAAGACTGCTGGACAGACGTGGTAAACCCAAACGTGTAGTGCAGGTGAACTGGGAACATCTGGAGGAAGACCCTGTCCGTGGGGTTTTCAATTCCCACCTCCAGAAGAGTTTCTCCTGCATCCCGGGGAGGTTGGGGACATGGAGTCTGAGTGGTCCATGTTCAAAACCTCCATTGCAGAAGCAGCTGTTAGGAGCTGTGGCCTGAAGGTCACTGGTGCCTGTACACAACCCAAAAACCTGCTGGTGGACACCAGTGGTGAGGGAAGCTATCAGGCTGGAAAAAGAGGCTTTTCGGGCCTGGCTGGCTCGGAGGTCTCCTGAGCAGCTGACAGGTACCGGTCGGCCAGAAAGGCTGCAGCTGCTGCAGTTGTGGAAGCTAAAACTTGGATGTGGGAGGAGTTCGGAGAGGGTATGGAGATGGACTTTGGGTTGGCCTTGGAAGTTCTGGCAAACCGTCTGACGCCTGAGGAATGGGAAGCAGGACTTTGCTCAGGATGTGTACAGTCGGGGTGGAGAACTGTTGACCCGTACTGGGGACATTGTCGGGTGGTGGAAAGAGCACTTTGAGGAACTCCTGAACCCGGAAAACATGTCCTCCGTGGAGGAGGCAGAACCTAAAGACTCAGGGGATCTTCATCCATATCCGTGGCAGAGGTCGCCGAGATAGTTATGAAGCTTCTCGGTGGTGCCAGGTGTGGACGAGATCCACCCTGAGATGCTGAAGGCTCTGGACATTGTTGGACTGCCTTGGCTGACACGTCTCTACAATGTGGCGTGGACATCGGGTACGGTGCCTGTGGAGTGGCAGACCGGGGTGGTGCTTCCCATTTTCTAAAAAGGGGACCAGAGAGTGTGTTCCAACTACCAGGTATCACACTTCTCAGCCTCCCCGGGCAAGTTTACTCTGGGATGCTGGAAGGGAGGCTCTGACCAATTGTTGAATCTCGGATTCAGGAGGAACAATGTGGATTCCATCCTGGTTGTGGAACAGTGGATCAGCTCTTTACTCTTGTGGAGCTGCTGAGGGGGTCATGGGAGTTCGACCTGCCAGTCTGCATGTGTTTTGTGGATCTGGAGAAGGTCTACGACCGTGTCCCCCGAGGGGCTCTGTGGGGGGTACTGAGGGAGTATGGGGTACTGAGGGAGTATGGGGTACCAGGTTCTCTGATACGAGCCATTGGGTCACTGTACAACCAAAGTGAGAGCTGTGTCCACATACTCAGCACAAAGTCAGACTAGTTTCCAGTCGGTGTTGGACTCCTCCAGGGCTGTCCCTTGTCTCTGATCCTGTTTGTGGTCTGCATGGACAGGATCTCAAGGATCAGCCGGGGTGAGGAGGGTGTCTGGTTTGGGGACCTCAGGATCACATCTCTGCTTTTTGCAGATGATCTGGCTCTGTTGGTTCCTCAGACCTTCAGCAGCACTGGAGCGGTTTGCAGCCAAGTGTGAAGCGGTGGGGATGTGGATCAGAATCTCCAAGTCCGAGGCCATGGTTCTCTGATGGAAACTGGTGGATTGCTCCCTCTGGGTTGGGGGGAGTTGCTTCCCCAAGTGAAGGAGTTCAAGTATCTCAGGATCTTGTTCAGGAGTGATGTGAAAATGGAGCTAGAGATGGACAGGAGGATTGTTGCAGCGTCAGCAGTAATGAAGGCGTTGTACCGAACCGTCGTGGTGAAGAGGGAGCTGAGCCTCAAGGAGAAGCTCTCAGTGTACCATCCATCTACGTTCCAACCCTCACCTATGGTCATGAACTCTGGGTAGTGACCCAAAGAATGAGATCGTGGATACAAGTGGTTGAAATGAGCTTCCTCCGTAGGGTTGCTGGGCTCAGCCTTAGAGATAGGGGGAGAAGCTCAGACATGAGAGTCCAGACCGAATCCTCATGTGCACTGTGTTTGACTTAAAGATGAATCCCCCTCATGAGCTTCAGGCTGCGCACACACACACACACACACACACACACACACACACACACACACACAAAACCACACAAACCAGAGTTGTGGGAGCAGAGGTGGTGACAGCGCTATTTTTAACCCAGCCTGCAAAAGTAGGGCTGTGTGTGTATGTGTTAAAGAATAATCATGTGACAGTGATGGATGAACGGAAACCATCTCTGTGTGTTTAATTGCTTTGTGGGTAAGAAAACCTCAATTTAATCACTTCTTCTCTTTTTTCCTCACACAAACACTAACAAACACAAACAAATGTAAACACACACACAAACACACACTACCAAACACAAACACACACTCAGGTGTCTCTGTCCGACCCGTCTCATTCGTCGGCCCGGCCCATCCCTCCAGAGGTTCGCCGGCTGATCGTGAATAAAAACGCCGGAGAGACGCTGCTGCAACGCGCCGCCCGACTGGGATACGAGGTAACAACACACACACACACACACACACACACACACACACACAGGTGTGTGGGAAGGTGGAGGGGGCGGAGTCACGGTTTTATTCAGGTAACAGTAGAAAGTACAGTCCTGTGAAGATCAATATTGGCTCTGATGTCAAATTAACCATGACACTCCCACCTCCAAGCTTCACTGGACTATGCATCTACTGTGGTAGTCCTGGTCAGGTTCTCACCAAACATCTGGACTCCATCTGAGCCCAACTCATTGATCTTCATCTGACCGAAGAATGTTCTCCAGCATCCATCGGGCTTCTTCATGTTCTTCAGCAAACTTTCATCTGGAAGTTTAGTTCTGAGCAGCAACCAGGTTTAGTTCTGGTCATCCGTCCATAGAGGTTGATGTTCTGAAGGTTCCTTCACACTAACTCTGGTTTCCATTGAGAACCCCTGAGCCAAGTCTGAAGCAGCTGCTGTCTGTTTTTACAGCTGGATGGAGAAGTAGTTCACCGTCTGTGGAGTCATTTTAGGAGCACTGATTAGTGGAAATATGACTCCTTCTAGACCTCCTGATTAGTGGAACTATGACTCCTTCTAGATCTCCTGATTAGTGGTACTATGGCTCCTTCTATACCTAAACTGTGTCATCTGTGTAGAGTCGGATCTTCAGCGTCTGAATGTCCAGAACCAAAACACTGAACCAGGTTCTGCAGCCTCACCATCAGCTCTGTGTATAATGTTCTCCAGGAGGTGGTGCTGTACTGTCTGGAGCAGCAGATCTGCGATGTCAACCACCGAGATAACGCTGGTTACTGTGCCCTGCATGAGGCCTGTGCCCGCGGCTGGCTGCAGATCGTACGCCACCTGGTGGAGAACGGAGCCGACGTCAACTGCAGCGCTCAGGACGGAACCAGGTTTGTTCTATTCTGGGTTTGTTCTGTTTGTTCTGCCCTTTGTGTCCTTTTGAACATCTTTGTGGTGTTTCTCATCTGTATTCATTTGTTGTCTCTTTCAGTGAATTTTATTAAATTTTTTGGCCATTTTGCACATTTTTTTGTTGGTTCTGTGTCTCTGAGGTTGTTGTGTGTCTGTTTGTGGTCTAGTTGTGTGTCTGTTTGTGGTCTAGTTGTGTCTGTTTGTGGTCTGGTTGTGTGTCTCTTTGTGGCCTAGTTGTGTGTCTGTGCTGTTGGTTAATCAGTTTGATCTGCTGTCAGTTTGGAGACGACTCCAGTAAAAACATCGGTAAACAATAAATCAGTCGGACCAGGCAGGCTCCATCATGACCTGTTCCACAGGTTAGCTGAAGATTGACTGTTACCAACCACCTAGTTGGCTGAAACCAGGTAACTGACCACCTGGTTGGCTGAAACCAGGTAACTGACCACCTGGTTGGCTGAAACCAGGTAACTGACCACCTGGTTGGCTGTATCCAGGTAACTAACCACCTGGTTGGCTGTATCCAGTTGATATTCATCATGTTCTCTGTTTCAGGCCATTTCATGACGCCGTGGAGAACGACCACCTGGAGGTCGTTCGCTTCCTGCTGTCCTGTGGCGCCGATCCGACGCTCACCTCCTACTCCGGACGAGGACCAATCAGCATGACCCACAGCGCTGCCATGGAAACCTTCCTGGAAGGTAGGAGGTTACCTGAGTGGGCTGCTGGTTCCAGCTCTGCTGGTTTCTCTTTTGAAGTCAGACTTAAAAAAGTCAGAATTCTAGTCTGAAGTCAGGATTTAAATCAGACTTCTGATAATAAACTCATGGTTTCAAAAGTCTTCAACGTCTGGATTCTGGGCATAAAGTCCGACTTAAAAAAGTCTGAAATCTGAGATTTAAACCCGACTTAAATGAGTCACAATGTTTCAGAAACAAAAGAAACCTGAGAAACTGAGAGGTTTTTAAGAATATTTCAGAGGATGGAAGAATGATTTAAGGTTCCACTTTCTTCTAGTTTGAAGTAAGAACTAGGAAATTAAAGTCTGACCTAAAACCAAGTTTAGACGAAGCTGCGTGCGTGTTTGGGAGGACGAGATAACGCTGTTAGATGGATTCAGTTTGTTTACCAAAAACATTAAAGTAGAGGACAGGAAATAATTTTTACAGAAAAAACACAAAATAAAGAAACGGCTTTAGAGACACGGAGGAAAAACGAGACGAGAGAAAAGAGACACCGCCTCAGCGTGTGTGTGTGTAAAAGTGTGTGTGCATGTCTAAGTGTGTGTGTGTGTGTGTCTAAGTGTGTGTATAAATGTGTGTGTGTTGTGTGTCGGCCAGCCTGTCTGATTACCATTCGCTGCCTGTATTTGTTCTCTCTTTTCTGCCTCTCTCTCTCCAGAGGGGTTTAATGAGGCCTGGCTGCTGAATCCCAGAACAGCTTAGACACACACACACACACACACACACACACACACACACACACACACACACACTCCTGCCAGCATCGTCTATGCGCCGCGGCGACGAGTCTGAACACAAATACTCGTCTTCCTCCTGCAGCCTTTTACTGTGTGTGTGCGTGCGTGTGTGTGTGCACGTCACTCCATTGTTTTGGTCTCACTGCCTCGGTCGTCTCTTTGATCTCCTTCCTGCAGACTATCTGTCCGACCTCCAGGGAAGGTCGGAGGGCGACCCGGGAACCTGCTGGGAATTCTACGGAAGCTCAGTGTGCGGTCAGTTCCTCACAAACACACACATAAATACTAACGAACGAACAAACAAACAAACACACACATAAACACTAACTAACACAAACATACACACATAAATACTAACAAACAATTAGCACCGTCCACAAAAGAAAAAGATGAGCGGAACTCATACCAGAGCTAGAACCTGAGAACTTTTAATTTAGAAAGAACAAAGGAACCCAGACTAACAGAACTACCAGTAAAACAACTGGGACTAACAGAACTACCAGTAAACCAACTGGGACTATCACAGAACTACCAGTAAACCAACTGGGACTAACTGAACTACCAGTAAACCAACTGGGACTAACAGAACTACCAGTAAACCAACTGGGACTATCACAGAACTACCAGTAAACCAACTGGGACTAACTGAACTACCAGTAAACCAACTGGGACTAACTGAACTACCAGTAAACCAACTGGGACTAACAGAACTACCAGTAAACCAACTGGGACTAACTGAACTACCAGTAAACCAACTGGGACTAACAGAACTACCAGTAAACCAACTGGGACTATCACAGAACTACCAGTAAACCAACTGGGATTAATTACCCAGGACTACAGGACCAGCACCTTGTGATCCAGATAGATTACCAGGACAGGAAGTACAGGAAGTTCTTGAACTACTAGAACCTGGACTGACCAGAACTACTAGAACCTGGACTGACCAGAACTACTACAACCTGGACTGACTAGTACTTCTAGAACCTGGATTGAACAGAACTTCTCCTGGACTGACCAGAACTACTAGAACCTGGACTGACCCGATCAGGATTGAAGAAACCAGACCTGACTAGATTCAGACAACGATGTTAAATAGACGTTCTGCTGTGTTGTTGATGGTGTTTTTTCCAGAACCGTCCAGTGAAGGAGGCGTTTACAACGTTCTCGCAGATCCACCGGGACCAGAGGAGGAGGAGGAGGAGGATGAAGAGGAGGACCAGGACGAGGAGCAGCGAGCTCGGAGGGAGGTGTTCGAGTTCGAACTGTCTGACCGACCGCTGCTGCCCTGCTACAACATCCAGGTGTCGCTGTCTCAGGGGTGAGTGGAACCACCCAACATCCAGGGGGTAGAACCACAGGAACACTAAAGAGCCGACCCATAAACATGAGCTTTCATGGAGCTTCAGGAGAACCATATAACAGATGTTAGGATGTGGACTGTAGGGCTTGGAACAAACATGTTAGAACTAGGGCTGGGACTTTAACGCGTGAATTTCGATTAATTAATTACAGCGAAAATAACGCGTTAAAAATAATAACGCCATTAATTGCACCCTCCTCAGTTCCCTCATTTCTGGTAACTCTGATGAACACTCCAGCCCAGTAGGTGGTGGTAATGAACCTAAAGTCTGTTTGTAGCCATGAAGAAGAAGCACAGGAAGCACTGAGTGAAGTCAGGCACTGGTGAACAGTGAAGGAAGATGAGATTGAGCTTGTTGGACAGAAAGTTTCCTTTTAAAAATCTTCCTGATGGCAGCTTGGATAAAAGCCTGGTTGTGTGCAAATTGTAAAACAAAGAGTTTTCTGATCACTGCGTCACTTCAAGCCGACGGTATCACCTCAATGTAAAACATGTTGCTGTTAGCACCAGAGCTAACGTTAGCTACGAGTCATGCTAACGGCTAATGGTGTAGCCATCCCATAATAGACCGCTTTTCTAGACAGTGCTTCAGTTTACAGAAAGTCTTAAAAAGTTGAATAAAATTGCTATAATTGCACTTAGATTTGCAGTAATCTGTGAATGTAGCAGACAGATGAAAATGCAGATAAATAGAAATGAAACTTTTTTGTGTTTAAAGTTTTTACTCCGTCAAGGCTCTGCCTCCTTGGAGGAGGAATAACCTAAACAACAAAAATATCTTTTATTAACTTAATTATAAAATTTTTGTTAATAAAAAAATTACATAAATAAAAATTGATATTCCTATAAAAAGAACCATCAAAATTACACCATTTGTCAGACCCAGAAAAGATGAAAACAGAATGAATCTCTGGATTTTCAACTTTCCGAAGCTCCTTGAACTACTTATGCTGATTTTATGTGCCATACAGTGGAAAAAACAAATAAATTCAGGCTTTAAGTCATCAAAATCACTTTTTTCTATATGTCCCATTTTCTTTTTTTTAAATAAATTTTAAATTATAAACACATATATGTCTATTCATTGATTCAACTGTCAACCACAATTTTATTTGAACTGAAAAACTTCACTTATTGTGTCAAACTTTGACTTTGACAAATATTGCTATTTGACAAAATTGCAATTAATTGCGATTAATTAATTTCAACGCCTGTAATTAATTAGATTAAATTTTTTAATCGTGTCCCACCACTAGTTAGAACTCATAAAGAAGTGGACGACATGTTTTAGGACTTAAGGAACCAGGACAAAAACTGCTTAGAATAAGGGGTCTAGGACTGAAGGAACCACAGCGAGACATTTTAGAGGTGAAGGAACAAGGACAAAAAATGACAAATGTGTTAGAACGACAAAATCAGGAACATTGACAAAAAATATCCTAACAAAAGGACTTGAACTGAATGAATCAGCTAAAGGTTCTAACTGGAACAATTAGGTTTCTTTAAAGGTTGTAACTGGAACACTGACTAAAGGTTCTAACTAGAACATTGACTAAAGGTCCTAACTGGAACATTCAGACTAAAGCTTCTAACTTGAGCATTCAGACTAAAGGTTCTAACTGGAACATTCAGACTAAAGGTTCTAACTGAAACATCCAGACTAAAGGTTCTACCTGAATGAAGTGGAAAATTCAGACTAAAGGTTCTAACTGGAACATTCAGACTAAATGTTCTAACTGGAACATCCAGACTAAAGGTTCTACCTGAATGAAGTGGAACATTCAGACTAAAGGTTCTAACTGGATGAACTGGAACATTCAGACTAAAGGTTCTAACTGGAACATTCAGACTAAATGTTCTAACTGGAACATCCAGACTAAAGGTTGTACCTCAATGAAGTGGAACATTCAGACTAAAGGTTCTAACTGGATGAACTGGAACATTCAGACTAAATGTTCTATCTGGAACATCCAGACTAAAGGTTCTAACTGAATGAAGTGGAACATTCAGACTAAAGTTTCTAAGTGGAACATTCAGACTAAAGGTTCTAACTAGAACATTTAGGTTTCTTTAAGGGTTCTAACTGAGCTGGAACATCCAGACTGATGGTTCTAACTGTAACATTTAGGTTTCTTTAGAGGTTCTAGCTGAATCAAGTGGAACATTCAGACTAAAGGTTCTAACTAGAACATTTATGTTTCTTTAAAGGTTCTAGCTGAATGAAGTGGAACATTCAGATGAAAGTTTCTAACTGGAACATTTAGGGTTCTTTAAAGGTTCTCGCTGAATGAAGTGGAACATTCAGACTGAAGGTTCTAACTGGAACGTTCAGACTAAAGGTTCTCAGTCGAACATTTGTTTCTTTAGAGGTTCTAGCTGAATGAAGTGGAACATTCAGACTAAATGTTCTAAGTGGAACATTTAGGTTTCTTTAAAGGTTCTGAGCTGGACCATACCAGACTAAAGGTTCTAACTAGAACATTTAGGTTTCTTTAAAGGTTCTAGCTCAATGAAGTGGAACATTCAGAGTAAGGGTTCTAAGTGGAACATTCAGACCAAAGGTTCTAACTAGAACATCCAGACTAAAGGTGCTAAGTGGAACCTTCAGACTAAAGGTTCTAACTAGAACATCCAGACTAAAGGTTCTAACTGGAACATTTAGGGTTCTTTAAAGGTTCTAACTAGAGCATTTAGGGTTTTTTAGAGGTTCTAGCTGAATAAAGTGGAACATCCAGATTAAAGGTTCTACGTGGAACATTCGGACTAAAGGTTCTCACTAGAACATTTAGGGTTCTTTAAAGGTTCTAACTGAGCTGGAACATCCAGACTGACGGTTCTAACTGTAACATTTAGGTTTCTTTAGAGGTTCTAGCTGAATGAAGTGGAACATTCAGACTAAAGGTTCTAACTAGAACATTTGTTTCTTTAAAGGTTCTAGCTGAATGAAGTGGAACATTTAGGTTTCTTTAAAGGTTCTGAGCTGGACCATACCAGACTAAAGGTTCTAACTGGAACATTTAGGGTTCTTTAAAAGTTCTCGCTGAATGAAGTGGAACATTCAGACTGAAGGTTCTAACTGGAACATTCAGACTAAAGGTTCTCAGTCGAACATTTAAGTTTCTTTAGAGGTTCTAGCTGAATGAAGTGGAACATTTAGGTTTCTTTAAAGGTTCTGAGCTGGACCATACCAGACTAAAGGTTCTAACTAGAACATTTAGGTTTCTTTAAAGGTTCTAGCTCAATGAAGTGGAACATTCAGAGTAAGGGTTCTAAGTGGAACATTCAGACCAAAGGTTCTAACTAGAACATCCAGACTAAAGGTGCTAAGTGGAACATCCAGATTAAAGGTTCTACGTGGAACATTCGGACTAAAGGTTCTAACTGGAACATTTAGGATTCTTTAAAGGTTCTACCTAGAACGTTTAGGGTTCTTCAGAGGTTCTAGCTGAATGAAGAGGACCATAGGAAGAGGCAGAACAAAGCCCGACTTGGTGTTTCCACTCGATTCTCTGCTTTCTGTGTTGTTCTCCACCTCAGCTGCACTCAGACACCAATTAACACGTCGGGAAGCCGCTCAGGAGGAGGAGGATGAAAACGAGTTGTCAGCGAGGACAGACGGAGAGGTCATTAGTGAGAATCGCATTGCCGTGGCGACGCGGCTAATTGGCTTCCTGTCCGCCTCCCTCCTTCCCGCCGCTCTGATGGTTATTAATGGCTGACAGAGGACGCCAGCCTCACACTGTTTAGCATTCACTCTGCAGCTGCTGCTGCTCCACCAGCACCATTCCAACGCCTAGGGAACGTCCAGGGAACATCTAGGGAACGTTTAGGGAACATTTAGCATCAAATTAATCATCACAGGAACAAATATATGAAGCAACAACATGTGGATTTATTAGGGACATTTTAAAAATAACAGCAGTTATAAAAATATAGGATTAAATAAAAGAGATCATAAAATCAAACATTAAAAAATGTGAAAATCACAAAATAAAATCTAAACGAGACGTGAAATAATGGAAATACATTAATCAAAGAGAAGAAACAAGATTTCATGATAAAAAGTATGGGTTTGAGAGTATGAATTTAAGAAACAACATTAAAGGACAAATTTAAATAAAACTAACGTCATGAAGTCAAATAAAATGTGATGTAATAATAAACCAGTCAATAAAAGAAATAAACCCTGAAGTGAAATAAATGTTAAACAAATTATATTAAAACATGAAAATAAAATTTAGAATATTAAGGTTTAGAAATGAAGTCGAACATTTAATAATAAGAAAACAAGGACTTTAAATCATTTCCTGTTGAAGTTCTTTCTACCTAGTGTCAGTTTGTCTTGTTGCTGTTTTTAAAGTTATTATTATTGATTATTAATTATTGATTATTAATTAGTGATTCTGAATGTCTCTTCCAGTCCCAGGAACTGGCTACTGCTGGCCGACGTCCTCGGTCGTCTCCGGATGACGTCCCGGTCGTTCCGCCGTCTCTTCCCTCAGCTGAACGTCCAGTCGGTTCCGGAGGACGAATTCTACCGACAGGCTTTGCTGTCCCAGCTGCTGACGGGTCCGGAGGAACAGCAGCTGGCCGGCTTCAGGCCCGACGTCCGGGACCCCCTCGAGCTGGTGGAGGCGACGCCTGAGCTGGCTGGGATGCTCGGATCCTCGCTGGAGTTCGTGGACAGTCGCTGGGACTCACTGGAAGCTTCTCCGCCTCCCACGCCGCCACGGCAACCAGTCCCAGCACCGCTAGCACCACGAGCTAAAGTGGACCCTCCAAACCGGACCTCGGTGTTCGGACCTAAACATCAGGGATCTCCCACAGCTAAACTGGAAGCTAAACCAGACAGCAGCATGTGGGAACAAAGACAGGAAGTAGCAGATTGGAACATCTCAGTCAAACCAAACCCGACCAGGAATGTGAGCATCTGGGAACCACAGAGACAACGCAAGAACCCTGCAACCTCCGAGTCCGCTCATCCAGACCAGAAGACGGACTCCACTGCGTGGCAGAACCAGATCAGAACCATCAGGTCCGACGCTGCTGCATCGGAACCACCACGACTTCAGAATAAGAACTTTGAATGTCCCAACGGCGCCACAGATGCTAACGTGTTTAAACTACATCGAGACGCTAAGACCACCAGACTTTTAGTTTCTGCCAATGCTTCGGTGGACTGCAGCGTTCTACTGCGACGTAAGATCGACGTGACGTCCGTCCTTACGAAGACTGACGTCAGGACGGACGCTAACGTGTGGGAATGTCCAGGAACTAAGAGGGGTGACACCAAAAGATCCGCTAGCCCCTGCGATGGACTAGGAGCTAAGGGTCTAAAACTGGACGCCGCCTGGAGGAGGAACATGGCCGACGTCAGAGTCCACATCAGGGATCTGGGTTTGAAGGTCGGCAGCATCCGGACCGACCTGAAGAAGGAGGCGGGGAAGGGGAAGTCTGGCAGAACCAAGACCAGGTCCTGAGACGGATCCTGTAAACACTGTAGAGAACTCTAGAACCAGACGGAACGTGGTCTGGAACAGCATCATCGGTGTTCTCTGTAAATACTGCTTTTATTTATGATGGACTCTCTGGACATACGTGTAGATGGGTTCCTGCTCTGTACATACGTGTGGATGGGTTCCTGCTCTGTACATACGTGTGGATGGGTTCCTGCTCTGTACATACGTGTGGATGGGTTGCTGTTGACGTCGTAGCTTCTGTTCTCAGAGGTGGTTTGTTTGTTATGTTGTGTGTTGTTTTGTATTCAGCGTCCAAACTGTCCAATAAAGAAGAAGAACCAGGAGAACATCACTCATTCTCTGTCTGAATAATTAGTAGTGTTTTAGAGCTCCACCAATCGTCAGCCTGCTCCTGCTGAGTGGACGGAGCCTGCTGACTGGACAGGTGATGGAGGTCACCTGTGCAGATTCGGGAAGCTGCCGTGGAGGAACCGTTCTGCTGACACTCGGTGAGTCCGGTTCTCTTTGGTGTTGGTTGGTCAAGACCTCTATCTGGTTTTAGACTGGTTCTGGACTGGTTTTTGACTGGTTTAGACTGTCTTCTGACTGGTTTAGATTGGCTTCTGACTGGTTTTGACTGGTTTCTCCCTGGTTTAGACTGGCTTCTGACTGGTTTTGACTGTCTTCTGACTGGTTTAGATCGGCTTCTGACTGGTTTTGACTGGTTTCTCCCTGGTTTAGACTGGCTTCTGACTGGTTTAGACTGTCTTCTGACTGGTTTATACTGGTTTCTGACTGGTTTCCATTGGTGTTGGGTTGTGCTGTTCTGAACCGTCCTGTGGTCCTTCTAAACCGGATCTAACCAACAATAAAACACACTGAGTGAGGCTTCATCAGAAAGAAAACTTTGATGGATGAGATGATGAATTGAACCGTCAACGTCTTGATGTTTGGACTTCAGGTCGACACGCTGACGTCCGGTTTAGTGTCTTTGTTGTGTTCATTGTTGAAATTGTGTTTATTGTGTTTGTTATAGTTATTGTGTCTGTTGTGTGTGTTATAGTTATTTTGTTGAGGTTGTTTGTGTTTATTGTGTTTTGTTATAGTTACTGTGTTTGTTGTGTGTGTTACAGTTATTGTGTTGAGGTTGTTTATTGTATTTGTTATAGTTATTGTGTTGAGGTTGTGTTTATTGTGTTCGTTATAGATGTGTTTGTTGTGTGTGTTATTGTGTTGAGGTTGTGTTTGTGTAGAAACGTCCCAACATGGCCGACTGGTCTTTTTAGTGGCACTAAACGAGGCGTCCGGCGGCGTCGAGTTTCATCGCCGTCAGAAACACACACTTTCTGTCAGAGCACCGCTCGGCTTTGTGTGTGTATAATGAGTGTGTAGCTGTCAGTGTGTGTGCTTGTGTGTGTGTCACTGCCTAACGGGATGCTGAAGACGGTGGATTGAATTGCTAATGCGCTGCCGGCAGAGGGTGTGTGTGTGCGTGTGTGTGTGTGTGTGCGTGCGTGCATCCGTCTGGCAGCAGCGAGGCTGTTTAGCCGAGCAGCGCTGTAGATGAATATTTAACCAGCAGCCGCCATCATTTATTGATGCTGCTGCTGGAGATGAATCGTAGTCTGTGTTCGCTGGAAACAGACTGAAGCTGCACTGATCTGATCTGAGCTTTATTTTAACGACGTCTACGACTCACCTCATTGACAACCTGGTCGGGTTTACCTGTTATCAAAACCAGCTAAAAATCAAGCTTGAAAACAATTAAATACCAGTCTAAAATCAAGTCTGGAATCAGTAAAAAAACAGCCAAAACCAGTGAAAGACCAGTTAAATACTAGTCCAAGACTCATCCATCTGTCCATCCATCCATCCATCATCCATCCAACCATCCATACATACATACATACATCCATACATACATCCATCCATCCATCCATCCTCTTCCTATTATCCGGGGTTGGGTCGTGAAGGCAGCAGATAAAGAAGGTCATTCCAGACGTTCCTCCACCCAGCAACACCTCCCAGCTCTTCCAGGGGGATCCCGAGATGTTCCCAGGCCAGATGAGATATATAATCCCTCCAGAAGGTTCTGGGTCTACCTCGGGGTCTCCTCTCAGGAGGACGTGTTCAGAAAACCTCCAAAGGAAGTCTCCCTGGAGGATCTGAATCAGATGTCCAAACCACCTCCACTGGTTCCTTTAGAGGTGAAGGATCAGCAGCTCTACTCCGAGCTCCCTCCAGATGTCTGAGCTTCTCCCCCTATCTCTAAGGCTGAGCCCAGCCACCCTACGGAGGAAGCTCATTTCAACCACTTGTATCCATGATGTCATTCTTTGGGTCACTACCCAGAGCTCATGACCATAGGTGAGGGTTGGAATGTAGATGGATGGTAAACTGAGAGCTTCTCCTTGAGGCTCAGTTCCCTCTTCACCACGACGGTTCGGTACAATGCCTTCATTACTGCTGACGCTGCACCAATCCTCCTGTCCATCTCTAGCTCCATTTTCACATCACTCCTGAACAAGATCCTGAGATACTTGAACTCCTTCTCTTGAGGAAGCAACTCCCCCCCAACCCAGAGGGAACAATCCACCAGTGTCCATCAGAGAACCATGGCCTCGGACTTGGAGGATCTGATCCTCATCCCCACCACTTCACACTCAGCTGCAAACTGCTTCAGTGCTGCTGAAGGTCTGAGGAAACCAACAGAACCACATCATCTGCAAAAAGCAGAGATGTGATCCTGAGGTCCCCAAACCAGACACCCTCCTCATCCCAGCTGATCCTTGAGATCCTGTCCATGAAGACCACAAACAGGTTCGGAGACAAGGGACAGCCCTGGAGGAGTCCAACACCCACTGGAAACGAGTTTGAATTTGCGCTGAGTATGTGGACACAGCTCTCACTTTGGTTGTACAGTGACCTAATGGCTCGTATCAGAGAACCCGGTACCCCATACTCCCTCAGTACCCCATACTCCCTCAGTACCCCATACTCCCTCAGTACTCCATACTCCCTCAGTACCCCATACTCCCTCAGTACCCCCCACAGAGCCCCTCGGGGGACACGGTCGTAGACCTTCTCCAGATCCACAAACCACATGTAGACTGGCAGGTCGAACTCCTATGACCTCCTCAGCAGTTCCACAAGAGTAAAGATCTGATCCACCGTTCCACAACCAGGATGGAATCCGCATTGTTCCTCCTGAATCTGAGGTTCAACAGTTGGTCGGAGCCTCCCTTCCAGCATCCTTGATTAAACATTCCCAGGGAGGCTGAGAAGTGTGATAACTGTGGAACTCACTCTCTGGTCCCCTTTTTTGAAGATGGGAACCACCACCCCAGTCTGCCACTCCACAGGTACCGTACCCGATGTCCATGCTACATTGTAGAGACATGTCAGCCAAGACAGTCCAACAATGTCCAGAGCCTTCAGCATCTAAGGGTGGATATCATCCACACCTGGTGCCACCGAGGAGCTTCTTAACTACCTTGGCGACCTCTGCCATGGATATGGACGAAGATCCCCCCGAGTCTTCAGGCTCTGCCTTCCCCGCAGAGAAAATATGTACCAAATTCGATATACTATGTATCTGTAAACTACATACACAGTTTGTTTTTCTATTTATGTTTTGTAACCATTTTTGTGTTCTATGTTTAAATTACATATTATTTGACATGTGTAAACTATGTACACTGATGGTTTTATATTTATTTATTTATACTCAGGTTTCATACCATTTTCGGGTTTTATGAAATTTATCTTTGTTGCGGTTGTGGAGGTCTAACTTGAACCAAGTTGAAAATACAGACCCCAGTCTTACCTGGTCTTCATCAGTCACATGAAAATTTAGCATGTAGCCATGGGTTCATAATTCAACTAATCATGAAATACCAGTGTGTGTCGTTACGATCCTCATAAGTCACATGAACCTGACAGTATCCTCATATGCCGCATTAAAATGAGTTTTGACCAAAATATGGCCCAAGGCAAAATCTCAACAGATGGACTTTTTCCCGGAAGCCTGAATCAGAAAGAAACACTTGGATTCCCTCTAGGACCTGCAGAAAGAGTGGTACCCGTTTTACACATTCTTGTGGAAGTCCTGATATGTCCTGAAAACACGTATACATGTGTGTGTGTGTGTGCGTGTCTCTTAAATTAGAGCCTCATTATTCAAATTGGCTCGGATGAAAAGCGACGCTTTGTTTACGCCTTGACGAGGACGAGAGAATAAAAGAGAGATCAGTCATTTATCATCTGTCAGCCTCCATCCTCCTCCTCCTTCTTCCTCTCTCTTATTTCTTCCTCTTCTCATTTCTTCTTCTTTAATTCTTCTTCTTCTTCTGTTTCCTCCTCTTCCTGTCTCCCTTCCCTTCACCCTTCCTCTCCTTCTCAAATTACATCCTCGTTGCTGCCTCGTTTCTCATCCCGTCGCCGAGAACCAGCGAGGCGCTAAACGATTTCCCACCATGCATCACTCCACACACACACAGTAACACAGAAACACACACACACACACACAGTAAAAGGCTCCTCAGGTGAACTGACAGCTCTACTTTTCTGTCCTGATGGTGGCGCTGCAGAGGAGCTTCTACCTTCGTGTCTATTTTAACCTCTGACTGATGCAGTTCGTCTGTTCGTTTGAGTCGTTTATCTTCTAATTAATAAAGTTTTAAATGATGTCGATGTTAAAGTGTGTAGCAGTGTGAATATTAAATAAATCATGTTTCTATGTTCGTGTGGAACATTTATAATTGTTGTGTTTTATTATTACGGCTACATTATTGATTTTAAATTACACTCCCTGTTGGTTTAATGTTTACGTTACACTTCCTGTTGGTTTAATGTTTACGTTACACTTCCTGTTGGTTTAATGTTTACATTACACTTCATGTTGGTTTCATGTTTATCTTACACTTCCTGTTGGTTTATTGCTTACATTACACTTCATGTTGGTTTAATGTTTATGTTACACTTCCTGTTGGTTTCATGTTTATGTTACACTTCCTGTTGGTTTATTGCTTACGTTACACTCCTTGTTGGTTTATTGTTTACATTACTCTTCCTGTTGGTTTGATGTCTACGTTACACTTCCTGTTGGTTTCATGTTTACGTTACACGTCCTGTTGGTTTCATGTTTACTTTACATGTCCTGTTGGTTTCATGTTTACGTTACACTTCCTGTTGGTTTCATGTTTACATTACACTTCCTGTTGGTGCTTCAACATCTGATCTTTACATCCACAGATGGTCCTGATGCTGTAAGAACCCAACGTCTCTCATATTAAAAACATCATATTATGCAGAAGGTGAGTGGAAATCTTTGGAGTTCATGTGAGGTATTTGTATCACCAGAGTTCATCCTGAGGTAACCAGGCACCAGAACCAGCACAACCGTTAAACCTGGGATTAAAGCTAACAATAATTAATAATTCTTTTATTTATGAAATCATTTCTCAGAATGTTCACTTAACGTATTTACACCAGTAGAAGTATGATGATGTTTCAGAGAAGATTCAGAACGGTGATTAAGAAGAGGGTTTGAGTTAGTCTTTGTTGAGGTTGTCGAGGTCCCTGTTGAAGTTGTAGAGGTCCTTGTTGAGGTTGTAGAGGTGCTTGTTGAAGTGGAGAGATCTTTGCTGAGGTTGTAGAGGTCTTTGTTGAGGTTGTAGAGGTATTTGGTGATGTTGTAGAGATCCTTGTTGATGTTGTAGAAGTCCTTGCTGAGGTTGTAGAGGTCCTTGTTGAGGCCGTAGAGGTCCATGTTGATGTTATAGAGGTCCGTGTTGAGGTTGTAGAGGTCTTCGTTGAGGTTGTAGAGGTCCTTGATGAGGTTGTAGAGATCCTTGTTGAGGTCGTAGAAGTCTTCATTGAGGTTGTAGAGGTCCTTGTTGAGGTCATAGAGGTCCTTATTGAGGTCATAGAGGTCCTTATTGAGGTCGTAGAGGTCTTCGTTGAGGTCATAGAGGTCTTCGTTGAGGTCGTAGAGGTCCTTATTGAGGTCATAGAGGTCCTTATTGAGGTCATAGAGGTCCTTGTTGAGGTCGTAGAGGTCTTCGTTGAGGTCATAGAGGTCTTTGTTGAGGTTGTAGACGTCCTTGTTGAGGTTGTAGAGGTCCTTGTTCAGATTGTAGAGGTCCTTGTTGAGGTAGTAGAAGTTCTTGTTCAGATTGTAGAGGTCCTTTTTCAGATTGTAGGGGTCCTTGTAGAAGATGTAGAGATCTTTGCTGATGTTTTTATGGGTATCTCCTGAAATTGTAGAGGTCTTTGTTGAGGTTGTAGATGTATTTGTTGAAGTCGGTCATCTGACCAATCAGTGATGAGGCCTGTTCGTAGGTTGACTCACCTGGTGGACTCACCTGTTAGTCTGTTCCTGCAGCGACTACATAGAACCAGGACAGCGCTTGTTTTTGTTTACTTGCCGACTTTTAGCCTCTTCTTATTAAGCCACACCCCCTCCACCTGTTGGTCAGGCCTGAATGAGGTCCACAGACCACCAATGAACCATGTGGTCGTTGTTTTGCAGCTCAGTGAATGTGGCGCCTGCCTGTGGACAGGTGTGGAACTGCAGGTAGGAAATACAGTCCAAATTAGAAGAACTGTTGTTAGAAAAAAAGAAAAATAAACCAGTTTTAGCCTTCAGATAAATATAATATAACATAATATAATGTAGTATAATATAATATAGTATAATGTAACATAATAAATCTAAACCTGTAGTGCTGTAGTGAACCTTCCAACTGTCTGTCAAACCTCCGTAACCACAGTAACCACGGAGGAAGAGAGACAAAGGCCGGAAAATCGTGTGAGTGAATAATCAGAGCGACAATCGTCACGGAAACCAGACCTGACAACACACACACACATTAACACACAGTAATACACACACATCGATCAGCAATCAGTCACACAAACACACAATGTCCAAACCCTGGATGTTCACCGGTGCAGTCCGGGGTGTCCTCCTCCTGCTGATGTCCACGATCATCTCCTTCGTCTTACCGGCGTTGAGCTGCAGATGGTTTCGCTCACACCAGTCAACAAAGTCAGAGATGACCGTCCTGTACTCCCGCTTGTCCCCTTCAGATACACACCCGACAATGGCTGTATCATCGGAGAACTTCTGGAGGTGACAGCTCCCAGAGTTGTAGTGGAAGTCCGATGTGTACAGGGTGAAGAGAAAGGGGGAGAGCACTGTCCCCTGTGGACCTCCATGCTGCTGACTACCACATCAGACACACAGTCCTGAAGCCTCACGTACTGTGGTCTGTTGGTGAGGTAGTCGATGGTCCAAGCAGCCAGGTGACAGTCTACTCCTGCTCCTTCAAGCTTCACCCTGAGCAAAGAAGGCTGGATTGTGTTGAAAGCACTGGAGAAGTCAAAGAACATGACCCTCACAGTGCTGCCGGGGTTCTCCAGGTGAGTCAGTGATCTGTGCAGCAGGTAGACCACTGCATCATCCACTCCAATGTTCGGTTGGTAGGCGAACTGCAGTGGATCCAGATGTGGGCTCACCTGGGGACGGAGGTTCCTGAGGTTATAGTGTGTGTTATTTTAACAGATTACAGACGGACTGGTTTGAATAAAACCATAGAAATATAAATACCTGAACAAAGGTTAAAAACCTGATGGAATTATGACAAAAAATTTAATTAAATAAAGAAGAAAAGGGTTTCTATTTCAATAAAAATATACGTACTGATAAATAACTAGGCGAATTAAATAACTACACAATAAATCAAATGCTTTTGTAAACACAATCATTAATTTTCAGTTAAAAATAGCAAATAAGTTGCTCCAAATATAAACAAATAAAATAATATGGTACATTCTGGTGTGCAGAATGTGGACTTTATGATTATGATTATTATTGTTGTTGTTGTTATTTATTATTTGATCATCAGATTGACAGACAGTGAAAAACAACAAAATCAGTTGAAGAGCCTGAAATCCATCAGCAGTTCTTAAAGCAGCGTTTAGTTCCAGTTCAGCATCAGACTGAAGAACTTTATGTACGTTCATCAGCAATCAAGTTGATGGTTTTATGGCTCTTTGTTGAGGTTGTTGAGAAGATTGTAGAGCTTTTTGGTGAGATTATCATGTCTTTGTTGAGGTTTTATGGGTTTTAGCTGATGTTTTATGTGTCATAGTTTAGGCTGTAGGGGTATTTGTTGAGGTTTTATGGGTATTTGTTGAGGTTTTAGATGTATTTGTTGAGGTTGTAGAAGTATTTGTGGAGGTTGTAGAAGTATTTATTGAGGTTGTAGAAGTATTTATTGAGGTTGTAGAGGTATTTGTTGAGGTTTTATGGTTCTTAATTGAGATTTCTCTCTTTCAAAAGAAACTGAAACCTTATAACAAAGCATTAAAGATAAATGCATTTAAATAGAAAGGTGATGAAATGAATAACTAGTTGAATTAAATAACTAAGAGTATTAAGTTAAATGTTGTTGCCAATAAAATCAATTACTTTCAGTTAAAAATAACAAAACAGTTGCTCCAAATATAAACAAATGAAAATTATGTTAGATTTGATGTGCAGAAGATGAATGTGGACTTTATTATTTTTTATCATTGTTATCTTCATTATCAACAGTTATTAAAGCAGCATTTAGTTTCACAGAGTTCCATAAACAGAACATAAATTGAACAGAAATAGAACAGAAATAGAACGTTTACTGTTCAGCCTCTACACGTCTGATGATTTAAAAGTTGCAGTCTGCTCCCACCTGCTGGTTCCCCTGAGTATTACATCAATTTATATAAACACCTGGAGGCAGTAATAACTATTTACTGAGTTATTATGAATATAAAAAAACTCTCTACTGAGTTATTAATATACTAGAACTCGATACTGAGTTACTATTGATATATTAGAACTCTATACTGAGTTATTATTAAACCAGTCAGAAACCAGTTTAAACCAGTCAGAAAGCAGTTTAAACCAGTCTTGAACCAGTTTAAACCAGTCAGAAAGCAGTTTAAACCAGTCAGAAAGCAGTTTAAACCAGTCTTGAACCAGTTTAAACCAGTCAGAAAGCAGTTTAAACCAGTCAGAAACCAGTTTAAACCAGTCTGGAACCAGTTTAAACCAGTCAGGTGAAGAACTTGTCGCTCCTCTGACTTCAAACTCTTAATTTTGGAATAAAATCTGAATCCTGAGTTTGAAGTGAAGCAGTTGTTTCCATCAGCTCTCATCTTCTTCTCAGCTGTGATTTAATGTTCATGATGTCACAAACAGCTGATCAGTCATGTGACTTCATTATTCTGCATTATTGTTTTATTTATTTTTTTATATATATATATATATATATATATATATATATATATATATATATATATATATATATATATATATATATATATATATTTGTTATATTATTATTGTTATTGTATGCTATTATTAGTACATGTTATTATTATTATTAGATATTATTTTCTTTATTATTGTTTCTATGAATCTCCGAGTCAGAAACATCCAAACAGGTGGAACAGGACCGTTATTGTTCTGATGTGATGATCTCCGTCTAAGGCTGCTTCTGCTCTGATCCTGCTGCTGGTGTTCCTCAGGATGTTCAGGTGTGTTACCAGGTGTGTTATCTGTCCGTGTGTTTACCTGCTCAGCTCGTCTTTCTGTCGTTAAGTCAGTAAATCCTGCAGCCGCTGATTAAAACACACACAGACGCAGCTGTGACCTATCAGCCATGACGGCCTGATCTCTGCAGCTTAGCAGCTCTTCTCCTGACATTTGAACACATCAGCTGCTTCAGTTCACCTCACCTGGATCTACATCTACCTGTAGGTTCATAAAACACACCTGAACAGCAGGAACATCTCACCTGGATCCACGTCTATCTGTAGGTTCATAAAACAGAACACTGAAACACCTGAACAGCAGGACACAGGTGATACTCCAACAGTCAGGTGATCACACTCTACTGGAGATTCATTTAAATAATAAAACTTTCATACACGAAACACGAAACAGTATGAAGATACATCTATAGGTGGACCATCATCCATCTGAAGGTCTGTAGGTGGACCATCATCCATCTATTGTCTGTAGGTGGATCATAGTCCCAGTCTCTGGTTTCCCTGCTGTTGAGACCAACATGATGCTGCCACCACCATGCATCGCTGCTGTTTTATCTAGATGCAGTTTAAACTCCAGGTTTCATCCATAAAATCCTCATTAAAGTGTTAAAATGTTGAAGATGGATTTTTAGAATTCAACCTGCAGGAGTTTTGGTCTGAATGTTGTTTTAGAAATCAGCTGATCAGGATACATTGTGTGGTTTTGTGCATGTTTTATGTGTGCGTGTGTTGTGTGTGTGTGTTTTTTGTGTGTTTTGTGTTTTTGTGTGTGTTGTTTGTTTTGTTGAGATGTTGTGTTTTTGTTTGTGTTTTGTGTGTTTTTTGTGTGTCTTTGTGTGTTTTTTATGTTTTTGTGTGTGTTTTGTGTGTTTGTTGTGTTTTGTGTGTTGTGTGTGTTTTTGTGTGTCTGTGTGCATGTTTTGTGTGTCTGTTTGCATGTTCTGTGTGTCTATGTGTTTGTTTTGTGTGTCTTTGTGTTTTTTGTGTTTTTGTGTGTGTTGTTTGTTTTGTTGAGATGGTTGTGTGTTTTTGTGTGTGTGTGTTGTTTGTTTTGTTGACACGATTGTAGGTTTTTGTGTGTTTTGTGTCTTTCTGTGTGTTTTGTGTGTCTTTGTGTATGTTTTGTGTGTTTTTTGTGTTTTGTGTGCTTTTGTATATTTTGTGATATGCTTTGTGTGTCTTTGTGTATGTTTTGTGTGTCTGTGTGCGTCTTTGTGTGTGTTTGTGTGTTATTGTGTGTGTCTGCGCGTCTTTGTGTGTTACTGTGTGTTGTCGTGTGTGTCTGTGTGTCTGTGTGTGTGGGTGTGTGTGTTTTTGTGTGAGTCTGTGTGCGTTTTTGTGTGTCTGTGTGTGTTATTGTGTTTTTGTATATTTTGTGATGTGTTTTGTGTGTCGTTTTGTATGTTTTTTGCGTTTTGTGTGTTTTGTGTGTTGTGTGTCTGTGTTTTTTGTGTGTTTATGTGTGTCTGCGTGTCTTTGTGTGTTGTCGTGTGTGTTTCTGTGTGTTTTTGTGTGTCTTTGTATGCCTGTGCATCTTTGTGTGTCTGTGTGTTATTGTGTGTTGTCGTGTGTGTCTGTGTGTGTTCTTGTGTGTTGTTTTGTGTGTCATTGTGCGTCATTGTGTGTCTTTGTGTGTTATTGTGTGTTGTGTGTTTTTGTATATCTTGCGATGTGTTTTGTGTCATTGTGTATGTTTTGTGCGTTTTGTGTGTGTTTTGTGTGTGTTTGTGTGTGTTATTGTGTGTCTGTGTGTGTTGTGTCTGTGTGTGTCTGTGTGCATTTGTGTGAGTCTGTGTGCGTTACTGTGTGCCTGTGTATGTCTGTGTGTGTTTTTGTTATTGTATGTTGTGTGTGTCTGTGTGTGTTATTGTGTGTCTGTGTGTGTCTCTGTGTGTTTTTGTGTGTTATTGTATGTTGTTGTGTGTGTCTGTGTGTGTTACTGTGTTGTTGTGTGTCTGTCTGCGTTGTTGTGTGTCTGTGTGTGTTATTGTGTGTTGTCGTGTGTGTTTGTGTGTGTTTTTGTGTGTCTGTGTGTGTCTTTGGGTGTCTTTGTGTGTTGTGTGTGTCTGTGTGTCTTTTTGTGTGTCTTTGCGTGTCTTTGTGTGTTTTTGTGTGTCTTTGTGTGTCGTGTGTGTCTTTGTGTGTCTTTGTGTGTTTTTGTGTCTTTTTGTGTGTCTTTTTGTATAGTTGTGTGTTTTTGTGTGTTATTGTGTGTCTTTGTGTGTTTTTGTGTGTGTCTGTGTGATTTTGTGTTTTTTTGTGTGTCTGTGTCGTGTGTTGTGTATTTTTGTGTGTCTGTGTGCGTTATTGTGTGTGTGTGTGTGTGTTTGTATCTGTGTGTGTTATTGTGTGTCCGTGTGTGCCTATGTGAGTCTTTGTGTGTCTGTGTGCGTTATTGTGTGTCAGTGTTATTGTGTGTGTGTCTGTGTGCGTTATTGTGTGTGTCTGTGCGTGTCTGTGCGTTATTGTGTGTCGTGTGTCTGTGTGTTACTGTGTCTGTGTGAGTCTGTGTTTGTGTGCGTCTGTGTGTCTGTGTGAGTCTGTGTGCGTTATTGTGTGTGTGTGTCTGTTTGTGTTATTGTGTGTCTGTGTGAGTCTGTGTGCGTCTGTGTGTGTTATTGTGCCTGTGTGCTTTATAGTGTGTCTGTGTGAGTCTGTGTGTGTCTGTGCACATCTGTGTGTGTTATTGTGTGTCTTTGTGTGTCTGTGTGTGTCTGTGTGCGTCTATGTGTGTTATTGTGTGTGTTTGTGTTTCTGTGTGTGTTATTGTGTGTCTGTGTGTGTTATTGTGTGTCTGTGTGCATCTGTGTGTTATTGTGTGTCTGTATGCGTCTGTGTGTGTTATTGTGTGTCTGTGTGCGTCTATGTGTTTTATTGTGTGTCTTTGTGTGTCTGTTTGTGTTATTGTGTGTCTGTGTGTGTTCTTGTGAGTCTGTATGTGTCTGTTTACGTTATTGTATGTCTGTGTGCGTCTATGTGTGTTATTGTGTGTCTTTGTGTGTCTGTGTGCCTTATTGTGTTTCTGTATGTGTCTGTGTGCGTTATTGTGTGTGTGTGTGTGTGTGTGTGTGTGTCTGTGTGTATTATTGTGTGTCTGTGTGAGTCTGTGTGCGTTATTGTGTGTGTCTATGTTTGTCTGTGTGTGTCTTTGTGTGTTATTGTGTGTCTTTGTGTGTCTCTGTGTGTTATTGTGTGTCTGTGTGTGTCTGTGTGTCTCTGTGCGTCTATGTGTGTTATTGTGTGTCTGTGTGCATCTGTCTGTGTTATTGTGTGTCTCTGTGTGTTATTGTGAGTGTCTGTGTATGTCTATGTGTTATTGTGTCTTTGTGTGTCTGTGTGTGTTACTGTGTGTCTTTGTGTGTTATTGTGAGTCTGTGTGTGTCTGTGTGCGTTATTGTGTGTCTGTGTGTGTCTCTGTGTGTCTGTGTGCGTTATTGTGCGTGTGTGTGTATGTTTGTGTCTGTTATTGTGTGTCCGTGTGTGTGTCAATGTGTGTCTTTGTGTGTCTGTGTGCGTTATTGTGTGTCTGTCTGTTATTGTGTGTGTCTGTGTGCGTTACTGTGTGTGTCTGTGTGTGTCTGTGTGTGTTATTGTGAGTCTGTGTGTGTCTGTGTGCGTTATTGTGTGTCTGTGTATGTCTGTGTGTCTGTGTACGTTATTGTGTGTGTCTGTGTGTGTCTGTGTGTTATTGTGTGTCTGTGTGTGTCTATGTGTGTCTTTGTGTGTTATTGTGTGTCTATGTGTGTCTGTTTGTGTTATTGTGTTATTGTGTGTCTTTGTGCATCTGTGTGTGTCTGTGTGAGTCTGTGTGTGTCTGTGCGTGTCTATGTGTGTTATTGTGTGTCTGTGTGCGTCTGTGTGTTATTGTGTGTCTGTGTGTTATTGTGAGTGTCTGTGTGCGTCTATGTGTGTCTGTGTGCTATTGTGTGTCTGTGTGTCTTTTTGTGAGTCTGTGTCTTTCTGTGTGCGTTATTGTGTGTCTATGTGTGTCTGTGTGCCTTATTGTGTGTCTGTGTGTGTCTGTGTGCGTTATTGTGTGTCTGTGTGTGTCTATGTGTGTTATTGTGTGTCTATCTGTGTGTGTGTGTGTGTTTTATTGTGTGTCTGTGTGTGTTATTGTGTGTCTGTGTGTTATTGTGTGTCTGTGTGTGTCTATGTGTGTCTTTGTGTGTTATTGTGTGTCATTGTGCGTCTGTGTGTGTTTTTGTGTGTCTGTGTGTGTTATTGTGAGTGTCTGTGTGCGTCTATGTGTGTCTGTGGGTGTTATTGTGTGTCTGTGTGTGCTATTGTGTGTCTGTGTGTCTTTTTGTGTGTCTATGTGTGTCTGTGTGGGTTATTGTGTGTCTGTGTGTCTGTGTGTGTTATTGTGTGTCAATGTTTGTCTGTGTGTGTTATTGTGTGTCTGTGTGTGTCTATGTGTCTGTGTGTGTCTGTGTGTGTCTGTGTGTCTCTGTGTGTCTATGTGTGGCTTAATGTGTCTGTACGTTACTGCGTGTCTTTGTGTCTGTGTCTTTGTGTTTCTGTGTGTGTCTGTGTGTCTGTGTGTGTTATTGTGTGTTATTTTGTTTCTCTGTGTGTCTTTGTGCATCTGTGTGTGTCTGTGTGAGTCTGTGTGCCTGTGCGCGTCTATGTGTGTTATTGTGTGTCTGTGTGCATCTGTGTGTGTTATTGTGTGTCTGTGTGTGTTATTGTGAGTGTCTGTGTGCGTCTATGTGTGTCTGTGGGTGTTATTGTGTGTCTGTGTGTGTTATTGTGTGTCTGTGTGTGTTTTTGTGAGTCTGTGTCTTTCTGTGTACGTTATTGTGTGTCTATGTGTGTCTGTGTGCCTTATTGTGTGTCTATGTGTGTCTGTGTGCCTTATTGTGTGTCTATGTGTGTCTGTGTGCGTTATTGTGTGTTTGTGTGTGTCTATGTGTGTTATTGTGTCTATCTGTGTGTGTGTGTGTGTAATTGTGTGTCTGTGTGTGTTATTGTGTGTCTGTGTGTGTCTGTGTATGTTTTTGTGAGTCTGTGTGTGTCTGTGTGCGTTATTGTGTGTCTGTGTATGTCTGTGTGTCTGTGTACGTTATTGTGTGTGTCTGTGTGTTATTGTGTGACTGTGTGTGTCTACGTGTGTCTTTGTGTGTTATTGTGTGTCTATGTGTGTCTTTGTGTGTTATTGTGTGTCTCTGTGTGTCTTTGTGCGTCTGTGTGTGTCTGTGTGAGTCTGTGTGTGTCTGTGCGTGTCTATGTGTGTTATTGTGTGTCTGTGTGCGTCTGTGTGTTATTGTGTGTCTGTGTGTGTTATTGTGAGTGTCTGTGTGCGTCTGTGTGTGTCTGTGTGAGTCTCTTCTGTCTGTGTGCGTCTATGTGTGTTATTGTGTCTGTGTGCGTCTGTCTGTGTTATTGTGTGTCTCTGTGTGTTATTGTGTCTGTGTGTGTCTATGTGTGTTATTGTGTCTTTGTGTGTCTGTGTGTCTTACTGTGTGTCTTTGTGTGCTATTGTGAGTCTGTGTGTGTCTGTGTGCGTTATTGTGTTTCTGTGTGTGTCTCTGTGTGTCTGTGTGCGTTATTGTGCGTGTGTGTGTGTGTTTGTGTCTGTGTGTGTTATTGTGTGTCCGTGTGTGTCAATGTGTGTCTTTGTGTGTCTGTGTGCGTTATTGTGTGTCTGTGTGTTATTGTGTGTGTCTGTGTGCGTTACTGTGTGTGTCTGTGTGTGTCTGTGCGTTATTGTGTGTCTGTGTGTGTCTGTGTGTGTTATTGTGAGTCTGTCTGTGTCTGTGTGCGTTATTGTGTGTCAGTGTATGTCTGTGTGTCTGTGTACGTTATTGTGTGTGTGTCTGTGTGTGTCCTTGTGTTATTGTGTGTCTGTGTGTGTCTATGTGTGTCTTTGTGTGTTATTGTGTGTCTATGTGTGTCTGTGTGTGTTATTGTGTGTCTCTGTGTGTCTTTGTACGTCTGTGTGTGTCTGTGTGAGTCTATGTGTGTCTGTGTGTGTTATTATGTGTCTGTGTGTGTCTGTGTGTCTGTTTGTGTCTATGTGTGTTATTGTGTGTCTCTGTGTGTCTATGTGTGTCTTTGTGTGTCTGTACGTTATTGTGTGTCTTTGTGTGTCTGTGTGTCTTTGTGTGTCTGTGTGTGTCTGTGTGTGTTATTGTGTGTTATTGTGTGTCTCTGTGTATCTTTGTGCGTCTGTGTGTGTCTGTGCGCGTCTATGTGTGTTATTGTGTGTCTGTGTGTGTTTGTGTGTGTTATTGCGTGTCTGTGTGTGTTATTGTGAGTGTCTGTGTGCGTCTCTGTGTGTCTGTGGGTGTTATTGTGTGTCTGTGATATTGTGTGTCTGTGTGTGTTTTTGTGAGTCTGTGTGTGTCCGTGTGCGTTATTGTGTGTCTGTGTGTGTCTATGTGTGTTATTGTGTGTCTATCTTTGTCTGTGTGTGTTATTGTGTGTCTGTGTGTGTTATTGTGTGTCTATGTGTGTCTGTGTGTGTTATTGTGTGTCTGTGTGTGTCTATGTGTGTCTGTGTGTGTCTGTGTGTGTCTATGTGTGTTATTGTGTGTCTCTGTTTGTCTATGTGTGTCTTTATGTGTCTGTGTGTCTTATTGTGTGTCTTTGTGTGTCTGTGTGTGTCTGTGTGTTTTATTGTGTGTCTGGGTGTCTTATTGTGTGTCTTTGTGTGTCTCTGTGTGTCTGTGTGTTTCTGTGTGCGTTATTGTGTGTTATTGTGTGTCTGTGGGTCTTGTGTGTTATTGTGTGTGTCTGTGTGCGTTATTGTGAGTCTGTGTGTGTTATATTTTGTGTCTGTGTCTGTGTGTGTTATTGTGTGTTATTGTGTGTCTGTGCGTCTTATTGTGTGCCTTTGTGTGTCTGTGTGTGTCTGTGTGTCTGTGTGCGTTATTGTGTTATTGTGTGTCTGTTGGTCTTGTGTGTTATTGTGTGTGTCTGTTTGCGTTATTGTGAGTCTATGTATGTTATTGTGTTATTGTGTGTGTCTGTGTGAGTCTTTGTGTGTTATTGTGTGTGTCTGTGTGTGTCTTTGTGTGTCTGTGTGTGTCTGTGTGCGTCCTCCGGCCGCTGAGGCTTCATCCAGCCAGTGCAGGGAGAGGCAGGAGGAACTGTGTGACGGGAGAACGAGGAGCTCAGACACACTGATTGTTGGTTTTGTGTTCAGTTGATCGTTGAGGCTGAGCTGCTGCTTCCTTCAGCGTTTGGATTATTTTACCTGGACTCAGGTAAGACCAGCTTCACCTGGAGCCACTTTAGTTTCTCCTCAGGAC
This sequence comes from Amphiprion ocellaris, assembly GCF_022539595.1. NCBI lineage: Eukaryota > Metazoa > Chordata > Actinopteri > Pomacentridae > Amphiprion > Amphiprion ocellaris. The sequence goes on along the minus strand of NC_072789.1, from coordinate 17,920,259 downwards.
ACAGAAAACTGTCCAGAAAAACTTTAGCCGACAGAATTCAAGTTTATTAAATTAACGCATCTTAAACCAGGTTTTAATTTTATGTTTGTTAATCAGCAGCCGGTTAAAATGTGTTTGATGTTTATTTTATTTCATTAATGAAGATTCTAGTGAATTATTTCATTCTAGGAGGAGATTTAATGATGATTTAATTAGAACAAAAGTAGCCTTTTATAAAAACAGATAAATATAATAATATACTAATGAAATGCATTTTACAGAAATGTTCAACCACAACATTTTAAATATGAAATAGTTTTCTGGAGATTTGATTTCTTTAAAGATTAAATCTGAAATATTTCATCAACCACTGATTTTAATTTCTGACAGTTAATTTTCCATCTTAATTATTCCTGAATAAACTCATAAACCTGCAGTGAAACCTGAATAAACTCATGAACTTAATAATCATTTCTGTTACTTTTCTAACTAATATGAATTCAGATTAAACAAAAACCCAGAAAATTAATCCACAGGGTAAAATAAATCAGTTTAGTTGTCATTTTCACAATAAAAGTGTAATTATCACATTTAATTTGACATTTTAACCCAAACCGTCATCATAAACAAAAGATTTCCTGCAGAATAAACAGCATAAAATAAATAAATCGTCTGAATGACGTCTGTGAGGCTGAAAAGTCTCAAAGAAAAAGCTTCAGACGGCTGCATTAATAAGAAATATTTCCTATAACTGATTATTTTAACTGATTATTATTTATCTGAAGATAAATTCATGATTTTCATAAATATCTTTTGGTCTTTAAAATAAATTCTGTGGAATGAAAATGCCTTAAATGGGAAAATAATTAATTACAGCAGCGTGTTAATAGAATAATGATTATTAATAAAATAATAATTCTAATTACGGCAGCATGTTAATTAAATAATAATAATTATTCCTGTATTTACTGTCGAGTTTCTGTTCGACCGGACAAAGAAAATCAAAGCAGACAGACTGAAACGACGTCAGGAAATCAGTTTTATGATTTCTATGGATTCATATTAAACTGGATTCAGCTTTAAATGATCAGAAATCAGGTTTTTAATCCAGTTTAGTGATGAAACGAACACAAAATATCCTGTCTGATGCCTCAATTGTTGAGAATTAAAGACTAAAATTAAATAAATTAAATAGAAAATTCACAGATTCAGGTTTACTTTTTATTATCAGGAATAATTTCACGTCCATATTCAACTCATTTCAGGCTGATTTTAATCCAATAAATGGATTAATTTGAAGATAAATTGAAGAAACTTGTTGGATTTAAATAATTGATGGATTCATTTAGAGAACGGATCCGTTTGAAGCTTTAAATCCTCCAGAGAATCATTTTAAAACGGCCTCCGATACGTCCTGAAATAGGTTTATTATTAGAACTAATACAAGTTTTATTCTTAGAATAAATTCAGGTTTTATTATTAGAATAAATTCAGATTTAATTATTAAAATAAATTCAGATGTAATTATTGGAATAAATTCGGGTTTTATTACTAGATTTATTCAGGTTTATTTATGGAATGAATTCAGGTTTTTATCTTCAGACATCAGTAAATGAATGAATCCTTTCATTAGTTTGGTTCATTTAAAGCTGCAGCATTTTATCCACTCATTTAATAAAGTTATTATTATTATTATTATTATTATTATTATTATTATTATTATTATTATTATTATTATTATTATTATTATTATTATTATTAATAATAATAAAGTTCTCTATGTTCTGAGTGTTCTCCGTGTGTTCTCTGAGTGTTCTCTGTGTGTTCTCTGAGTGTTCTCCATGTGTTCTCTGAGTGTTCTCCGTGTGCTCTCGGAGTGTTCTCTGAGTGTTTTCTGAGTGTTCTCAGTGTGTGTGGTCCAGGATGAAGGTGGAGGGTCTGCAGGAGGACGGGGACTCCTCCTCGGGTTCCGGACCGGACCGGAGCAGCCCCGGCTCGGCGGAACGCTGCATGTCTCGGCTGCTGAGCGCCGTGGAGAACGAGCTGCAGGCCGGCCGGGAGAAAGGAGACCCGACGGAGAGGGAGCTCAGGGTGGTTCTGGAGGACGCCGAGCTCTGGAGAAAGTTCCAGCAGATCACCAATGAGATGATCGTCACCAAGAACGGAAGGTGAGAGCAGAACCTCCAACCTTAAAGAGCAGGAAGAGCTTCAGTTAACCTCCTAAAGTGTTGGAGAACATCTGGTCTAGAACCTCCTGCGATCAGAACCTCACTTTGGCTTCATTGGTTTCCACTCAACAAGTCCCCTGAAACTCTTCAAGAACCTTAACAAACATGTCTAGATCCTCCTTCATTTCTTCTGAACACCTCTAAAACCTCCACAGCCTCAACAAGAACCTCACTGAAAGAACCCAAAGTCTCCAAGACCTTCAGAAACTCAGCAAACACATCAACGGACATCTAAAGAACCTCCATCCTTACCTCTGGAACCAAGGAGGTTGGTCACCGAGAGGTAATGAAGGAGGTTCTAGAGGTGTTTGTTGAAGAGGTTCTGGGTTCTTTAAGGAGGTTTAGGAGGTTTTAGAGGTGTTTGTTGAAGTTCTTGAGGAGGTCCTGGGTTCTTTAAAAATTTTTCATGGTCCTTGTTGAGGTGAGGGATACTTTTTAGTGGTTCCAGAGATAATAGAGGAGGTTTTACATTTATTTCTAGAGGTTCTGCAGGTCTTAATGAGGTTCAGATTCTTTCAGGAGGTTTTATGTGTGTTTGTTGAGGTTCTGTAGGTTTTAAGAAGGTTTATTTGCTGTTTGTTGGACTTCTTAAGGAGATTCTGATTCTTTAAGGAGGTTTTATTTGTGTTTCTTGGGGTTCTTCAGGAGGTTCTCATTCTTTGAGGAGGTTCTAGAGGCTGAATGAAGCAGCTCAGGGTTCCAGTGAAGTCACAAAGACGTTTCTCTGATCATGAAGTCCTGATTTTATCAGCAGGTTTGGAAAAACAGATGTTCTTTAAATTCATCAGATTGAATCAGTGGAAACAGGAAATAAGAAGAAAATGTTCTGACCAGATGTTGTCTGGGATGAAGGAACCCTGACTGGAACTGGAGGGGTGGTTTGAAAGGAAAAGCAAAGAAATCCTGGTTCTGCTGGTTCTCCTGGTTGTATTGGTTCTGCTCAGTCCAGATGTGCTGTTCTGTTTTCTACAACCCGGTGTTTTGCAGAGTTCAGTGAATACTGAAGGAATATTTGGTGGATCATTCTGCTGCTAATTGAGGTTCTTTATTAGCCTCGTTAGCAGTTCAGCGTGGGGTTCTCTGGTTGTTCTCTGGTTGTGCTCTGGATGTTCTTTGGGTGTTCTCTGGGTGTTCTAGCTGAGGTGTGTTGATCTGTCGAGAAACTCTCCATTTACACCTGCAGGGAACATTTCAGCTGCTGTCAGTGGAAATCTTTAGGAGAGAGGTTTACATAAACACAGCTTGTTTTACACCGTAAAACAAACACACCTCCAGTAACGACCCTGAAACAAACGCACCTCCATAACGACCATAAAACAAACGCACCTGCAGTAATGACCCTGAAACAAATGCACCTCCAGTAACAACCCTGAAACAAACACACCTCCATATCGACCATAAAACAAACGCACCTCCATAACGACCATAAAACAGACGCACCTCCATAATGACCGTAAAAGAAACGCACCTCCAGTAATGATCCTAAAACAAACGCACCTCCATAATGACCATAAAACAAACGCACCTTCAGTAATGACCCTAAAACAAACGCACCTCCAGTAACGACCCTGAAACAAGCGCACCTCCATAACGACCATAAAACAAACGCACCTCCATGACGACCCTAAAACAAACGCACCTCCAGTAACGACACTAAAGCAAACGCACCTTCAGTAATGACCCTAAAACAAACACACCTTCATAACGACCTTAAAACAAACGCATCTACATTAATGACCATTAAACAAGTGCACCTCCATAACGACTGTAAAACAAACGCGCCTTCAGTAATAACCCTAAAACAAACGCACCTCCATAGCGACTCTAAATGAAACGCACTTTCAGTAGTGACCCTAAAACAAAAGCACCTACAGTAATGACCCTAAAACAAACGCACCTCCATAACGACCATAAAACATACGCACCTTCTGTAATAATCCTAAAACAAACGCACCTCCATAACGACTGTAAAACAAATGCACCTTCAGTAATGACCCTAAAACAAACGCACCTCCATAACGACTCTAAATGAAACGCACCTTCAGTAGTGACCCTAAAACAAAAGCACCTACAGTAATGACCCTAAAACAAACGCACCTCCATAACGACTGTAAAACAACTGCACCTTCAGTAATGACCATAAAACAAATGCACCTCCATAACGACTGTAAAACAAACACACCTTCAGTAATGACCCTAAAACAATTTCACCTCCATAACGACTGTAAAACAAATGCACCTACATAACGACCGTAAAACAAACGCACCTCCATAACGACCCTAAAACAAACGCACATTCAGTAATGCCCCTAAAACAAACACACCTCCATAACGACCATAAAACAAGTGCACCTCCATAACAACCGTAAAATAAATGCACCTCCATAACGACTGTAAAACAAATGCACCTCCAGTAACGACCCTAAAACAAATGCACCTCCATAACGACTGCAAAATAAACACCTACATAACGACCGTAAAATAAACGCACCTCCATAACGACCGTAAAACAAAGCACCTCCAGTAACGACCCTAAAACAAATGCACCTCCAGTAATGACCCTAAAACAAACGCACCTCCAGTAACAACCCTAAAACAAACGCACCTCCAGGAAAGACCCTAAAACAAATGCACCTACATAACGACCGTAAAACAAACGCACCTCCAGTAACGACCCTAAAACAAACGTACTTCCAGTAACGACCCTAAAACAAACACACCTCCAGTAATGACGCTAAAACAAACGCACCTCCAGTAATGACCCTAAAACAAACGCACCTCCATTAACGACTGTTAAACAAATGAGCTGCTCGGACAGAAGTGAGAAAATGATGAGGCGTTTCAGACTAATTTTTAGTCTTCAGACTTTTTTTCCCCAAATGTATTTTTAAATTTAATTTAACAAAGAGATAACTGAGATAACAGATGCATAATAATAACCATCAAAAATAATAATAATCATAATAACAATAGTAATAACAATGATAATAATAATGATAGTAATAATAACCATAATAATAATCATAATAATAATCAGACACATTCAGGAGTTGAACTTGAAGAAGCTGAATCTAAAATGAATGAATGAATGAATGGTTTTATTTCAGTTACAAAATTATAGTACAAAAACTTCATTTTATGCGTTCAAAATCTCAGCAGTTTTAACCTGAACCAGATAAAAACCTCTAGTGAAATGTTCTAATGAATGTTTAGACGGGTTAAAGGTACAGCCGGATGGACTGAAGTTCTATAAATGTTAGTTTAATGTTTCCATCAACAGATTTAATCCAGAGAAGATCTGCATCCGTCAGAGACCACATCTGGTTCTGTGATGAATAAAATCAAACATTTCCGTCGCTTTGTCTCCTGGATGTCAGTTCCTCAGTCAGAAACAAAATCAGAATGAAAACAGAATCAGAGGAAGAAAATAAAAATGTGTTCATTAAAGTCTCCGTTTATTCCAGTCAGACACAAACCAATGAACAAAGTTTAGAATTTATCAGCTGAACGGGCAGATTCTCTTCAAGAGCTTGACCAGATGTTTCCATCGATGAACCAGATGTTTCTATCAATAAATCTGATGTTTTTATTGACAAATCAGACGTTTCTATTGATAAACCAGATTTTTCTATCAATAATCCAGATGTTTTTATTGATAAACCAGATGTTTATATTCATAAATCAGATGGGTTTCTTGATAAATGTGACTGAATCAGGGTCATTTTATAACTGCAGGACTTTTTGTATCATAGTCGACATTTTAGCTGTTTTCAGGCCTAAAACCAACATGGCCGCCTATAACCAAACAGCACATGGCATTTTAGAGAAAGATTCTTCTAAATATTATAGATACAACTGATTTCTACAGATATTGTAGTAAACCTGTTGAATACTTTCTATTAAATCAGTCAGAAAGCCTTGGAGTCTGGCCAGTCTGTTCTTCAGGAGGAAATGACATCATGTGGAGCAGGTCATGTGATCTGGAATTAACACACTTCCTGGAGAGGTGTTTTGTAACAGGGAACTTAGTGTAAAGGGATTTAATTTGCTATTTTCCATATAAAATGTGATATATTGCCAAAAAAGAAATATCTGTCATGATTCTCTCAACTTAATAAAAAGAACACAATCAAAACTATTTCTGAATCAGCTCATTTTATTATTGTTTAGCTCATTAGAAGGTGGTTGGTGTTAAATTCAGACGGTTATTTAGTTGATAGTTTAGTGACATCCAGTCATTTTTGTTAATAAGTGATTGTTTCCATAATAAATAATGATGGAATTTGTAAAGACATGATCATAATGGACATAAAAACATTAGTTTTTTAAATTACTTTTAATAAAAATGTATGCAGATATATCCCATGGACTTCAGAAGTCCCTCAGTTATAGACTGCTCTGGACAATTTTCTGGTCATTTTCAACAAATTTTATGTCAGCTTGGATTTTTTTCTCATCATTTTGGATCATTTTGTGTCTTTGGGATAATTTTAAGTTCATGTCATTCTGGACTAACTTTTTGTAATTATGGATCATTTTCAAGTCATTCTGGACGGGTCAGTATAGAATTATGGGACTTTTTGTATCATAGTTGACATTTTAGTGACAGTCCCTCAATTATGTATTGACCCACTAGATGTTTATATTGATAAACCAGATGTTTTTATTGGTAAACCAGATGTTTTCGACTGAACCAGATGTTTTTATTGGTAAACCAGACTTTTTTATTTTATTTTATTTATTTATTTTATTTTATTTCTACCTATGACTCACCCGAGCATCCTCACTGATGGACTTCCTGTGTCCTCCAGGAGGATGTTCCCGGTGCTGAAGGTCAGTGTCTCCGGTCTGGATCCCAGCTCCATGTACTCCTTCCTGCTGGACTTCGTTCCGGCCGACAGCTGCCGCTGGAAGTTCGTGAATGGGGAGTGGGTGGCGGCCGGCCGGGCGGAGGGGCGGGGCGAGGGGCGGGGCCACGGCGGCATCTACATCCACCCAGACTCTCCCAACTTTGGAGCCCATTGGATGAAGGCAGCCGTGACCTTCAACAAGGTCAAACTGACCAACAAGGTGAACGGAGGAGGACAGGTGAGGTTCAGACTAAACCACTGGTTCATTCTTCACTCAGTTCTTCAGAAGTTCTCCTTCAGTCCTCCTCATGGAGGAACCAGAGTCCAATCACTTCTGCTCACATCTTCTCTGTTGTCTTCAGCTGCTCTTTGCTGGAGGGGTTCTGTTGTTCTAACTTTCTCTGGAGAACACTTCAAAGGTTCTGCTGGCTTCAGGACTCACACTGTCCAGGTCCTGATTCCACCTGGTTCTAGTGGAGAAACCCACCTCCGTGCTCCACTGTCAGGACTCTAACCCTACCTCGTGATCAGTGGTACTATGACTCCTTCTAGACCTCCTGATTAGTGATACTATGACTCCTTCTAGACATCCTGATTAGTGGTGCTATGACTCCTTCCAGACCTCCTGATTAGTGGTACTGTGACTCCTTCCAGACCTCTTGATTAGTGGTACTGTGACTCCTTCCAGACCTCCTGATTAGTGGTGCTATGACTCCTTCTAGACCTCCTGATTAGTGGTACTGTGACTCCTTCCAGACCTCCTGATTAGTGGTACTGTGACTCCTTCCAGACCTCCTGATTAGTGGGACTGTGACTCCTTCCAGACCTCCTGATTAGTGGTACTGTGACTGCTTCCAGACCTCTTGATTAGTGATACTGTGACTCCTTCTAGACCTCCTGATTAGTGGTGCTATGACTCCTTCTAGACCTCCTGATTAGTGGTACTGTGACTCCTTCCAGACCTCCTGATTAGTGGTACTGTGACTCCTTCCAGACCTCCTGATTAGTGGGACTGTGACTCCTTCCAGACCTCCTGATTAGTGGTACTGTGACTGCTTCCAGACCTCTTGATTAGTGATACTGTGACTCCTTCTAGACCTCCTGATTAGTGGTGCTATGACTCCTTGTAGACCTCCTGATTAGTGGTACTGTGACTCCTTCCAGACCTTCTGATTAGTGGTGCTATGACTCCTTCTAGACCTCCTGATTAGTGATACTGTGACTCCTTCTAGACCTCCTGATTAGTGGTGCTATGACTCCTTCTAGACCTCCTGATTAGTGGTGGTATGACTCCTTCTAGACCTCCTGATTAGTGGTACTGTGACTCCTTCCAGACCTCCTGATTAGTGGGACTGTGACTCCTTCCAGACCTCCTGATTAGTGGTACTATGACTCCTTCTAGACCTCCTGATTAGTGGTGCTATGACTCCTTCTAGATCTCCTGATTAGTGGTGCTATGACTCCTTCTAGATCTCCTGATTAGTGGTGCTATGACGCCTTCTAGACCTCCAGATTAGTGGTAGTGTGACTCCTTCTAGATCTCCTGATTAGTGGTGCTTTCACTCCTTCAAGACCTCCTGATTAGGGGTACTGTGACTCCTTCTAGACCTCCTGATTAGTGGTACTATGACTCTTTCTAGACCTCCTGATTCGTGGTGCTATGACTCCTTCAAGACCTCCTGATTAGTGGTGCTATGACTCCTTCTAGACCTCCTGATTAGTGGTGCTATGACTCCTTCAAGACCTCCTGATTAGTGGTACTATGACTCCTTCTAGACCTCCTGATTAGTGGTGCTATGACTCCTAGACCTCCTGATTAGTGGTACTGTGACTCCTTCTAGATCTCCTGATTAGTGGTGCTATGACTCCTTCTAGACCTCCAGATTAGTGGTAGTGTGACTCCTTCTAGATCTCCTGATTAGTGGTGCTATGACTCCTTCTAGACCTCCTGATTAGTGGTGCTATGACTCCTTCAAGACCTCCTGATTAGTGGTACTATGACTCCTTCTAGATCTCCTGATTAGGGGTACTGTGACTCCTTCTAGACCTCCTGATTAGTGGTACTATGACTCTTTCTAGACCTCCTGATTCGTGGTGCTATGACTCCTTCAAGACCTCCTGATTAGTGGTGCTATGACTCCTTCTAGACCTCCTGATTAGTGGTGCTATGACTCCTTCAAGACCTCCTGATTAGTGGTACTATGACTCCTTCTAGACCTCCTGATTAGTGGTGCTATGACTCCTTCTAGACCTCCTGATTAGTGGTGCTATGACTCCTTCAAGACCTCCTGATTAGTGGTACTATGACTCCTTCTAGACCTCCTGATTAGTGGTGCTATGACTCCTTCTAGACCTCCTGATTCCTGCTGACTGTGCTTCACTGGTTTTTAGTTGCTCACTGATCTTCCTGGATCTTTTTCCGTCTTTGTCGAGTCTCTCAGTCAGATGTTTCTCTTCCCCGGTTCAGTTCTTTTCCATGTGAAGCCATGATGCAGACATAGATAGACACAGTCCATAGGTCCAGGACTGAGAACGTTCTGCTGTTCTCAGCTCATTTAGAACCATGTTCATCAGTTAGACTGACTGGAATCACAGCTGGACTCTTAAACGTCGTCTGTCTAACTTCTTCTCATCGTTGATCAGAGTAAATGTTCTCCTGTTGTTGTTTCAGTAATCAGATTACTGTGAGGTGGTTTAGAGTATTCTGGTACTAAGTACTGCAGTACTTGTAGTAAAGTGTGAAAGTTTTTCGATCATCTGTGGATCAGAGGTAGTTCCACCGTCAGTCAGTCAGTCAGTCAGGCAGTCAGGAGAGTTTATGGAGTGGAGCCATCTTTGTCTTTTGGCCCAAACACTCTTTTATCCATCTGTCTTTTCTCCCTCGTCCATCAAGCCCCCCCTCACTAACGAGACCAATTAACCAATGGGAGCTCTCGGAGCGGCTGACAAAAACAAACAGTTTTCTATGGAGATTGAGAGGCTGGCTTCAGATGTGACCCGGCTGGCGGAGCACATTAGCTGGAGTGTGTGTGGGCTCGCTGTGAATATAGTTTACCTCGCTCTGCCTCCAGCATCTCAAGCATGATGGCCAAATTAATTTCCCGGTAAAAAACATAATTACCATAATGTACAAATAAGCTGAGCAATTATTTCATTACAGCGAGCCTCTGTGTTCCAGCTCGCATTACGGCGGCCTGTGCGTGTCATGTTTGGACACGGATAATGGGTAAACACAAACAACGGCACTGCCAGTTCAGTGTGTGTGTGTGTGTGTGTGTGTGTGTGTGTGTGTGTGTGTGTGTGTGTGTGTGTGTGTGTGTGTGTGTGTGTGTGTGTGTGTGTGTGTGTGTGTGTGTGTGTGGTGAACAGCTCTCGACAGGAAGTGCATTAAACTGCCGCCGGCCAATTAAGAGCTGTTTATCCCGTTCCCGTGGTTACGAGGGGGCGAGCAGGTGAAGTGAGCGAGGAGAGGGACTGAAGTGGTTAATTAGAGGCTGTAGTCTCTCGCCCACTAAAAGACAACACAGAGAGACTCTCATCATGGAGAGGACGATAATGGACAGGAGGAGACGAGGACAAGTGGAGGAGAAGAAGTGGACAAGACGAGGAGAAGACGTGAAGAAGAGAAGACGAGGAGAAGACCAGGAGAAGACCAGGAAAAGAGGAGAAGAAGAAAAAGAAAAGACAAAGAGAGGAAGAGGAGAAGATGAAGAGAAGAGGAGAAGAAGAAAAAGAGAAGACGAGAAGACATGAAGAAGAGAAGAAGAAAAAGAGAAGACGAGGAAAAGAGGAGAAGAAAAAAAGAGAAGACGAGGAGAAGAAGAGGAGAAGATGAGGAGAAGAGGAGAAGACGAGGAGAAGAGGAGAAGAAGAAAAAGAGAAGACAATGAGAAGATGAGAAAAAGAGGAGAAGAAGAAAAAGAGAAGATGAGGAGAAGAAGAGGAGAAGATGAGAAGAGGAGAAGACGAGGAGAAGAGGAGAAGAAGAAAAAGAGAAGACGAGGAGAAGGAAACGAAGAAGAAAGAAAGAAAAAAAACTTCAAAGAACCAAACTGTGATTCCAGTCAGTCTAACTGATGAACATGGTTCTAAAATGAGCTGAGAACAGCGGAACGTTCTCAGTCCTGGACCTATGGACTGTGTCTATCTATGTCTGCATCATGGCTCCACATGGAAAAGAACTGAACAGAGGAAGAGAAACATCTGACTGAGAGACTCGACAAAGATGGAAAAAGATCCAGGAAGATCAGTGAGACACTAAAAACCAGTGAAGCACAGAGTCAGCAGTAATCAGGAGGTCTAGGAGGAGTCATAGTACCACTAATCAAGAGGTCTAGAAGGAGTCATAGTACCACTAATCAGGAGATCTAGAAGGAGTCATAGTACCACTAATCAGGAGGTCTACAAGGAGTCATAGTACCACTAATCAGGAGATCTAGAAGGAGTCATAGAACCACTAATCAGGAGGTCTACAAGGAGTCATAGTACCACTAATCAGGAGATCTAGAAGGAGTCATAGAACCACTAATCAGGAGGTCTACAAGGAGTCATAGAACCACTAATCAGGAGGTCTAGAAGGAGCAGAGGTGGGCAGAGGATCCAAAAATTGTACTCAAGTAAGAGTAACGTTACTTCAAAATAATATCACTCAAGTAGAAGTAAAAAGTAGTCATCCAAAAAATTACTCAAGTAAGAGTAAAAAAGTATTTGCTGAAAAGACTACTCAAGTACTGAGTAACCATTTGATTGTAACGTCCGATCTATTTTTTAGAAATGATTTGATCAGACACACAAAAATGTCAAATAATGTGAAAATTCTGGTATTTCCAAATAATAAAAGAAAAAAATAGCAAAAATAAAGAACATCATTTCAAAATGACAAGATAAGGCACAAGAAACACAAATTTCCAAATGTCAGTTTTTCACAACATAAAGTGTCGGAAACAAATACCTGTAGTAAGGTAACGTTTTATGTTTGAACAGTGCAAACTACTTCCAGTGACAACATGTACTGCATGCTGTATTTAACTTCCCAAAAAAAATGGCACAGGCTCAGTAGATAGAAAATAACATTACAACTCGGGCTGGACCCGAATATCCCAATATTCGGTCGTCTGATCCGCCATCCGGCTGTATCACGCGGGGTTACCAAGCATGATGTCACGCTTCACTTCGCCCATGTTAGTAAGCAGAAAACAAGAGCCGAAGACAGAGATATCCATGCTAATGCTATGCTAATGTTGTCAGACTCCGAAGCAAGATCAAACATCTCGAAAACGACCCTTTTTTCATTCCTTGTCTGCTACGTGTGAAGAGTTTTTGCCGCTATGCCGCCACAATTTGTGACTGCAGGGTGACGTCTGGTGAAACGGAGTCACGTGATGATTGTTGCTTCATCTGATTGGTGAAACACAGTCATGTGGTAGTTCCACTGGGTTCTCTCTGATAAATAAAGCAGATCTAATGTGGTAAATAAAGTAATGAGTCGAGTGTAGCTCAGTGTAACAGAGTAAGAGCAGCATTTTTGCTTCACAAATCTACTCAAGTAAAAGTAAAAAGTATGGCAGAGTAAAACTACTCTCAGAAGCACATTTTTTTCGAAAAGTTACTCAAATAAATGTAACGAAGTAAATGTAACTCGTTACTACCCACCTCTGAGAAGAAGTCATAGTACCATTAATCAGGAAGTCTAGAAGGAGTCATAGTACCATTAATCAGAACTTCCAGATGAAAGTTTGCTGAAGAACATGAGAAGAAGCATGATGGATGCTGGAGAGCATTCTTTGGTCAGATGAAGACAAATGAGTTGGGCTCAGATGGAGTCCAGATGTTTGGTGAGAACCTGACCAGGACTACCACAGTGGATGCATAGTCCTGATGGTGAAGCACAGAGGTGGGTTTCTCCACTAGAACCAAGTGGAATCAGAACTTGTACAGTGTGAGTCCTCAAGCCAGCAGAACCTTTGAGGTGTTCTCCAGAGAAAGGTAGAACAACAGAACCCCTCCAGCAAAGAGCAGCTGAAGAACACAGAGAAGAATGTGAGACGATGTGATGTTTCAGGTGCTCTTCCTGCAGTTCATTGTCGCTTCTATGAACAGGTACTGGCAGTATCAACAGGTATAACCAGATATAACCAGGTATAACCAGGTGTGACCAGGTATGACCAGGTATAACCAGGTGTGACCAGGTATAACCAGGTATAACCAGGTGTGACCAGGTATAACCAGGTGTGACCAGGTGTAAACATCTATCAACAGGTATAAACTGTCTCTTCTCCTTGTTTCTTCCAGATTATGTTGAACTCTCTCCATAAATACGAGCCTCAGCTCCACATCGTTTGTGTCGGTTCTCGCCACCGTCTGGTTTCCAACATTTCCTTCAAAGAAACTCAGTTTATTGCCGTCACCGCCTACCAGAATGAAGAGGTACCAATACTCTGATTCATTCAACCAGATTAAACTCACATTAAACCAGATTAAACTAGATTAAATTCACATTAAACCAGATTAAACTAGTCTTACACAGATTTCTTGTCTGCAGATCACAGCTCTGAAGATCAAATACAACCCATTTGCTAAAGCTTTCCTGGATGCCAAGGAGAGGTACCAACACACACATACAATATACACAAAGTACACACTACATACACAATATACACAACATATACTGCAAACACTGTGTGATGGCAGCGTCTGATTGGTCCTCAGGAACCCAGGGGGGCGGGGCTTACCAGACTCGTCAGAGAATCGAGTTGGAATTCAACCATGTGAGTTAAAAACATGTTTTATCTTCATTTTTACTTTTACCACTATTCCTACTATTTACTGCAGTATAACGTATTATTTACCTCGATTATTACTATTTACTGCAGTATAACATGTATTATTATTATTTACTGCAGTATAACATGTATTATTTACCTCTATTATTACTATATATTGCAGTGTAGCATGTATTATTACTATTTACTGCAGTATAATATGTATTATTTAGCACTATTATTACTATATACTGCAGTATAACATGTATTATTTATCTGTATTATTACTATTTACTGCAGTATAATGTGTATTATTACTATTTACTGCAGTACAACATGTATTATACATTAACAGATAAAGTTCTTCTGGTGGTTTTTTTAGTTTCCATGATGTGAAGTCTAGTGGCCAGTGGAGTAAATAATGGTGTCATCAGCATAGAGATGTATCTGGAGGCACCAATAGCTTTGGTTACATCATTTATTTAGATGGAAAACAAAGTTGGGCCCAAGAGTTCTCTGGCTTTACTTGCTGTATACGATCACTGAAGGTCTTGATGATGGTGGCTCGACCCATCTGCTGGTGGTGACCTTCATGCCCATGAAGATGAGCTGGTTCAGTTTGTTGTTTTGTGGTTGTTGAGTGTTGTGGTCAGCAGTGACGTTGAATCCTTTGATGTTTGTTTCAGGTTGGTCTTTGTGCTCGGCCGGAGGAGGCGGAGCTTTTCCTTACAGCAGCAGCCTCCCACTGACATCACATCATCACCATGGTTACAAACACCATGGTTACCCCGGGAGACACACACCTTACCCAACTGCCTACCTGCCGCACCGCTCACACTCATCAGGTAAAATATTGTAGAAATACTTCAAAAGATCTGATTTATATACAGCATGTATAAACTGTTTATATATTCAGTATACAGATATGTGCTTGTACCTGTAGTACTGATGCAGTACAGACTGTACCTGTAGTACTGAAGCAGTACTCAGAGTACATCTGATGCAGTACTGACTGTGTTTATGTCTGAAGGTGTCCAGGTCCTATCAGATGGTTGGACCAGTTCTTCTCCTCGTCCTGCCTCCTCCTCCTCCTCCCTCCCCCTGACCAGCGGTGCTCCTTCCTCACAGGCCCCTCCCCCCCACAACTCCAGGTGAGGCTCCGCCCACAGCCACAGGTGTTCCATTAACCATACAGGTGATGTACAGGTGAACTAACTCTGTGTGTTTCCAGTCAGTATCCCTGTCTGTGGACGGTCAGCTGCAGTGAGCTAAGCCCCTCCCACTCACCATGCAGCGCTCTCCATGGACCAATCAGCAGCGAGAACCTCATGCAGCCTCCCAGTCACGGGCGAGTAGGCGGAGCTGGGTGGCCACCTGGTCCCACCCACTCTTTCTGAGGAGGGATGTGATTGGCTGAGATGAATCACACTGACTACCCACTAGGAGGTTATAAGTGACCACTGATCACAGCTGGTAACTGCTGGTAACCAGTGGTAACCAGTAATAACCAGTGGTAACCAATGATAACCAGTGGTAACCAGTGGTAACCGCTAGTAACCAGTGGTAACCGCTAGTAACCACTGGTTACCAGCGGTAACTAGTGGTAACCGCTATTGATGTGCATTTGTACATACTGGCAGCTAATAGTGAGTATTTGTGACTATTTGTAAAAACAGAAACTGCAAACTCATGACTACTTGTATTTAACCACACATACTGGTGGCTACTAGTATCTATCAGTGGCTACTAATATCTACTGGTGGCTACTAGCATCTACTTGTGGCTACAAACATCTACTGGTGGCTACTAATATGTACTGGTGGCTACTAATATCTACTGGTGGCTGCTAGTATCTACTGGTGGCTACTAATATCTACTGGTGGCTGCTAATATCTACTGGTGGCTACGAATATCTACTGGTGGTCATTAATATCTACTGGTGGCTACTAATATGTACTGGTGGCTACTAATATGTACTGGTGGCTACTAATATCTACTGGTGGCTGCTAGTATCTACTGGTGGCTACTAATATCTACTAGTGGCTACTAATATCTATTGGTGGCTACTAGTAACTACCAGTGACTACTAGTAACTGTCAGTGACTACTAGTAACTGTCAGTGACTACTAGTGATTACAAGTGACTACTAGTAACTACCAGTGACTACTAGTAACTGTAAGTGACTACTAGTAACTACCAGTGACTAATAGTAACTGTCAGTAACTGCTAGTAACTACCAGTGACTAATAGTAACTGTGAGTGACTGCTAGTAACTACCAGTGACTACTAGTAACTGTCAGTGACTACTAGTAACTACCAGTGACTACTAGTAACTATCAGTGACTACTAGTAACTACCAGTGACTACTAGTAACTACCTGTGACTCTTAGTAACTACCTGTGATTCCTACTAACTACCTGTGGCTACTAGTAACTATCAGTGAATATTACTAACTACCTGTGGTTCTGTGTACCTGATGGTAGTTATTGGTCCAAACCAGTACTACCTGTAAATACCTGTAAATATGTTGTGGTGATGTTGTGGCTACTGGTTGGTGTTGCTGGCTACCTGTACCTGCAGGTAAATTTACCTGTGACTCTCACAGTGCTGATGTTGTGGCGCCCCCTGCTGTCTGATTTACGTCCACGCTTGTTGTTTTTGTCTCTGATTGTTGCTGAGAAGCAGAAACCAACGATTAAACGACTTTGTTGTTCCAATTGTCGCTCTGCTCCGTGTCAATAAAGATTTACCAACAGTTTGACTGTAGTATTTGGTCATTTCTCAACACCAAGCTAGTACACCAAATACACCAAATACACCAAGTACACCAAGTACACCAAATACACCAAGTACACAAAGTACTCAGTACACCAAGAACGCAAAGTACTCAGTACACCAAGTACACTAAGTACACTAAGTACTCAGTACATCAAGTACATCAAGTACACCAAATACACCAAGTACTCAGTACAATAAGTCCACTAAGTACTCAGTACACCAAGTACACCAAGTACACCAAATACACCAAGTACACAAAGTACTCAGTACACCAAGAACGCAAAGTACTCAGTACACCAAGTACACTAAGTACACTAAGTACTCAGTACATCAAGTACATCAAGTACACCAAATACACCAAGTACTCAGTACAATAAGTCCACTAAGTACTCAGTACACCAAGTACACAAAGTACACTAAGTACTCAGTGGAACAGAGAACACATGGAGGTTAATGCGCAGATGGAACACCATCTACTCTGATTATCTTTACTGTGAAAAACAATGAAACAAAATACAATAACAGCCCTGCCTCATTACAACACAGGTGAGCTCCTACAGGTGAGCTCTAACAGGTGAGCTCTAACAGGTGAGATCCTACAGGTGAGCGCTAACAAGTGAGTTCTAACAGGTGAGCTCCTACAGGTGAGCTCCTACAGGTGATCTCTTCCTCTGCCTGTCAGGTAATAAACCTTTTCAACCATCAGCAGCGTCTGATCAACCAGGTCTGATACTAGAGGAACATTTAATACTGGTTTCAATAATTGATATGACACGATTTAGAATTTTAGAATTTAGAGTACAGTTAGAAAATATTTAATTGTTTCATTTAATTTAAGAGAACCGAGTGGCCCAGTGGTTCGCACTGATGCCTCACAGCTAGAAGGTTCTCCAGGTTCTCCAGGTTCTCCAGGTTCTCCATCTTCCTCCCACAGTCCAGAAACATGCTGAGGTTAATCAGTGATTCTCAATTGTCCGTAGGTGTGAATGTTTGTCTCTGTGTAGCCCTGTGATAGACTGTTACCTGTCCAGATGAACCTGTGATAGGTTGTCACCTGTCCAGCGGGGTTAGACTCCAGCCCCCCATGACCCTGAGGATAAAATGATGGATGGATGGATGGATGGATGGATGGATGGATGATGAATGGATGGATGGACGCATGGACGGATGGACGGATGATGGATGGACGGATGATGGATGGATGGATGGACGAATGGATGGATGGATGGATGGATGGACGGATGGAAGGATGATGGATGGATGGATGGATGGATGGATGGATGGATGGATGGATGGATGGATGGATGGATGGATGGATGCTGATGTTCTGTGGAGTCTCCCAGCAGTTAGTGAGGTTGAGTTTCTTCAGATGTTCTTCCAATCACAAAGCTTAAATGTTGTTTTTAATGAACAGTAACAGTGAAGAAGAGAACTAAGCTGCTAGATGCTATTTGGAATTAAAACCAGTCTCTGATTTCTTTTAAAAACAGGAAGAAGAAACCAGAAACAGTAAAACCAAGTTCCTGACTCCATGAAGTAAAGTCCAAATATTCAGTTCATTCCTTGTTGCAGTAAAACGTCCTGAATTATCAACAGAAGCAGAAGATGTTTGATTTAAGTTTTATTTTCGATAAATATAAAAGATTAGACACAAAATAATCCCAAACAAATACAGTGACAAATAAAAAGGAAATCTTTTATTTTGATATCCGTCTTATTCTGAAAAACTACCGCCTGTGTTCCGGGTGTCCGTCGGTCAAAGCGGTCCGGGTCGGTGTGTCGGTGCAGCGGAGTGAAACTGAAGGTTTTGCTCCTAAAGCCTTGTGTTTAAGGTTGGTAGTTGTTTGTTTGTTTGTTGTTTACGTGTTGACGTGTTGTTTGCTGACGGGTTGTTTGTATCCTGTTTCGGTAAAGCGACGCTCTAACGGCAGCGGAACTAATGCTAACAGTTAGCCTGTTAGCTCCACGGTTCATTCATCCGCTGCAGCAAACGTTCCTAAAAGGTTTAATTAACGTTCCATAAAGGTTTGATTAAAGTTACCTAAAGGTTTAAATAATGTTCTGACAGTTAGTGTCGGGATTTAAAACGTGTTTTAGGTTAAAAACCGTCAGAAGCTGTTTAAGGTTTCAGGTTTTACTTCTTTAGAAAAACTTTTCAGACTGAAATCTACACAAGATTTTACTGCTTTGGTCTTAAAAACTACAATATTTAATCTCCTCTTTTCATCTGTGATGCTCCAAAACACCAAAATCAGGAATATTAATCCATTAAAACATTAAAACTTAAATATTAATCCATTAAACCACCAAAATCAGGAATATTAATCCATTAAAACATTAAAAACTTAAATATTAATCCATTAAAACACCAAAATTAGGACTATTAATCCATTAAAACATTAAATTAGGAATATTAATACATTGAAACACCAAAATCAGGAATATTAGTCCATTAAAACATTAAACTCAGGAATATTAATCCATTGAAACATTAAAATCGGGAATATTAATCTGTATTTTCATAATAATGTTGATGTTCTTGTTGTATTTGAATGTATTTTTTTGTCTTTAATAAATAGGAATTGTAGGAATAAATGACAGAACACCTGGACAGGTAGATGATCGTCTGTTTGTGTTTCCAGGTGAAACCTGATGTCATGGCTCACATCACCATCAACCAGTACCTGCAGCAGGTAACCTTCTTCTGTGGTTTGATCATCTGGTTCTTCTTCTGTGGTTTGATGTAGCTCTGTGGATGTGGGCGGCTGTGGCTCAGGTGGTAGAGCGGGTCATCCAGTGATCGAAGGGTTGGCGGTTCGGTTCCTGCTCTGTTCTAGTCACGTGCTGTTGTGTCCTTTAAGACACCTGGCCTCCAGTGCAGCTACTCACACTGCTGTATTGGTGGTGGTCGGAGGGCGGATTGGCAGCCAAACCTCCGTCAGTCTGCCCCAGGGCAGCTGTGGATACAAATGTAGTTTACCACCACCAGAGTGAGAATGTGTGAGTGAATGAATAATGGATCCATTGTATGCGCTTTGAGTATGCCTTAATAGAAAAGCACTATATAAATCTAATCCATTATTATTATTATTATTATTGTCTGGTTCTTCTTCTGTGTTTTGATCATCTGTTTCTTCTTCTGTGTTTTGATCATCTGTTTCTTCTTCTGTGGTTTGATCGTCTGGTTCTTCTTCTGTGGTTTGATCGTCTGTTTCTTCTACAGATCTACGAGGCCATCGATAACCACGACGGTTCGTTCTGCGCTGAGCTCCTGTCCTTCAAACATCCCCACGTGGCCAACCCCCGCCTTCAGGTGAGGCCCCGCCCCCCCAGTTGCTGTCAGCGTTGCGAGGATACACACTCACCTGTGTTTGTGTTGCAGCTGGCGAGTCCCGAGGAGAAATGTCAGCAGGTTCTGGAGCCGCCGTACGACGAGATGGTGGCAGCTCACCTCAGGTCGCTGACTACTGATTATTGATTACTGATGACTGATTATTGATTAGAGATTAATCAGCCAGATGTTGCTGTTCTGATAGAAACTTCTAGTTTTTGTCCTGTGGCTGATAAAATGTGATTGATTTAGTTTAAATGAATCAGAGCAGCAGCACGTTGATTCTTCACTTTGATTGTATTTATTGACCTACCTGAACGCTGTGATGTCATTGTGACAGGTGTACCTACGCTGTGGCCAATCACGACTTCATTGAGGCCTACAAGTTCCAGACGCTCGTCGTTCAATATCCTTCAGAACCGCACAGAAACTGATCAATAACGGTAATCAGTAATACTAATCACTACTAAAACTGATCAGTAATCACCTCCTTGACCCTAAACGTCCTTCCTCAGAGCCTTCCAGTCCCACAAAGAGGAGAACTGGTGAGTAGAACATTGCAGGAATGTTGCAGGAATGTTGCAGAACGTTGCAGAACATTTCCGTGTTGTTTCAGGGCACTGCCGGTGATGTTCTCCATCACTCTGGATCTGAGGATCTTCGCCAACAACGTGAGACTTTTCTAGTTTGGTTGTTCTCAGATAACAGACGGACTCAGTTCTCTACATCTAATGCTTATACATTTATTATTATTTAGAGTCTTTGTATGGAAATAAAAATATAAATGTACTTAATATAATGAGCTGGAACACTGAAGAAGAAGACCTCCCTGTGTGGCTGAAAGCTCCAACTTTCATGTTTCCAGGCAGAGCAGCAGCTGCAGAAGAAAGCTAAAGGTCAACCAGGAGAGATGCTGGAGAAAGCAGCAGAACAGCTGATGAGCTGCTTCAGGGTGTGTGCCAGTGACAAGTACGTATAGTACTACAGTATTTATAGATATAATACTATATAATACTATATATATATATATATATATATATATATATATATATATATATATATATATATATATATTAGGGCATCAATTCAAGCCGACAGCTTCACCTCAATGTAAAAGGCGTTGCTGTTAGCACCAGAGCTAACGTTAGCTACGAGTCATGCTAACGGCTAACGGTGTAGCCATCCCATAATAGACCACTTTTCTAGACAGTGCTTGAGTTTACAGAAAGTCTTAAAATGTTGAATAAAATCGCTATAATTGCACTTAGATTTGCAGTAATCTGTGAATGTAGCAGACAGATGAAAAATGCAGATAAATAGAAATGAAACATTTTTGTGTTTTAAGTTTTTACTCCATTGAGGCTCTGCCTCCTTGGAGGAGGAATAACCTAAACAACAAAAATATCTCTTTTAATAACTTAATTATAAGGGTTAGGGTTAGGGGGTTGTGTTCCAACTACTGGGGTATCACACTTCTCAGCCTCCCCAGGAAAGATTACTCTGGGATGCTGGAAGGGAGGCTCCGACTGATAGTTGAACCTCAGATTCAGGAGTAACAATGTGGATTCCGTCCTGGTCGTGGAACGGTGGATCAGATCTTTAATATTGTGGAGCTGCTGAGGGGGTCATGGGAGTTCGACCTGCCAGTCTACATGTGGTTTGTGGCTTTGGAGAAGGTCTACGACCGTGTCCCCCGAGGGGCTCTGTGGGGGGTACTGAGGAAGTATGGCGTACTGAGGGAGTATGGAGTACTGAGGGAGTATGGAGTACTGAGGGAGTATGGGGTGCCAGGCTCACTGATACGAGCCATTCGGTCCCTGTACAACCAAAGTGAGAGCTGTGTCCACATACTCAGCACAAAGTCAGACTCATTTCCAGTAGGGCTGGACCTGAATATTTGGTCATGACGGTGGTATCCGAATATTTATTTTGAGATCTAAATATTCGGACCGATCGTAATGTGCGGCTCGCTCCGTTCTGTTACATTCCGTCCGTCGTTGGACGTTACGGACCAAACCGAATATTCGGATATTCGTCATTAATCGGGCCCGAATATCCGGAGCCCAGAAACTGCTATTCGGGCTAGCCCTAGTTTCCAGTGGGTGTTGGACTCCTCCAGGGCTGTCCCTTATCTCTCATCCTGTTTGTGGTCTTCATGGATCTCAAGGATCAGCTGGGGTGAGGAGGGTGTCTGGTTTGGGGACCTCAGGATCACATCTCTGCTTTTTGCAGATGATGTGGTTCTGTTGGTTCCTCAGACCTTCAGCAGCACTGGAGTGGTTTGCAGCTGAGTGTGAAGCGGTGGGGATGAGGATCAGAACCTCCAAGTCCGAGGCTATGGTTCTCTGATGGAAACCGCTGGATTGCTCCCTCTGGGTTCGGGGGGAATTGCTTCCCCAAGAGAAGGAGTTCAAGTATCTCAGGATCTTGTTCAGGAGTGATGGGAAAATGGAGCTAGAGATGGACAGGAGGATTGGTGCAGCGTCAGCAGTAATGAAGGCGTTGTACCGAACCGTTGTGGTGAAGAGGGAGCTGAACCTCAAGGAGAAGACTCCAGTTTACCGTCCATCTACGTTCCAACCCTCACCTATGGTCATGAGCTCTGGGTAGTGACCCAAAGAATGAGATCATGGATCCAAGCGTCTGAAATGAGCTTCCTCCGTAGGGTGTCTGAACTCAGCCTTAGAGATAGGGGGAGAAGCTCAGACATCTGGAGGGAGCTCGGAGTAAAGCTGCAGATCCTTCACCTTTAAAGGAACCAACTGAGGTGGTTTGGACATCTGATTCAGATCGTCCAGGGAGACTTCCTTTGGAGGTTTTCTGAACACGTCCTCCTGGGAGGAGACCCCAGGGTAGACCCAGAACCTTCTGGAGGGATTATATATCTCATCTGGCCTGGGAACACCTCAGGATCCTCCAGGAAGAGCTGGAAAGAGGAAGGGAATAGATAGAAGGATGGATATACACTATATTGCCAAAAGTATTGGCTCACCTGCCTTGACTGGCATATGAACGTAAGTGACATCCCATTCCTAATCCACAGGGTTCAATATGACGTCGGTCCACCCTTTGCAGCTAGAACAGCTTCAACTCTTCTGGGGAGGCTGTCCACAAGGTTTAGGAGTGTGTTTATGGGAATTTTTGACCATTCTTCCAGAAGTGCATTTGTGAGGTCACACACTGATGTTGGACCAGAAGGTCTGGCTCTCAGTCTCCGCTCTAATTCATCCCAAAGGTGTTCTATCAGGTTGAGGTCAGGACTCTGTGCAGGCCAGTCAAGTTCATCCACACCAGACTCTGTCATCAATGTCTTTATGGACCTTGCTTTGTGCACTGGAGCACAGTCATGTTGGAAGAGGAAGGGGCCAGCTCCGAACTGTTCCCACAAAGTTGGGAACATGGAATTGTCCAAAATGTGTTGGTATGCTGAAGCATTCAGAGTTCCTTTCACTGGAACTAAGGGGCCAAGCCCAGCTCCTGAAAAACAACCCCACACCATAATCCCCCCTCCACCAAACTTTACACTTGGCACAATGCAGCCTGACATGTATGGTTCTCCTGGCAACCACCAAACCCAGACTGGTCCATCAGATTGCCAGATGGAGAAGCGCGATTGGTCACTCCAGAGAAGGCGTCTCCACTGCTCTAGAGTCCAGTGGTGGCTGCTTTACACCACTGCATCCCACGCTTTGCATTGCACTTGGTGATGTATGGCTTGGATGCAGCTGCTCGGCCATGGAAACCCATTCCATGAAGCTCTCTGCTGAAGCACTGTTCTGGAGCTAATCTGAAGGCCACATGAAGTTTGAAGGTCTGTAGCGATTGACTCTGCAGAAAGTTGACCACCTCTTGGCACTATGCGCCTCAGCATCCGCTGACCCCACTCTGTCAGTTTACGTGGCCTACCACTTGGTGGCTGAGTTGCTGTCGTTCCCACACACTTCCACTTTCTTATAATACAGCTGACAGTTGACTGTGGAATATTTAGGAGCAAGGAAATGTCACGACTGGATTTGTTGCACAGGTGGCATCCTATCACAGTTCCACGCTGGAATTCACTGAGCTCCTGAGAGCGAGCCATTCTTTCACAAATGTTTGTAAAAGCAGTCTGCAGCCTAGGTGCTGGATTTTATACACCTGTGGCCATGGAAGTGACTGGAACACCTGATTCTGATTATTTGGATGGGTGAGCGAATACTTTTGGCAATATAGTGTATGTATAAATGCACCAGTGTGACAGCGACAAATACGTTTACTGTTATATTATATATATAATACTACTTATACATGTATTAATACACCTGCAGTTTGCAGTACAGTATATAGTACGTTGTGTACTACATGTGTATATATATATATATATGTATATATATATATGTATATATATATATATATATATATATATATATATATATATATATATATAACAGTGTGTACTACATGTATATATACTACAATGTGTACTACGTGTGTGTGTGTGTGTGTGTGTGTATATATATACTACAATGTGTACTACATGTGTGTATTTTCTACTCTCCAGTCGTGCAGGAATTGAGGACTCTAAAAAATGGGGGATGATGTTTCTGAGCAACCAGCTGTTCAAGATTTACTTCAAGGTGAGGTTCAGGTATTGATGGTTATTGGAGCCTATTGACTGATTATCAGTGTGTTTGGTATTGATTGGAGCCTATTGATTGATTATTGGTGTGTTTGGTATTGATTGGAGCTTATTGATTGATTATTAGTGTGTTTGGTATTGATGGTTATTGGAGCCTATTGATTGATTATCAGTGTGTTTGGTATTGATTGGAGCCTATTGATTGATTATTGGTGTGTTTCGTATTGATTGGAGCTTATTGATTGATTATCAGTGTGTTTGGTATTGATTGGAGCCTATTGATTGATTATTCGTGTGTTTGGTATTGATTGGAGCCTATTGATTGATTATTGGTGTGTGTGGTATTGATTGGAGCTTATTGATTATTAGTGTGTTTCGTATTGATGGTTGATTGGAGCCTATTGATTGATTATTGGTGCGTTTGGTATTAATTGGAGCTTATTGATTGATTATCAGTGTGTTTGGTATTGATGGTTGATTGGAGCCTATTGATTGATTATCAGTGTGTTTGGTATTAATTGGACCCTCTTGGTTGATTATCAGTGTGTTTGGTATTAATTGGAGCCTGCTGATTGATTATCGGTGTGTTTGCAGATCAATAAGCTCCATCTGTGTAAGCCTCTGATCAGAGCCATCGACAGCTCCAACCTGAAGAACGACTACAGTCCTGCTCAGAAGGTCACCTACAAATACTACGTGGGCCGCAAGGCCATGTTCGACAGCGACTTCAAACCAGGTTATTGATGATTAATTATTGATATTTATTATTAGATCATTACATTTTTTAATATTTAATATCCAGGATTCAGAAATGTCTAACGTGTAAAATAGTGAAGTGTACTGCATTTACAGAATATGAACAGCAGGTAAACCTGACTTAAACTTGATCTAAACCCAACTGAAACCTGACTTAAACCCAACTTAAACCTGACTTTAACCTGGTCTAAACCTGACTTTAAACTGACTTAAACTTGACTTTATCCTGACTTCATCCAGAAGTTAACCTGACTTTAACCTGACTTTATCCCAACCTAAACCTGACTTTAACCTGACTTTCACCTGACTCCAACCTGACTTTAACCTGACTTTATCCCAACCTAAACCTGACTTTAACCTGACTTTCACCTGACTCCAACCTGACTTAAACCTGACTTTATCCCAACCGAAACCTGACTTTCACCTGACTTTAACCTGACTTTATCCCAACCTAAACCTGACTTTCACCTGACTTTAACCTGACTTTCACCTGACTTTATCCCAACCTAAACCTGACTTTAACCTTACCTAAACCTGTAGTCTAGTAACTAGTTGAGTTAAACCTGGTTTTATTTCTGCAGCTGAAGAGTTCCTGTCCTTCGCCTTCCATCACTGCCATCGGTCGAGTCAGAAGAACAAGAGGATGATCCTGATCTACCTGCTGCCAGTCAAGATGCTGTTGGTAAGGGGATTATAATAATAATAATAATAATAATAAATTTTATTTATAAAGCGCTTTTCCAAAAACTCAAAGACGCTGTACATAAAATACAATAAGATAAAACAAAACTGTTAATTAAAATCAATAGATAGTAAAACAAGTTCAAGATAAAATACAGAATCACTTAAGGAAAGCAGATCTAAAAAGGTGAGTCTTTAAAAGGGATTTAAATGTGGTGAGGTTGGTGCAGTCACGGAGGGCATGGGGGAGTGAGTTCCAGAGTGTGGGGGCGGCAATGGCGAAGGCTCTGTCCCCCCAATGTCGCCGGCTGGTCCTGTGCGGGATGGAAAGGAGGTTTGTGTGGGAGGAGCGGAGATTCCTGGGGGGGGTGTAGGGGAGGAGCAAATCGGTAAGGTAAGAGGGGGCAAGATTATGGATGGACTTGAAGGTGAGGAGAAGCAGTTTGTACTGGATGCGGTGTGAAATGGGGAGCCAATGGAGGTTCTGCAGGACGGGGGTGATATGGTCGTGAGAACAGGTTCGGGGTGAGGAGTCGGGCAGCAGAGTTTTGAATGAGTTGAAGTTTATTGAGAACTTTGGAGGTGGAGCCGAAGAGAATGCTATTGCAGTAGTCAAGGCGGGAAGTGACGAAGGCATGAATGAGGGTTTCAGCGGCTGAGAAGGAGAGGAAGGGGCGGAGACGGGCGATGTTGCGGAGATGGAAATAGGCAGTTTTGGTGATCTGATTAATGTGGGGTTCAAAAGTGAGGTTGCTGTCAAATATCACACCGAGGTTGCGGATGTGAGCAGAAGGAGATAGGGTGGTGTTATCAATGGTAATGGGGGGGTGGGGAAATGGTGTGAGTGATTTAGGTCCAATAAAGATGAGATCAGTCTTGTCGCAGTTTAGCAGGAGAAAATTTTTCCTCATCCAGGATATAATGTCGGCCAAGCAGCTGGAGAGAGAGGGGGAGGGTGGTGGTGGCGGTGGTGTTGGTGGAGATGTAGAGTTGGATATCGTCGGCGTAGCAATGGAAGTGTAGGTTGTGGCGGCGGATGATGTTGCCGAGGGGGAGGAGGTACAGGATAAAGAGGAGGGGGCCAAGGACCGATCCTTGAGGGACACCATGGGACAGGGGGGCGGTGGCGGATGTGCAGTTGTTGACCTTGATGAATTGTTGTCGATTTGTGAGATATGATGTGAACCAGGTGAGGGCGGTGCCGGTGATGTTAATGGAGGATTGAAGGCGGGACAGGAGGATGGAGTGATTGATTGTGTCAAATGCTGCAGAGAGGTCGAGAAGAATGAGGATGGTGACTTGTCCAGAGTCTGAGGAGAGGAGGAGATCGTTGGTGACCTTGAGGAGAGCAGTTTCAGTGCTGTGATGAGAGCGGAATCCGGATTGAAAGGTTTCATACAGGTTGTTGGAGGTGAGATGAGTTTTCAACTGGGCAGCGACGACACGTTCTAATGTTTTGGATAAGAAGGGGAGGTTGGAGATGGGTCGGAAGTTGTGAGGGGAGGTTGGATCCAAACCAGGTTTTTTGAGGATGGGGGAGACAGAGGCGAGCTTGAGGGGTGAGGGGACACAGCCAGTACTGAGGGAAGTGTTGATGATGTTAGAGATGAGGGGGGAGATAACAGGGAGGCAGTTTTTGAGGAGGTCAGTGGGGATGGGGTCCAGGCAGGATGTGGAGTTTTTAGTTCCAGTGATGAATTTGGGCAGGTCCAGGGGGGAAACGGGCGAGAAGTGGGCCAGGGGGGGAAAGTTCAGAGGGTTTGGTGGAGGAGAGGGGGATCAAGTGAGGTGGGAGAGGTGACAAGGCTGCTGTGGATGGAGATGATTTTGTTATGGAAAAAAGAGAGGAATAGGTTGCACTTGTCAGTGGTGAACGAGTTTGAGACGGTGTCCGGGGGGGCAAGGAGTTTATTGACAGTTGAGAAGAGGGACTTGGGGTTGTTGGAGCTGGTATTGATCAGGTCAGAGTAGAAAGTGGACCGTGCAGATTTCAGGGCGTCTTTGTATTGTTGGAGGAAGTCGGAGTAGGCTTGACGGTGAACTGTCAGGTTTGTTTTCTTGACAAGACGTTCCAGCTGTCGTTTATGGGCTTTCATGCGGTGGAGTTCGGGGGTGTACCATGGAGCAGAGTGGGAGAAAGTGACTAATTTGGATTTGAGGGGAGCAAGCTGATCAAGACAGGAAGAGAGAGTATGATTATAGTGGTTGATGAGGTCAGTGGGGTTATTGATTGATGGGGGAGGGGAGATGGACAATGCAGTGGTCAGTGAGGCGGAGAATACAGAGGGGGAGAGTGATCTAGTGTTTCTAAAAAAGATTGTCCGTTTTTCCTTGGGCAGGGGGTGGGGAGGCTGATGTCCATAGTTATTGCTAGGTGGTCAGAGATGGAGAGATGACAGCTGGAGATATTTAGGACTGTAAGACCAGAGGAGCAAACCAGATCGAGGATGTGTCCATGGTTGTGGGTGGGGAAATTGACATGCTGGGTGAGGTTGAGTGATTGTAGGAGGTCTAGGAAGTCAGAGGCAGATTTACTGTGAAGGTTGTCCATGTGAAAGTTGAAGTCACCAAGGATGAGGACTGATGGAGATGTAGCTAATAGCTGGGTGGCAAAGTGGGAAAAGTCAGGGAGAAATGAGGGGTTTGGTTTAGGTGGGCGGTAAATGATAGCAGTGACCATTGGGGTGGGACCGGGTAATTTAAAAACAAGGTGTTCAAAGGAGGGGGAGGCAGGGATGGAAAGTGGGATGGTTGTGAAGACCTGTTTGTGGATGACTGCGATGCCGCCTCCTCGACCTTCTGGGCGGGGTGAGTTGAGGTACGTGTATCCGGAGGGAGTGGCTTGATTGAGTGGGTAGAAGTCCAGTGGTTTGTGCCATGTTTCGGTTAGACAGAGGAAGTCCAGTTTATTGTCCAGGATGAATAATTGTAGAATGGGGCCTTTGCTGGTGACGGAGCGGGTGTTGAAGAGGGCAAAGTTCAGGTGAAGTGTGGATGTGTGATTAGGGGAGGGCTTCTGGGGACAAGGCTGTGAGGTCCGTGGAAGTGGGCGAAGGTTAGCAAAATGGCAGTTTCTGAGGGAGGGCTGCCGAGGTTGTCTGAAGCTGATGATGGTGGGGATTTGGCAGCTAGTTGAATTCTGGTAGAGCCGGGGTGACGGGCAGGGGGAGCCAGAGGGGGGAGGCAGTGGGTGTGCTGGAGGGGAAGATGGGGGGAGTTCCAGGTGGGGACAGAGGGGGGCGCTGTAGCTGGGAGGCGGTTCAGTGGAGCGTGAAGAAGAGATGGATGTAAACACTGGCACTAGTCAGTCTGAAGTGTGGACGGTGTATTGGATATTTGAGACTAAAAGTGATCTGCCGGACCTGTTTGGATGAATGCCATCACTGTTAAAATATTCTGGCCTGTTCCAGAAACAGTTAAAATTGTCAATAAAGTTAATTCTGCTGGCACAGCAGAACGAGCTAATCCAGGTGTTCAGGCTGAGCAGTCTGCTGAAGCGCTCAGAATTGTTGTTCACCATTGGTAGGGGCCCGCTAATAAAAATAGACTTTCCGCAGTCTTTCAGTAAGTCCGTCAGATATTGAAAATCACGTTTTGTCTGCTCAGACTGGGGGCGCGCTGTGTCGTTGCAGCCGACGTGAAGGATAATGCGGTGTACAGAGGAGGGGAGTGAGCGGAGAACGGAAGGAATTTTAACAGCGATATCTGCAGCTGTAGCACCGGGGAATGACAGTGTGATAGCGTTAAAGAACCTGATGCCTCTCATGATACTGTCGCCAATGATGAGCGTAGTGGGGGCGAAGAGTGGGGCAAGTGGTGGACGGGAGGTTGTGAACTTACGGGAGAGGTGGAGTGGAGGGCTTCCAGCTGAGGTTGCGTCGGGGCTGGTGTGCAGAGGAGCCGCCGCGGGTGCCAGCTGTCCCTGTGGCTCGGTGTCGGTAAGGGGGGAGGTGATGGTGGAGCGATGGAAACGCAGCGATGAGGAGTCTACAAACTCGCGTTGTAGACAGCTGCTATGATGGTCCAAATCTTTGCCGACGGACCCGGCGGAGTGGCGGCGAACCGCGTCCCGCAGCAGACGTCGTCGGGAGGTTGCGGAGGATATCCGGGTTTGGGACCGCTGGGTTTGTTGCTCTCCGGAGGAGGACCGAGTGCTGCCGGTCGCCCGCGGAGGGGAGACCCTGCAGGTGGAGCCAGGCTGAGCCCGGGGGCCACCGCACGTTTGCGCGGAGGTGGTCTTTGCGCCGGCGTCCAGCGGCGACCGGGAGGTAGCCGCCCCCGATGAGGAGGCCGGCTGATCCGCAGCGTTGGACGTCGGGGGGTCCAGAGCCTTTGGCGGTCCGTCGGCTGTTCGGATGGGAGCCGTAGAGGCTCCGGCAGCTGGCAGGTTGGAGGAAGAGGAGGCGTCGCCGCCGATCAGCGTCGCCGCCGGGTTGGCGGGCCGGGGCTTGGCCGGTAGGGACAGAGCCGCAAAGCTGATGAGATTTGGTCGGGCCGGGGAGACGGTGTGGTCGTTGCAGCTGCTTCTGCCACGAATGACAACCTCGGACCAGGATGGATGTCGGTTTGGAGTTGAGCAGGACGAGGGCCGAGGGCTGACGGGGACCCACGGGAGGGTGTCGTGGAGGGAGGACTGGACTGAAGCGAGGTAGCGGGACTGCTTGCAGGCGACGTTCATGTAGGAGGTGAGTATATCTGATTTGATTTTTAGCTCCTCGGTTAGACGACGGATGTCTGCCTTCAGGCGGATGATGGTTGTGTTGGCTGCATCTAGATCAGA
Source organism: Amphiprion ocellaris (assembly GCF_022539595.1). Classification (NCBI taxonomy): domain Eukaryota; kingdom Metazoa; phylum Chordata; class Actinopteri; family Pomacentridae; genus Amphiprion; species Amphiprion ocellaris. The sequence continues at coordinate 17,889,497 of NC_072789.1, read as the reverse complement.
GGTGTGGGGGGCGGACAAGGAAGTGGTGTCCGGTGGAGAGTCCCTGGCTGTGTCCGCCATGTCCCTGGCTTCCGAAAGAACTAAACAGTGAACTAGGTTTGTTTCTGTGGTGCTATAGAGCCCTAATCTGCTGCTGTTAGCATCCAAACACTGTAACACACCGACGTGATTGAGCCACCGCAGCTAGCTAGCCGCTGCTGATAGCCACTGTCCGTTAGCAGTTAGCTGCGGTTAGCCTCTGACCGGCGGCTCCGTCCAAGTCTGAATGTTCTTTACAAGGTGGTTTACGCTCAAAGTCTTTTCATCAGAAGGTGTAGCTTTGTACAAAAATAAAAATCTGTCAAAAGTCTGTCACGGCAGGACAAGGAGTTTGTCTCGCTGCGACTAATAGTAATGTGGGAGCGGGAGCCCGACAAAACACGTCCTTCCGTCAGCCGACATCACGTGGTTGCTATAATGGTTAATTCAATTTTCAATTCAATTTTATTTAATTTATATAGCGCCAATTACAGTCAAATTGTCTCGAGACGTTTTACAGAACCCATATGCCTGAACCCCAGAGCAAGCCAAAAGGCAACAGTGGCAAGGAAAACACCCTTTTAACAGGGAAAAAAAACCTCGAGCAGAACCCGGCTCTAATGTGGGTGGACCCATCTGCTGCTGGCCGGGCGGGTTGAGAGGGACAGAAGAGGTAGAGAGGTAGAGGTAGTGGGATACAGATAGAGAGGTAGAGGGGTAGAGGTAGAGGATTACAGTTGGTGGGAGAACAACCACACTTCTGAAGCATCCAGCTCTGGGACCAGGGACACTTGGAGAAAGGACACAGGGAGAAACAGAGTGAGTGTAATGCAATAATGGTACATATAGTAAATACAAAGATAGTTAGAGAAGGGCTCAGTGCATCAAGAGAGGTCCCCCAGCAGCCTAGGCCTATAGCAGCAGAACTAGGGGCAGACTAAAGGGACGTCAAGAGGGGAAGTCAGTTGTGCAAATGAAAACACCAGCTCACCCCGTCAGGGTCCCCCAGTCAGCCCTAACTATAAGCTTTGTCAAAAAGGAAGGTTTGAAGCCTGGTCTTAAAAATAGAGAGGGTGTCCGCCTCCAGAACCCAAACTGGGAGCTGGTTCCACGGGAGAGGCGCCTGATAACTGAAGGCTCTGCCTCCCATTCTACTTTTAGAGATTCTAGGAACAACAAGTAAGCCTGCAGTCTGAGAGCGAAGAGTTCTGCTAGGATAATATGGTACTATCAGGTCTTTAAGATATGATGGAGATTGGTTGTTAAGAGCTTTATATGTCAGAAGAAGGATTTTGAATTCTATTCTAGATTTAACAGGAAGCCAATGAAGAGAAACCAGCATCGGAGAAATACGATCTCTCTTGCTAACTCCTGTCAGTACTCTGGCTGCAGCATTTTGGATCAGCTGTAGATGTTTTAGAGAGCTTTTGGGACAACCTGATAATAAGGAATTACAGTAGTCAAGCCAAGAAGTAACAAATGCATGGACTAGTTTTTCTGCATCACTCTGAGACAGGGTGTTCCTGATTTTCACAATATTTCTCAGGTGGAAAAAGGAAGTCCTACAGATTTGTTTTATGTGTGAGTTAAAGGACATGTCCTGGTCAAAGATAACACCGAGGTTCCTCACAGTAGTACTGGAGGCCAATGTAATGCCATCCAGAGTAACTATATACTTTGAAAGCAATTCTCTAAGATGTTTGGGGCCAAATACAATGACTTCAGTCTTGTCTGAATTTAGTACTAAGAAATTATAGGTCATCCAGGTCTTTATGTCCTTAAGACAATCTTGCAGTCTGCCCAGCTGATTAGTTTCATTTGGCTTCATAGATAAATACAATTGAGTGTCGTCAGCGTAACAATGGAAATTAATACAGTGCTTCCTAATAATATTGCCTAAGGGAAGCATGTATAATGTGAACAGTATTGGTCCTAAGACAGAACCCTGAGGAACTCCATGATTAACCCTAGTATGCTCAGAAGAGTCATTGTTGACATGCACAAACTGGAACCTGTCTGATAAGTAGGATTTAAACCAGTCCAGTGCTGTCCCTTTAATGCCAATACAATGTTCTAGTCGCTGTAATAAAAGTTTGTGGTTGATTGTATCGAATGCCGCACTAAGGTCCAACAAAATAAGTATAGAGACCAGTCCATTATCTGACGCTATGAGAAGGTCATTAGTAACTTTCACCAGAGCTGTTTCTGTGCTATGATGCACTCTGAAGCCTGACTGAAACTCTTCAAACAAGCTATTCCTTTGTAAATGTTCACATAATTGATTTGCAACAGTTCTTTCCAGAATTTTAGAGAGAAATGGGAGGTTAGAAATTGGTCTATAGTTGGCTAAAACATCTGGATCTAGAGTAGGCTTTTTATGTAAAGGTTTGATTCCAGCAACCTTAAAAGCCTGTGGTACATAACCTGTTACTAGAGAGAGATTAATCAGATCTAACATTGAGGAATTAATTAAAGGTAAAGCCTCCTTGAACAGTCTAGTTGGGATAGGATCTAAAAGACATGTTGATGGTTTGGATGTAGAAACTATTGAAATTAGTTCAGACAGATGTATGGGAGTGAAAAATTCTAAATATCCATCTGGTCTTACAGCCAATTCTAAAGTATCTGTACTCGATGATACATCTGTGACATTTGCAGGAAGGGCCAGATTAATTTTTTCTCTAATCGTAATAATTTTATTTGTAAAGAAGCTCATGAAGTTGTTACTGCTCAAAGCTAAAGGAATACAAGGTTGAACAGAGCTCTGACTCTTTGTCAGCCTGGCTACAGTGCTGAAGAGAAACCTGGGGTTGTTCTTGTTTTCCTCTATTAAAGATGAATAATATGTTGTCCTGGCATTACCAAGAGCTTTTTTTATAAATTACTAGACTATTTTTCCAAGCTACATAAACTTCCTCTAAATTAGTGGAGTACCACTTCCTTTCCAGCTTTCGGGACGCCTGCTTTAAAGTCCGCAGCTGGGAATTCTACCAAGGAGCAGGTCCTCTCTGAGATAGAACTTTCTTTTTTACAGGTGCAACACTATCAAGTGTTGTACGCAGTGAGGCTGCAGCATTAGTAACAATATAATCCACTTCTGTGGGGGTAAAATTATAATATTTCCCTTCCATTTTATCAGTAAGTGGTGCTCAAGTAAATAGAGAGGGTATTATTTCCTTAAATTTAGTCACCGAATTGTCAGACAGACATCTACTGTAACGATGTTTATTCTTAACTCCTATACAATCTATTGTTGTAAATTGAAATGTTATCATAAAATGGTCAGAAAGAAGAGGGTTCCGGGGAAATACTGTTAACTGTTTGATTTCTATGCCATAAGTCAGAACGAGGTCAAGGGTGTGATTAAAACTATGATTTGGTTTCTTTACATGCTGAGAAAACCCAATTGAGTCTAATATTGAATTAAAAGCAGTCGTAAGGCTGTCACTGTCCACGTCAACATGAATGTTAAAGTCACCCACAATAATGACTTTATCTGAGCTGAGCACTAAATCAGATAAAAAGTCTGAGAATTGAGATAAAAACTCAGAATAAGGAGCAGGAGGACGATATACAACAACAAATAAAACTGGTTTCTGAGCTTTTAAATCTGGATTAGAGAGACAGAGTAAGATTTTCAAATGAACTGTAACTAGGTTTAGGTCTCTCGTTCATTTTTAAGCTAGAGAGGTAAATTGCTGCCACTCCTCCTCCTCGGCCTGTGATTGGAGGAACATGACAGTTAGTATGACTAGTAGGAGTTGATTCATTTAGATTAACATATTCTTCCTGCTGCAACCAGGTTTCAGTCAAACAGAACAAATCAATCTGGTTATCAGTTATCAAATCATTTACTAACAGAGATTTAGACGAGAGAGATATAATATTTAACAGACCACATTTAATTGTCCTGTTTCTTCGCTCAGTTGAAATAGTGGTATTCATTTTTATTAGATTTTTATGGTTACTATATCTTTTGTTTATTTTTGAATTGTTTAATTTATTGCATTTTGGTGGTCGGGGGACAGACACAGTCTCGATAAAGCTAACTGAATTACTGGAGGGTGACAGCTGAGAGGAAACTGCAGAGAGGTGTGGAAGACTACAACTCTGCATCCTGGTCTGAACTCTGGGTTGTCATGCTTTAGGAGTTCTAATAAAATCAGCCATATTCCTAGAAATGAGAGCTGCACCAGCCAAAGTGGGATGGATGCCGTCTCTCCTAATCAGACCAGGTTTTCCCCAGAAAGAGCTCCAATTGTCTATAAAGCCAACGTCGTTTGCAGGTTATACTGGTTTTACTGGTTCGAGCCTTTATACTGGTTATACTGGTTAGAGCCGTTATACTGGTTTTACTCGTTAGGGCCTTTGTGCTGGTTTTACTGGGTTATGCTTTTTAGACAGTCCTTTGTACTGGTTTAAAATGGTTCTACTCAGTTATGCTGGTTAGGCTGTCCTTTATACTGGTTATACTGGTTCTACTGGGTTATGCTGGTTAGACGGTCCTTTGTGCTGGTTTAAACTGGTTTTACTGGGTTTTGCTAGTTAGACAGTCCTTTGTACTGGTTTAAACTGGTTTTGCTGGTTAGACAGTCCTTTGTACTGGTTTAAAGTGGTTCTACTGGTTCCCAGTTCTCCCAGTCTGACTGCAGGTTGTTGTTTCAGGGCCACATGCCGACCCATCAGCTCCTCAGGAAGTACGACCTCATGCAGTTTGCTGACGTCACCAAGGGCGTGAGGTGAGCAGGGGGCGGGGCTTCAGGTGATGACATCACAGCGTCAGGTGGTCTGACAGATGCTGATGTGTTGCAGTGAAGGAAACCTGCTGCTGCTGAACGAAGCTCTGAACAAACATGAGACATTCTTCATCCGCTGTGGCATCTTCCTGATCCTGGAGAAGCTGAAGATCATCACCTTCAGGAACCTGTTCAAGAAAGTGTGAGTTACCAAAATAAAAGTCTGAACTATCACCTTCAGGAACCTGTTCTTCAAAATAAAACTCCTAAATATCACCTACAGGAACCTGTTCAAGAAAGTGTGAGTTACCAAAATAAAACTCCTAAATATCACCTTCAGGAACCTGTTCAAGAAAGTGTGAGTTTCCAAAATAAAGCCCCTAAATATCACCTACAGGAACCTGTTCAAGAAAGTGTAAGTTACCAAAATAAAACTCCTAAATATCACCAACAGGAACCTGTTCAAGAAAATGTGAGTTACCAAAATAAAGCTGATATCACCTACAGGAACCTGTTCTCCAAAATAAAGCTCCTAAATATTACCTACAGGAACCTGTTCAAAAAAGTGTGAGTTACCAGAATAAAGCTCCTAAATACCACCTGCAGGAACCTGTTTAGGAAAGATGATAGATGGATGATTGATGACTTCATGTTCTCGTATCTCCAGGTATCTTCTGCTGAGGACCCACCAGTTGGATGGATGATTGATTGATGGATTGATGTATTGATAGATGGATTGATGGATTGATTGATTGATGAATTACTTTACGTTCTCTGGTATCTCCAGGTATCTCCTGCTGAGGACCCACCAGCTGCCTCTGGATGCCTTCCTGGTGTCTCTGAGGATGATGCAGGTGGAGGACGTGGACATTGATGAGGTTCAGTGCATCCTGGCCAACCTGATCTACATGGTGAGGACCTACAGGTAGACTCACCTGAGCAGCAGGTGGAATGGAGCTGATCTTCTCCTTCTTCTTGTCTCTGCAGGGCCACATTAAAGGCTACATCTCCCAGCAGCACCAGAAGCTGGTGGTCAGCAAACAGAACCCGTTTCCTCCTCTGTCCTCGGTCTCCTGAACCCACAATCCTCTGGGCCGCTGCACACCTCAATCCTGCTTTTCTACTCTTTTATTTTGTACTGTTGAATTAAACTGCTAGTTTGTAGAACATCCATCTGATTGGTTATTCTCTGAGCATTCTGGGTAATGGAGTCTGTTTCAGTAGAACTTCTAAACACTTTATTAAAGTCCTGCAGCTCTGGGGAACCAGATCATCTCAGAGATGTCTTCTGCTCTAAGATCATTCCTGAATGTTTCAGAAGGGCTCGTTCCAACATCATGTACCTGAGACTCATCAAACGGTCCCACATCGTCTACCTGAGACTCATCAACCATTCCCACATCGTCTACCTGAGATTGATCACACGTTCCCACATTGTCTACCTGAGATTCATCACACATTCCCACATCGTCTACCTGAGATTCATCAAACGTTCCCACATCGTCTACCTGAGACTCGTCAAACGTTCCATCATCTACCTGAGATTCATCAAACGTTCCAACATCGTCTATCTGAGACTCATCAAACGTTCCATCGTCTACCTGAGACTCATCCAGCGTCCCATCGTCTACCTGAGATTCATCAAACGTTCCAACATTGTCTACCTGAGATTCATCAAACGTTCCAACATTGTCTACCTGAGATTCATCAAACGTTCCATCATCTACCTGAGACTCAAACATTCCAACATCATCTACCTGAGACTCATCAAATGTTCCATCATCTACCTGAGATTCAAATGTTCCCACATCATCTACCTGAGACTCATCAAACGTTCCCACATCGTCTACCTGAGACTCATCAAACGTTTCCACATCGCCTATCTGAGACTCATCAAACGTTCCCACATCGTCTACCTGAGATTCATCGAACGTTCCTACGTCATCTACCTGAGCCTCATCAAACGTTCCATCATCTACCTGAGATTCATCAAACGTTCCAACATCGTCTACCTGAGATTCATCAAACATTCCAACATTGTCTACCTGAGATTCATCAAACGTTCCATCATCTACCTGAGACTCAAACGTTCCAACATCATCTACCTGAGACTCATCAAATGTTCCATCATCTACCTGAGACTCAAACGTTCCCACATCATCTATGTGAGACTCATCAAACGTTCCATCATCTACCTGAGATTCATCAAACGTTCCAACGTCATCTACCTGAGATTCATCAAACGTTTCAACATCGTCTACCTGAGACTCATCCAACGTTCCATCATCTACCTGAGATTCATCAAACGTTCCAACATCATCTACCTGAGATTCATCAAACGTTCCATCATCTACCTGAGACTCAAACATTCCAACATCATCTACCTGAGACTCAGACGTTCCCACATCGTCTATGTGAGACACATCAAACGTTCCCACATCGTCTATGTGAGACTCATCAAACGTTCCATCATCTACCTGAGATTCATCAAACGTTCCAACATCGTCTACCTGAGATTCATCAAACGTTCATACGTTGTCTACTTGAGACTCATCAAACATTCCATCATCTACCTGACACTCAAACGTTCCCACATCGTCTACGTGAGACTCATCAAACGTTCCCACATCGTCTACGTGAGACTCATCAAACTTTCCATCATCTACCTGAGATTCATCAAATGTTCCAACATTGTCTACCTGAGATTCATCAAACATTCCAACATTGTCTACCTGAGATTCATCAAACGTTCCAACATCGTCTACCTGAGACTCATCAAACGTTCCATCATCTACCTGAGATTCATCAAACGTTCCAACATCATCTACCTGAGATTCATCAAACGTTCCATCATCTACCTGAGATTCATCAAACGTTCCCACATCATCTACGTGAGACTCATCAAACGTTCCAACATCATCTACCTGAGATTCACCAAACGTTCCAACATCGTCTACCTGAGACTCATCAAACGTTCCAACATCGTCTACGTGAGACTCATCCAACGTTCCATCATCTCCCTGAGACTCATCAAACGTTCCCACATCGTCTAGGTGAGACTCATCAAACGTTCCAACATCGTCTACCTGAGACTCATCAAACATTCCATCATCTCCCTGAGACTCATCACACGTTCCCACATAGTCTACGTGAGACTCAAAAAAAGGTTCTTACATCTTCTATGTCCTTAACCAGAGAAGGAACATTTTATTTTACAAAAATTTAAAAAATTTGGAACCATCTCCAACTTTTCTGTCTTCTGTCTGTTTGTTTGGATGTTCTGCATCTTTATTGAATCTTTACATCTATTTTACCCAAAATACAGGAAAAAGAAATCAACATATAGTTCTTCCTTGGTCTTTTTACGCTACTTTTGGGTTGTTCCATCCATCCATCCATCCATCCATCCATCCATCCATCCATCCATCCATCCATCCATCCATCCATCTTCTACCGCTGGTCCGGGTCGGGTCGCGGGGGCAGCAGCTTTAGGAGGGAAGCCCAGACCTCCCTCTCCCCGGCCACATCATCTAGCTCCTCCCGGGGGACCCCAAGGCGTTCCCAGGCCAGCTGGGAGACATAGTCTCTCCAGCTTGTCCTGGGTCTTCCCCGGGGCCTCCTCCCAGTGGGACGTGCCCGAAACACCTCACCGGGGAGGCGTCCGGGGGGCATCCTAATTAGATGCCCGAGCCACCTCATCTGGCTCCTCTCTACACGGAGGAGCAGCGGCTCTACTCTGAGATCCTCCCGGATGGCCGAGCTTCTCTCCCTATCTCTAAGGGAGAGCCCAGCCACCCTGCGGAGGAAACTCATTTCAGCCGCTTGTACCCGCGATCTTGTTCTTTCGGTCACTACCCAAAGTTCGTGACCATAGGTGAGGGTAGGAACGTAGATCGACCGGTAAATTGAGAGCTTCGCCTTTCGGCTCAGCTCCCTCTTTACCACGACGGACCTGTACAGCGCCCGCATTACTGCGGAGGCCGCAGCAATCCGCCGGTCGATCTCTCGCTCCATCCTTCCCTCACTCGTGAACAAGACCCCGAGGTACTTAAACTCCTCCACTTGGGGCAGGACCTCATCCCTGACCCGGAGAGTGCACTCCACCCTTTTCCGCCTGAGGACCATGGACTCGGATTTGGAGGTGCTGATCCTCATCCCAACCGCTTCACACTCGGCTGCGAACCGATCCAGTGAGAGTTGGAGGTCCTGGCATGATGAAGCCAACAGGACCACATCATCTGCAAAAAGCAGTGACGGAATCCTGAGGTCACCAAACCGGACCCCCTCAACACCCTGGCTGCGCCTAGATATTCTGTCCATAAAAATTATGAACAGAATCGGTGACAAAGGGCAGCCCTGGCGGAGTCCAACTCTCACTGGAAACGAGTTCGACTTATTGCCGGAGATGCGGACCAAGCTCTGGCACCGGTCATACAGGGAACGGACAGCCTGTATTAGGTGGTCCGTTACCCCGTACTCCCGGAGCACTCCCCAGAGGGTTCCCCGAGGGACACGGTCGAAAGCCTTCTCCAGATCCACAAAACACATGTGGACTGGTTGGGCAAACTCCCATGCGCCCTCAAGGACCCTGCTGAGGGTGTAGAGCTGGTCCACAGTTCCATGGCCGGGACGAAAACCACATTGCTCCTCCTGAATCCGAGGTTCGACTATCCGGCGGACCCTCCTCTCCAGTACCCCTGAATAGACCTTCCCGGGGAGGCTGAGGAGTGTGATCCCCCTATAGTTGGAACACACCCTCCGGTCCCCCTTTTTGAAAAGAGGGACCACCACCCCAGTCTGCCAATCCAGAGGCACTGCCCCCGATGTCCACGCGATGTTGCAGAGGCGTGTCAACCAGGACAGCCCCACAACATCCAGGGCCTTGAGGAACTCCGGGCAGATCTCATCCACCCCCGGGGCCCTGCCACCGAGGAGCTTTTTAACTACCTCGGCGACTTCGACCCCAGAGATGGGAGAATCTACCCCCGAGACCCCAGGCCCCACTTCTGAATCAGAAGGCGTGTCGGTGGGATTGAGGAGGTCTTCGAAGTACTCCCTCCACCGATTCACAACGTCCCGAGTTGAGGTCAGCAGTGCACCATCCCCACTATACACAGTGTTGACAGTGCACCGCTTTCCCCCCCTGAGACGCCGGATGGTGGACCAGAATCTCTTCGAAGCCGTCCGGAAGTCGTTTTCCATGGCCTCGCCAAACTCCTCCCATACCCGAGTTTTTGCCTCGGCGACAGCCGCAGCCACAGCCCGCTTGGCCAGCCGGTACCTGTCAGCTGCCTCCGGAGTCCCACAGGCCAAAAAGGCCTGGTAGGACTCCTTCTTCAGCTTGACGGCATCCCTTACCACCGGTGTCCACCAACGGGTTCGGGGATTGCCGCCGCGACAGGCACCGACCACCTTACGGCCACAGCAACGATCGGCCGCCTCAGCAATGGAGGCACGGAACATGGTCCACTCGGACTCAATGTCCCCCACCTCCCTCGGGACATGGTTGAAGCTTGACCGGAGGTGGGAGTTGAAACTCCTTCTGACAGGGGACTCCGCCAGACGTTCCCAGCACACCCTCACGATCCGTTTGGGTCTGCCAGGTCTGACTGGCATCCTCCCCCACCATCGGAGACAACTCACCACCAGGTGGTGATCGGTTGACAGCTCCGCCCCTCTCTTCACCCGAGTGTCCAGGACATGCGGCCGCAAGTCCGACGATACGACAACAAAGTCGATCATCGAACTGCGGCCTAGGGTGTCCTGGTGCCAAGTGCACATATGGACACCCTTATGCCTGAACATGGTGTTCGTTATGGACAATCTGTGAAGAGCAAAAAAGTCCAATAACAGAACACCGCTCGGGTTCAGATCGGGGGGGCCGTTCCTCCCAATCACGCCTCTCCAGGTCTCACTGTCATTGCCAACGTGAGCGTTGAAGTCCCCCAGCAGAACTATGGAATCCCCAGAAGGGGCGCTCTCCAGCACCCCCTCCAAGGATTCCAGAAAGGGCGGATACTCCAAACTGCTGTTCGGCCCGTAGGCACAAACAACAGTAAGGAACCGTCCCCCCACCCGAAGGCGAAGGGCGGCCACCCTCTCGTCCACCGGGGTAAACTTCAACACACAGTCACCGAGCCGAGGCGCAATGAGTATTGACACCCCTGCTCGGCGCCTCTCACCATTGGCAACTCCAGAGTGGAAGAGAGTCCAACCCCTCTCGAGAGGGCTGGTTCCAGAGCCCCTGCTGTGTGTTGAGGTGAGGCCGACTATATCAAGTCGGAACTTCTCAGCCTCGCACACCAGCTCAGGCTCCTTCCCCGCCAGAGAGGTGACGTTCCACGTCCCTAGAGCCAGCTTGTGTAGCTGGGGGTCGTTACGCCAGGCTCCCCGCCCCTGGCCGCCGCCCAACACACATGGCACCGGACCCCTATGGCCCCTCCTGCGGGTGGTGGGCCTGCTGGAGGGGGGTCCCACGTCTCTTCTTCGGGCTGTGCCCGGCCGGGCCCCGTGGGAAGAAGCCCGGCCACCAGACGCTCTCCATCGAGCCCCACCCCCGGGCCTGGCTCCAGGGGGGGACCCCGGTGACCTGCGTCCGGGCAAGGGACTCGTGGTTCCAAGGTTATTAGTCTTCATTGGGGTCTTCTGGGCTGCTGTTTGTCTGGTCCTTCACCCAGGACCTGTTTGTCATGTGTGACCCTACCGGGGCATAAAGCCCCCGACAACATAGCTCCTGGGATCATTGGGACACGCAAACCCCTCCACCACGATAAGGTCGCAGCCCAGGGAGAGGACTTTTGGGTTGTTTTCCATTTTTTTTTTGGATTTTTCTTATCGCATTTTGGTCATTTGGCCATTTCATTTTGGTTGTTTCCATCATTTTTCTGGTCATTTTGTCTCACATTTTGGTCGCTAATTAAAAAAAGTTTTTACAGTAATTATAAAACCTGGAACCAACGTGTTTTCAGACGTTACCAACACTGGAAATGAATGGAAAACACCTTCAGCCCTGTTTTGGGTTCAGAGAGTTGAAACGTCGTTCCAGATGTTTATTTTAATGTATTTATTCAAAGTCAGCAAATGTAAGTTTACACATTTCAAATAGAAGTTCTTAAAGGAAAAATCTGAGTACCTCATGTTCCTGCAGATCATCAATCATAGATCAAACTTCTGGTTATTATCAGTTTAAAACGTCTAAATTACATGATTTTATCTTCAGTGAAGATTTTCTGGTTCCTCTGAGATCTTAGAGGAACCTCAGATCAGCTGATCGGTTCTCCAGAAAATGATCCCAGATGTTAGTCTCAGCTCTGTTGGCTTCAAATAAACAGTCTGAAGGTGGCGGCTCAGCGGACCTCGGGGTATTGGCTGACCTGGGAGGTCATGTGACTCATTAAACCTTGGTGTATTGGCTAACCTGGGAGATCATGTGACTCACTAAACCTTGGGGTATTGGCTGACCTGGGAGGTCATGTGACTTTCGGCGGCCTCCAGCCTCGGTTGGATCCAGTTCAGGTACCGAGACAGTTTGGTGAAGACGAAGCCGCCGGAGGACGATGACATCAGCAGCCCGGTCAGGAAGGCCGTCCCTCGCTCCACTGTGGCGACCGGCGTCCCCGGCAACAGCCCGTCACATGACCCGCCCGCCTCGGACCTCGGCTCAAGAGGTGAGGGTTCCTGGTTCTGGAACTTTGAGGTTCTGCCGAGGCTATGAGACCCGTTCTGAGCGTTCTGGGTTTGGTTCTGGATCCAGTGCCCTGAAGGTCCACCTGGTCTCTGGGTCTCATTGTGGTTCCCTGAAGGAACTTGTGACCTGCTGTGAGATCCATTTAGGCTCTGTTGGGTTCTGTGTTGGTTCCCTGAGGGTTGGTTCTTCATGCAGAACATCTTGTTGCTGAGCGGATGTGAAACGTTCATCTGCCTGCGACACTCGTCCAGCGTCATGTAGACCAGGTCCTGGTTCTGGCTCTGGTTCTGGTTCTGGTCCCAGGTCAGTCTCTTGGCGATGCCGGTCCTCCCAGGATGCATCAGGATGTTCTCGCTGAAGTCCTTGGTGGGCAGGCAGAGGTGGATGAGGGTGGGGCCAAAGGGCAGCGCTCCGTCTAATTGGAGGAGGGCGAGGTCATTGTCATGGTGATCCGCCTGGAAACGGTTGTGGAGGAACAGAGCTCGGACTGGGAGGAGGATCTTCCTGTTGCCTAGGAGACGAGATAAGACGGGTAAGTGATCTCTTATTGTGAAAGTGAAGCAGGATGTTTAGGGACGGCGGTCGGCACCGGTGAGCACGAAGAAGTCGGAGGGTTTGGGGTCAGACCCAGAGTCCAGGAGGCAGCGGGAGGCGGTGAGGACGGAGCGCCGGCCCATAACCACGCCTCCACAGAGCCCCGCCCCCCTGCTGCTGAGCAGCGAGACCTGGAGGCAGAAACAAACACTGTCGGCACCATGTTGGTTTATTTGGGTTAAACATCTTCTTCAGGACTTACCTGCCAGGGACAGTTTCCATGGCAACAGGTGGAGGCGGCGGCATCCGGAAGGCGTCCGCAGGGAAACTCCGCTGAGGACACAAAGACCTTCAGTTATTGGTCAGTCAGTGGGAGCTGTTGGTTCAGCTTTTATTTTGAAGCCCACCTTCAGGTTGACAGCTCCGCCCGTCGCTCTGCAGCTTGAAGCCCGACATGCAGGAGCACCTGAAGCTGTGGAAGGATGCCGTGCACAGCTGGTCGCACGCCGCCGGGCCGCCAGTTGGACACTCGGACACCTCTGAAAGACACGCCATCAGTCAACACAACTAACCTGATTCTGTGGGGGCGGGGCCTGACGTGGGCGTGGTCTAACCTGGTTGGTTGTATTGCGGTGCGACGGGCGGCGGCCCTCCGTCTCCCAGTTCTCCCAGTTCTTCCAGTTCACAGAGCCGTCCGTGGTGGGGGGCAGGACAGGAGCAGCTGAAGCCGCCCACCATGTCGGTACAGTTTCCTCCATGAAGGCAGGGGTTGGGTTCACACTGGTCACCATCTCCATGACAACAACACCTCTTAATACTCAGGTACAAGTACTTCACAATACTCATGTATTCAGAGCATAAAGTTACAGTAGAAAATACTCAACATGTTGAATCTGTAATTATTCAACCGTCCAGTTTAGGTTGAGCAGTGAAACGTTGATCTGTTAGTTTTCACTAATTAAGTCAGTTAGTTCCTAGTTAGTCACCAGTTGGTCACCAGTTAGTTAAACTAAGCTCACCGTTTCTGTGGCTCAGATATGATCAGTTCTACAGCCGGATACTGACGTGTTACTGGCGTGTTGTAGTCCACGTTACAGGCGTGTTGTAGTAGACATGTTACAGGCGTGTTGTAGTTGATGTGTTACAGGCATGTAGTAGACATCTTACAGGTGTGTTGTAGTAGATGTGTTACAGGTGTGTTGTAGTCAACGTGTTACAGGCATGTTTTAGTTGACATGTTACAGGCGTGTCGTAGTCGACGTGTTGGAGGTGCGTTGTAGTAGATGCGTTACAGGTGTGTTGTATTTGACGTGTTACAGGCGTGTTGTAGTCAACGTGTTATAGGTGTGTTGTAGTAGAAGTGTCACAGATGATTTGAAGTTGATGTGTTACAGGCGTGTTATAATCGTGTTATAGGCATGCTGTAGTAGACGTGTTACAGGCATGTTGTAGTAGATGTGTTACAGACTTGTTGTAGTTGATGTGTTACAGGCGTGTTGTCATTGACGTGTTACAGGCGTGTTGTCGTTGACATGTTACAGGCGTGTTGTAGTAGATGTGTTACAGACTTGTTGTCGTTGACGTGTTATAGGCGTGTTGTAGTAGAAGTGTCACAGATGTGTTGTAGTTGATGTGTTACAGGCGTGTTATAATCAACGTGTTATAGGCATGCTGTAGTAGACGTGTTACAGACTTGTAGTTGATGTGTTACAGGTGTGTTGTCATTGACGTGTTACAGGCGTGTTGTCGTTGACATGTTACAGGCGTGTTGTAGTAGATGTGTTACAGACTTGTCGTTGACATTTTACAGGCGTGTCGTAGTTGACATGTTACAGGCGTGTTTTAGTAGACATGTTACAGGTGTGTTGTAGTCGATGTGTTAGTTTCTGATTCTTTTGTTCAGACATTAGGTGAATAGATAGATGTTATTTACCTGCTTGACAGTTTCGGCGAACACTCTAGCCTTCCTCAGAAGCATCTCACTGACAGCTTGACGTGTCAGCTGGCAGATTTTTACAGCCGGCATTTGCAGCCCAGTAGAGTCTCCAGATGCACCGGGCCAAACACGGCCACGCCGTAATGGCGTGTCGTGGTGAGCCCAACGGACCTGACCACCCCAGCAGGCATGCCGCATCCCCTGCTGTCCTATTTCCTCTGGAGTGTCCCAGGTGTGGGAGAGCATGAAGCCTCCCTCATATCTGTTCATGGCTCTCTCTGCCCGCCTCCTGATCTCCATCGCCTCCTTAATCCAGCATTTCAGTTTGTTTTCTTCTGTTCCGATGATTCTTGATTCTTCTTCAAGTCTGTAACATGATTGTTCCTTTTGCAGTGGACGGCTGTCAAAAATCTGCCAGCTGACACGTCACACTGTCAGTGAGACGCTTCTGAGGAAGGCAAGAGTGTTCGCCGAAACTGTCAAGCAGGTAAATAACATCTATCCATTCACCTAATGTCTGAACAAAAGAATCAGAAACTAAAATATCAACAAGAAGACATGATGAACGTTTTTGAGCTATGTAGTAGATGTGTTACAGGCGTGTTGTAGTTGACGTGTTACAGGCGTGTTGTAGTTGACATGTTACAGGCGTGTTTTAGTAGACGTGTTACTGGCGTGTCATAGTTGATGTGTTACAGAGGTGCTGTAGTTGATGTGTTGTAGGCGTGTTGTTGACGTGTTACAGGCGTGTTGTAGTTGACGTGTTACAGGCATGTTTTAGTAGACGTGTTACAGGTGTGTTGTAGTAGATGTGTTACAGGCATGTTGTAGTTGATGTGTTACAGGCGTGTTTTAGTAGACGTGTTACAGGCGTGTTTTAGTAGACGTGTTACATGTGTGTTGTAGTTGACATGTTACAGACATGTTGTAGTAAATGTGTTACTGGCGTGTTGTAGTTGACGTATTACAGGCATGTTGTAGTTGACATCTTACAGGCGTGTTGTAGTAGACGTGTTATAGGCATTACAGATTATGACAGACATGTTACAGACATGTTGTAGATGTGTTGTAGTTGACGTGTTACAGGTGTTAGTTATCAGTTAAACTAAACTCACCGTAGTAAACGGTCCAGAACTTGATCTGTAACCAAGCAAACAGGTCAGAGGGGGTCGGTTCTCATGTTCTAGTGAATCTATCTAAACTAACCGTCTGGGTCGTGTCCTCAAAGTATTCTCGAGCCTCCTCGTAGCTGCACATCTCCTCGTAGCATTCCCTCTCCAGGTTCCCCTGCAGGATCTCCTCCAGTAGGAACTGGTTGGCTCGCTTGGACCGCAGGAACCCGCCCAGGGCTTCAGGTTCTACACGGAACACTGACACCAGAACCCACACAGTCAGGATGGATCATTAGAACTAATGATACTCTGATGTCCACCAATCAGACGCTCTGATGCTCAGTCAGTTCTGTTTAAATACGTGTTGCTTACACTCGGTTCTATGTTTACATACGTGTTTATTAAAGTCGGTTCTATGTTTATTACAGTCGGTTCTATGATTACATACGTGTTTATTTCAGTCGGTTCATTGTTTACATACGTGTTTATTTCAGTCGGTTCATTGTTTACATACGTGTTTCTTGCAGTCGGTTCTATGTTTACATACGTGTTTATTAAAGTCGGTTCTACGTTTACATACGTGTTCATTGTAGTCGGTTCTATGTTTGCATATGTGTTTATTACAGTCGGTTCTATGTTTACATACGTGTTCATTGTAGTCGGTTCTATTTTTACACACGTTTTTATTACAGTGGGTTCTTTGTTTACATACATGTTCATTCATATATTTCTATCAGCCCAAGCACCATTAGTGGTCTGTACGACCACCACTTTGATTGATTACTGATTACTGATTATTGCTTATGGATGAAGTCTTACCGTCTCCGTGGACCTGAAGGAAACATCTGAGGAGGCCAATGGCGATCAGAAACGCTGCCATGATGCCGACGGCCGTCACACTGACTGCAGCCGCACGCACACACACACACACACACACACACACACACACACACACACACACACACACACACACACACACACACACACACATACACACACACACACACACTCTGCCATCCACAGCTCTGACTGACAGCTGCTTACAGTCGGTTTAATGGTTTAACTGCTGCAGATTTATTGAAAGTCTTCTTTTATCTCATCTCAAATTGTTTTTCTTCAGTTTTTCTCCTTTCTGAGTTCCTGAGTTCCTCTCAAGAGTTAACTCAGTTCTCAGGTTGTTCTGGACTTTGTTCTGGAAGAACTTCACCAAACAAGCAGCGACCTCTGAAACTGTTTATTTGAGGTAAACAAGGATTCATCAGCAGATTAATCATTTAATGGGTTCAGGTTTGGAGCTGAAGCTCAGAGATCCAGGAGCTCAGACACTGTAGCCCTTAGTTTATAATAATAACAATAATAATAATAGTAATAATAATAATAATAATAATAATAATTATTATTATTATTATTATTATTATTATTATTATTATTATTATTATTATTATTATTATTATTATTAATGAACTGATTCACACTGAAGCTTTTCTCTTCACATCTTTAAAACTGAGGTTTTACAATTAACTTTGCTGTAAATATTGTATTTTTTCTTCTAGAAGAAGAAAATATTTATATCTGTGCACTGTGTGCATTGTGTGCTGCTCTTTTTTATTCAAACTGTTTTATTTGCTGCTGTTACACTGTAAAGTTCCCCGCTGTGGGATCAGTAAAGGTTTAGTCTGTCTGTCTGTCTGTCTGTCTGTCTGTCTGTCTGTCTGTCTGTCTGTCTGTCTGTCCATCCCATGCTGGAAAACAAGAATCATTTCTGGCTGTAAATGAAGTTTTATTTTCATCCATAATTTTTTAGTTGGACATAATAATGTTCTACCTTAGTTCTAAAGTCCTCCATGATGCTGATCAGAAACGTTTGCTTCTCATAGTTCGTCTTTATTTTCATTTTCAGTTCATTTCTGACAAAAACAAGAACGAAAAAACACAAAAACAGGCGTTTGGTTGACAGAAGATTAAAGATGAAACTACGTTCTACTGGAAGCTGCTGGATTCAGTTTAATGGGATTAAATATGTGGAAGTAGAACATGTTCACCATCAGACATCTCAAACTAGAACCAAGGACCGGTTCTGGTTGAAGAAACAACAAACTGATTTCATGTTTTAAAATAAACAGTTTTCCCATTTTGTTCTGCTCGACGAGGTAACAGATTCTTTTACAGATGTTTTCACTGACGGTTCTGCTGCCCCATGTCAAGAACCACGTAGAACATATGAAGAACCACAAAGAACATGTGAAGAACCATGTAGAACATGTCAAGAACCATGTAGAACACGTGAAGAACCATGTAGAATATGTCAAGAACCAAAAGGAGAACTTGGAGAACTTCACCAGCTGCTGACTGGACCAAAGTCAACGTTGGTTCTGTGGCTCAGATATGATCTGTCCTGCAGCTGGGTACTGACCTGCTACAGGCATGTAGTAGACATGTTACAGGCATGTTACAGATGTGTTATAGGCGTGTTGTAGTAGACACGTTGCAGGCATTACTGGCATTACAGAGTGTTACAGACATGTTCCAAGCGTGTTACATGACCAGCCTCTTGATGGCGCCGTGGTTCCTCTTCCTGCGGGCTCCGTTCTTGTCCTGGGGAACCAGCCGGTTGATGCCCTCTCGGATCCAGCCGGTGAACTTGGACACCTGGGTGTAGACGCCGTACTTCCCCCTGCGGGCGCAGCCTTCGCCCCAACTCACGATGCCCGTCACGAAGTAGGTGTCCCGGTAGCGTGTGACGTGCGGTCCGCCGCTGTCACCCTGACAGGCATCCTTGGCGATGGAGTCGTACCCGGCGCAGAACATGCGGGCGGAAATCTTCAGCGCTGTGGACTCCAAGCAGGTCTTTCGATTGACGTATGGAACCGTGAGGCGCTGCAGGATGGTAGATGGCTGCCGACCTTCACCCAGACGCCCGAAACCGCTGACCATCCCATCGGGCTGATTCATCAGAACCTGAGAGGATCAAGGAGGAACCCCATGTTACTGTCAGAACCCTGCTGAACCTCACCTCAACTACCTCTGAAGATCGTCTCCAGAAGTTTCAGAGACTCTCAGAGTTTCTAACAATGTGCAGGAGCCAAGAAGAAATGCTGCTCTATCGTAGATCAGGAAAGACCTGGAACCACCATGGTTCTTCTCAGATGATAAACTCTGGAAATAAAGTCTCCTCATACTCTAGATATTTCTCCAGACTTTTCCTCTCTGCTCACCAACGCGTCTTTCGGTGTGTCATTTTGGACCTTCTAAGTCCTGTTTGTGTGGTTTTGGACCTTCTAAGTCCTTGGGGCTTCATTAAACATGTACACACGAATGACTTCACTTTTTCTGAGATAAAACACAGTAGAACAAACACTGGCCGTGTTCATGCTAAGCTAACATCGTGAGAACATCAGCTAGTTTGGAGGTTCACCTTTTCGGCGAAGTCCTGCTCAGGTAAGCAGGCCGGCAGGATGTACCTGCTGAACTTGATGGGTGTGGCCAGTTTGATGAGGGCGATGTCGTTGTGGTAGGTGTTGGGTTGGTACCTGAGGTGGGTCACGATGGTCTCCACCGTGCGGTCCACTTCGTTACCTTCAGTCACCAACGTGTCGAACTCACCTGGAACAACCAACAGGTGAGTCTCTGATCATTAAATAAACTAATTCTGATGTTCAGACGCTTTCTGAGAAGATCCTGACTCACTTTAACCCACTGTGAATCATTTTAACCCACTGTGGACTCACTATAACCCACTGTGGATCATTTTAACCCACTGTGGACTCATTTTAACCCATTGTGGACTCATTTCTACACACTGTGGATCATTTGAACCCACTGTGGACTCATTTTAACTCACTGTGGACTCATTTCTACCCACTGTGGACTCATTTCAACCCACTGTGGACTCATTTCAACCCACTGTGGACTCATTTTAACCCACTGTGGACCAATTTTAACCCACTGTGGATCATTTTAACCCACTGTGGACTCATTTTAACCCACTGTGGACTCATCTTAACCCACTGTGGATTCATTTTAACCCACTGTGGGTTCATTTTGCTCACTAATCTCAAACATTTTGTGGAGATTTTATAATTATTGTTTTTGTGACTTGCTGAATCACATATGGAGCTTACAGTGTGCCAGCCTGTGATTGGTTGTTGAACCTACCAAGCTTGACGTAGAAGTACTGTGATTGGTTCATGCAGTGGGCGGCGGTCAGGATGATGTATTCATTGAGGATTGTTCCACCACAGAACCCCTGGTCGTCCTCGTTGAGGAGCAGAGCCTGGGAAGATAAAAACACCATTTATGATGTAGAATGAAGCTGATTGGTGGAAACATCTGCTACAGCTGGAAACACTCGATTTTGATTGGCTGGCAGGTGTTCTGTCCAGTATCTGCTCAGCCAGATGAGTCTTTACCTGCCATGGACACTCTCCAGGTGGACAGTCCTCTCCGTTGACGATGCGAGTCATTCCGGCCATCTGAGAGATGATCGTCTGCTCGGTGACTCTCGGTAAGACGGTCTCTGCTGAGGACGGAACGTCCAGAACGTCTCGCTGCTCAGTGCCGTTGATGGTAGCATTCAGACCCGTCATGTATTCCACCGTCACGTTCTCCATCGTCACGTTCTCAACCGTCATGTTGGCCATCGTCACATTGGCCGTCATGTTCCTCTCATACCTGAAGACGCTTCGGACGTTTTCCGTGATGAGGGCGCCACATTTGAATTTCTCTGCAGGAGTTGGAAAGAAGTTTAGAGGATTTTTGAGGAGTTTCTTCACTGAAAGAACCTTGAGGTCTGATTGAGAACAAACTGGAGAACATGGCTGCCGTCAGACCTCCTCGGTTCCTGAGTCTCACCATTGGAGATGCAGGATTTATCGTCCGATGCTAAGAAGTATCCGTCAGCACAGGAACACTGGACGCTGGCTCGGACCACGTTGCAGAAATGTTCACAGCCACCATTTTTGTTCTCGCAGAGTTCAGGAATAACTGCAGAACAGAAGAAACACACTTTAAACCATCAGAGGAGCACCTGGAACTTCTGTCCACAGCACCTGGACCTTGTGTCCACAGCACCTGGACCTTCTGTCCACAGCACCTGCACCTTCCGTCTACAGCACCTGGACCTTCTGTCCACAGCACCTGGACCTTCTGTCCACAGCACCTGGACCTTCCGTCTACAGCACCTGGACCTTCCGTCTACAGCACCTGGACCTTCTGTCCAAACCATTCAATACCTCAGGAAGGGGAGGCAGGGCTTTCCCCAGGCTGTGTACAGTCGGGGAGTAGAACTGTTGACCCGTACTGGGGACATCGTCAAGGGGTGGAAAGTGCACTTTGAGGAACTCCTGAACCCGGTAAACACATCCTCCGTGGAGGAGGCAGAGCCTGAAGACTCGAGGGAATCTTCATCCATATCCATGGCAGAGGTCGCCAAGATAGTTAAGAAGCTCCTTGGTGGTGCCAGGTGTGGACGACATCCACCCTGAGATGCTGAAGGCTCTGGACATTGTTGGACTGTCTTGGCTGACATGTCTCTACAATGTGGCGTGGACATCCGGTACGGTACCTGTGGAGTGGCAGACCGGGGTGGTGGTTCCCATCTTCAAAAAGGGGGACCAGAGAGTGAGTTCCAACTACCAGGGTATCACATTTCTCAGCCTCCCCAGGAAAGTTTAGGGTGCTGGAAGGAAGGCTCTGACCGACTGTTGAACCTGGGATTCAGGAGGAACAATGTGGATTCCATCCTGGTTGTGGAACAGTGGATCAGATCTTTACTCTTGAGAAGGCCTATGGCCATGTCCCCTGAAGGTCTCCGTGGGGGGTACTGAGGGAGTATGGGGTACTGAGGGAGTATGGGGTACCAGGCTTTCTGATATGAGCCATTAAGTCCCTGTACAACCAAAGTGAGAGCTGTGTCCACATACTCAGCACAAAGTCAGACTCCAGTTTCCAGTGGGTGTTGGACTTCTCCAGGGCTGTCCCTTGTCTGATCCTGTTTGTGGTCTTCATAGACAGGATCTCAAGGATCAGCCGGGGTGAGGAGGGTGTCTGGTTTGGGGACCTCAGGATCACATCTCTGCTTTTTGCAGATGATGTGGTTCTGTTGGTTCCTCAGACCTTCAGTAGCACTGGAGCAGTTTGCAGCCGAGTGTGAAGTGGTGGGGATCAGGATCAGATCCTCCAACTCCAAGGCCATGGTTCTCTGATGGACACTGGTGGATTGTTCCCTCTGGGTTGGGGGGGGAGTTCCTTCCTCAAGTGAAGAAGTTCCAGTATCTCAGGATCTTGTTCAGGAGTGATGGGAAAATGGAGTTAGAGATGGACAGGAGGATTGGTGCAGCGTCAGCAGTAATGAAGGCGTTGTACCGAAGCGTTGTGGTGAAGAGGGAACTGAGCCTCAAGGAGAAGCTCTCAGTTTACCATCCATCTACGTTCCAACCCTCACCTATGGTCATGAGCTCTGGGTAGTGACCCAAAGAATGATATCGTGGATCCAAGCGTCTGAAATGAGCTTCCTCCGTAGGGAGTCTGGACTGAGCCTTAGAGATAGGGGGAGAAGCTCAGACATCTGGAGGGAGCTCGGAGTAGAACTGCTGATCCTTCACCTCTAAAGGAACCAGCTGAGGTGGTTTGGACATCTGATTCAGATCCTCAAGGGAGACTTCCCTTGGAGGTTTTCTGAACACGTCCTCCTGGTAGGAAACCCCGGGGTAGACCCAGAACCTTCTGGAGGGATTATATATCTCATCTGGCCTGGGAACACCTCAGGATCCCCCAGGAAGAACTGGAAAGTGTGTGCTGGGTGGAGGAACGTCTGGAATGATCTGCTTCATCTGCTGCCTCCACGACCCAACCCCGGATAAGAGGAAGAGTATGGACAGATGGATAGATGGATAGATGGATGGATGGATGGATGGATGGATGGATGAATGAATGGATATCAGAGATGGTTGTACACTCCAGCAGAACCTCCTATGGGGTTCCCTAGAGAACACAGTTGTAGGTCTAACTCCCATAATCCCCTTGGCAGCTCTGCAGGATCAACTGTTCCACGACCATGAAGGAATGACATGGTTCCTCCTGAATCTGAGGTTTGACAAGAGATCACATATCTCATCTGGCCTGAGAACACCTCAGGTTCCCCCAGGAACCAAATATTTCTGGTAAAGGAACATCTGGAATGATCTTCTGCCACCAAGAGAGTCTGGATCAGAAGATGGATGGAAGTTGTCCAAGACTGTGATGAAACCTTTATTAATACCCAACCTGACCTCCAACAGAATCTTTGATTAAATGAATGTTCTGCTGCAGAACCTTTGGTTAAATTAATGTATGTTCAGAGTTGTTCTCACCGACTTGGCAGTTGAAGCCCTTGTAGCCATCCTGGCAGTAGCAGTTGTAGGTTCCAATCCCGTCTTTGCAACGTCCGCCATGAGCACATGGCTGCGACTCGCAGGCGTCACCATCTGCAGGACCAACAGAGCAGGTTCAGTTTGCTCTGCTGGAGAACGTCGGTACTGCACCTCGTTGTCACCAGAGACCAGAACACACAAACTTTAGAACTTTAACATCTTTATGTTTTAGGGTTTCTAAAAGAACTTCCTTACCCACATATTTGGCCCAGAAGTCATTCTGAAATAGAAAAACAGAATATCAGACGGTTTAGAACAACTTCAGACCTGATCAGAACATTTTAGTTTTTCAGAAACTAAGCAGACTAGGGTTCCGGTTAGAACTCTAGTCTGTTCTATAGGGTTCCGGTTAGAACTCCAGTCTGTCTGTTCTAAATGTTGGATTTAGTTTCAAGTCAGTTAATAGAATCCACCAAGAAATGCTTCAAAACCCCAACATTCAATTTTGTGTTTCTAAGCTACAGAAGATCTAAGAGCTGGACTTAGTTAAACCTGGTTCTACTTAGATGTTTTTTTAAAAAGCTGTTAGTGTGGTTCTACGTGTCCTGGTGTTCTGAGGGTGGAGGAGGTTCCTATAGTGTTCTGGTGGTGTGGTTCTACGTGTCCTGGGAGGTTCCTATAGTGTTCTGGTGGTGTGGTTCTACGTGTCCTGGGAGGTTCCTATAGTGTTCTGGTGGTGTGGTTCTACGTGTCCTGGGAGGTTCCTATAGTGTTCTGGTGGTGTGGTTCTACGTGTCCTGGGAGGTTCCAACCGTCTTCTCTGTGTCTTCAAAGATCTCCCGGGCTTCCTCCCAGTCGCAGCGCTCCTCCATGCATTCTCTCTCCATGTTTCCTTGTTTCATCTCCTCCAGGAAGCTGTTGGCTCTCCTGGACCGGATCAGAACCTGGCTTGCTGCCGGGCCATCCAGGAACACTGGGGAGAGAATGGAGACGTGGAACAATGGGAACCCATTACTGCAGAAGGTGTTCAGTGTCACCTGGATCTCAAACTATCAGTTATTAACAGTCCTGACAGTGGAGCACGGAGGTGGCGGCATGACGATGCTGGTGACATTTCTGGATGAAGGTCTGAGGAGGAATCAGAATACTGGCTGACCAGATGAAGAAGAGGAACATTCCAGCAGGAGAACATCCAAAGAACAACATCACACCAGAGCTTCTCCGCTAGAACCAAGTGGAACCAGAACCTCTAAAACAAGACGATTATTTTCCAAGACGAGTCAGATTCATTAAAAATAACAACATAATAAAATGACTCAAACATGGTCTGAAATTAGCAGAAAGTCACTCAGAATGACTTCAGATCAGTTCTAAATGACATCAGATCAGTTTAAAATGATTTCAGATCAGTATGAAATGACTTCAGATCAGTTCGAAAAGACTTCCGATCAGTATGAAATGACTTCAGATCAGTTTAAATGACTTCAGATCAGTTTGAAATGACTTCAGATCAGTTTAAAATGATTTCAGATCAGCTTAAAATGAGTCCAGATCAGTTTAAAGTGACTTCAGATCAGTTTAAATGACTTCATATCAGTTTAAATGATTTCAGATGAGTTCAAAACGACTTCAGATCAGTTCTAAATGACTTCAGATCAGTTTACAATGTCTTCAGATCAGTTGAAATGACTTCAGACCAGTTGAAATGATTTCAGATCAGTTTAAAATGACTTCAGATCAGTTTAAATGACATCAGATCAGTTTGAAATGAGTCCAGATCAGTTTAAGTGACTTCAGATCAGTTTAAAATGACTTCAGATCAGTTTTAAATGACTCATTGTGAGGAGAATGAGTATAAAATGTTTAAATGACTTCAGATCAGATTCCTCCAGCTTTGTCCAACCGTTTGCTCACTTTACTTCCACTGAGTTCCTGCTGTGGATCCTGAATCTAAATACAGTAATCTAAACTATTCGAAGTCATCTGATTACTGTGAGGGGCTTCAGTTCCTCTTTATCTCAGCAGTGAGATTAACACCACCAGACACAGAACGGATCCACAACCCTCCAGAACCTGGATCAGAACCCGGATCAGAATCTGGATCAGAACCTGGATCAGAACCTACCGTGAGTGGCGGCCTGCTGGAGCAGCAGGAGGCGCAGAACCAGACGGAAACACCAGAACATGACAGACAGAACTCGGCCTGAAGAACCTCAGAGGGCTGATAGAGTCTGACTGGGAGCAACAGGAGGACGATGACCTGGAGGGGCGGGAGTCAGCTGACCTACTGGGAGGGGCTTATCTGGAGCCACCAGGAAGAAAACTACAGCTCCCAGAATGCCCTGCTGCTAACATATAAACATTACAGAACTACAGCTCCCAGAATGCCCTGCTGCTAACATATAAACATTGGAGAATTACAGCTCCCAGAATGCCCTGCTGCTAACGTATAAACATTAGAGAACTGCAGCTCCCAGAATGCCCTGCTGCTAACATATAAACATTAGAGAACTACAGCTCCCAGAATGCCGTGCTGCTAATATCTGACTATTAGAGAACTACAGCTTCCAGAATGCCCCGCTGCTAAAATATAAACATTAGAGAACTACAGCTCTCAGAATGCCATGCTGCTAACATCTGGCTATTAGAGAACTACAGCTTCCAGAATGCCCTGCTGCTAACAGCTGACTACTAGAGAACTACAGCTCCCAGAATGCCCTGCTGCTAATGTATAAACATTACAGAACTACAGCTCCCAGAATGCCCCACTGCTAATGTATAAACATGACAGAACTACAGCTCCCAGAATGCTCTGCTAATGATGGATTGGGAGCCACGGTAACAGCCTGGTCCTGACAGTGAAGAACGGAGACCTGAAGCTGCAGCAGATGATTGAACTGAACACGCTGGTTTATCTGCTGGTCTGTAGGTTAAAGTTAAACTGCTGCAGCTTCATCAAACAGAAGAAGAACAAGGTGGGAGGAGCCTCAGCGCTGTAGCAGCCAATCAGCTCGCTGAACCTCCACAGTAGGAAATATATCTGAAACACCTAAAAGTGGAAAATGACCAGAAATGAAAACGTTCTATACGAAAAGAAAAACAGACAAACATGGAAAAGGTCAAAATAAAATTCAGATAAATGAATTTAAAGTAAATTCTGTGATTTAATTAATGTTTTAAAAGTAGCAAACTGGATGTTTTATAAAAACAAATCTAACTAAATAAGTAAAAAAACAAATATAAAGTAAACGTTTGGGTCATTAAAAGCTGTTTTATTGGTTTTATTTAGAATTTTTATATGAAACTGATTTTATTTCCATAAAATAAAATTAGGAAATAAACATCAAGCATCAAACATTCTGGTTTGGAAACAGAAAAATCATCTTAGCTCAAATCTGACCTTTCAAATTAAGAGTCAATTAATCATTAAAGACAACGGTCTGTGTATATTTTGAATCCGTGTATGGTTCGCTCATTCCTTTTTCCGTTTCAAAATAAAATCTAAAGAAACCAATAAACCACGTTTTTTTTTTGTTTTTCCGTTTTTAAAACCTAAATGTAGAAATGTATTATTTAACTAATGAAAAAACCACAGCGTTGGTTTTTTGCTCTAGCTTTTTAAACCCGAAATACAGAATATGGCTGTTGTTTTATTTTGTAGCAACACCGGAAGTCGCCGAGGAAGCACAGTTTAGAGCTGGTCTGGACCGTGAATACATCTAGAATGACTGTCCTCGAGCCCTTTTGCTATTTCATTCTCTTTAAGAGTGGAAAACCCACGCAGAAATCATGGAGCTCCATGTTGTTCTATAATGAGAGTCAGGAGGTTCTACTGGAGAACAGTTTAAGAAGATCAATCATGTGTCTGATGCTGATTTGGAGAGAGCTGTAGTTTGTTCTGTTAACCACAGATGTTATTTTCAGTGCCATACTTTATTAACTGTAGAATGTTACGTTTCACTTCTGTGTGTTTTACAGTCAGATCCGACATGTGGAGGACAGTTTATGATGGGATACTGGTCATCTATTGGTGCCGCTGTTCCAGTTTAACTGGTGATCAGTTTAACTGGTGATACTTTCCGTCTCCAGATGTTTCATCCTCAGATTAGTCCAGACCAGACCTGGCTTTGCGTGAAATAAAGATACTAGATGAAGAAGACCTGCCAAAGAACGTCAGCATCACTACTTAATAAAGTCTGTATCTATGTAAATATCACCTACAGACACTGAAAAGAAATGTGCTGGAGAAATAAAAACACGTATTTTTATGAATGGTGAGAGGAAACGATGGAATCCAGAGATAAAATTAGAGACCGCAGTGTGAATCATCATCACCGATCAGTCTGATAAACATCTTCACAAGGATGTAAAAAGCATTACATAAATATAACACAACTACCTGTGTAGTTTAATCACTCAGACTGTACAGTACTGGAAGTATTCTAGTCTTCCTCTGCCACGTCTTTAAACGTATCTTGTTGCCATTTCTAAACCAGACAGAGTTTTTGGGAAGACACAACTCACAAATATATTGTTTTTTTTGACCAGATCGGATCCCTTTACTTCCATTTTTATTTAATATTGTCAGCAGTTAACGCTCTGAAATGACGGTTAGAACGGAGGACTGAACGTGTTTTATTGTTTTCTGAGTGACTAGTTTTAACAACGTGGTCTCAGTTTGTTCTGATGTATTTTATCAGATCCAGCTGATGTTCTGCTGCATGTTGTTCTGATGTATTTTATCAGATCCAGCTGATGTTCTGCTGCGTGTTGTTCTGATGTATTTTTTCAGATCAGCTGATGTTCTGCTGCGTGTTGTTCTGGTGTATTTTACCAGATCCAGCCTATGTTCTGCTGTGTGTTGTTCTGATGTATTTTATCAGATCCAGCTGGTGTTCTGCTGCGTGTTGTTCTGATGTATTTTATCAGATCCAGCTGATGTTCTGCTGCATGTTGTTCTGATGTATTTTATCAGATCCAGCTGATGTTCTGCTGCATGTTGTTCTGATGTATTTTGTCAGATCCAGCTGATGTTCTGCTGCGTGTTGTTCTGATGGGAGGCTGCTGAGGCTCTGTGTGTTTCTGAGAACAAACCCGAGTTAAACCTGAAGTTCTGCTCTGGATCTGTTCCACTGAACTCAGACTAACACACAGCAGTGGACGTGTTTCTATGTTGTGGGTTTTCTTGGTGAGACGTTAGTTTTGTGTCTCGTTATTAACCAGGCAGCCTGTGTTAAGTTATGATTATCTACAGTCAACCTGGGCGTGTTTCCTGAACAATCACCAGGAGTTAAACACCTGACAGGATGACAAAGATCTATGTGGATGAAGCGGGATATTTATCAGACTGATCAGTAGCATGATGAGTCAGACTGTGGTCTCTAATTTTATCTCTGGATTCCATCATTTCCTCTCACCCTTCATAAAAATAAGTGTTTTTATTGCGATCAGCACATTTCTTTTTATTGTCTGCAGGTGATATTTACATGGATATAGACTTCATTAAGTAGTGATGTCGACATTTTTCGGCAGATCTTCTTTATCTAGTATCTTTATTTCACACAGTCAGGTGTGGTCAGGACAAATCTGCGACGAAACATCTGGAGATGGAAACTAGCAACAGTTCACCTCATTAAACTGGAATCGCCAGAGTTCTTCACATTTTAATACTTAAAAGTAATTACTTGGAATATTAAAGTGATTTTGTTCACACTGAGATCATGAGCTCTCAGTGTGATGCTTCTACTTCCTCTAAATAAGACAAGCAAACATGTCTTTGTTGTTTTCAGAGTACGTGGTGCAGAGTTTGGAACAGAGAAGTGAAGTCAAGTCGCCACGAGTTCTGACTTTGACTTCCGGTTCTGCCAGCAGCTTCCAAACGGGAAAAAGGCTTTTTCTTTTGTTTAAAGCTTAAAATTTGTAAAAACGCAGCATTTTTTCTTTCTCTACTATTTGTTTTTCAAATTTAATTTTTAAACGAAAAAACAAAGAAACAGAGCGATTATTTGTTTTTTCTCATTTTATTTTGAAACAAATGAGCGAACCATACATGGATTGAGAACCAACACTGGGATTATTGTTATTTTACCTCATTTACCAGTTTTGTGTTTTATTTTTATTATATTTATTAGTCCAGAATAATTCTTGTTCTTTTACCTTCTTTAGCTGTTTTATGTTTTTATTTTTAATGTAATTATTATTACAGAATGATTCTTTTATTTCTCAAAATACATTTTACATCTAAACTGGTTTCTGGTCCATCAGGGGTCCTGTCTTTGGATTCTTCATGGCCTCCTGGACCCAGTCCACCAGGGCGGCCATGTTGGCGTACAGCCCATAATACCCCGGCTGAGCGCAGCCCTGCCCCCAGGCCACTACGCCAGTCAGGAAGTGGGTGGAGCCGAACAGCGTGACCAGCGGGCTGCCGTCGTCTCCGCGGCAACTCTCCTGGCGGCCCTGCAGGTACCCGGCACACAGCATGGTGCCGGTCAGGTTGAACTGGGCCCGCTGGGAGCACTGGGAGTTCTGGATCAGGGGGACGGTCATCCTGCGGAGGACGGGCGAGGAGGCGGCGCTGGTCGGCCCGGCGCCGGTCCTCTGGCCCCACCCCGACACGCTGTGGTACCGGACCTGGAGCAGCTCCCGCTCTGCCAGGGCCCGGGTCGGGAGGCAGACCGGAACCACGACCCGGGTCAGAATCAGGGGGTGGAGCAGCTGCAGCAGACCCACGTCACTGTCACCCGTCGCCATGAGGAAGCCAGGATGGACCATCACCATGGAAACAGGAACCCTCTGTTCGGTACCGTCGTCCACATCCAGGTTCTGTTCCCCTGGAAATGGAGAATTACAAAATAAAAGGATGAAATATTTATAGAATTACAAAATCTAATGATTTAATATTTATAGAATTACAAAATAAAATAATGAAATATTTATAGAATTACAAAATAAAATGATGAAATATTTATAGAATTACAAAATAAAATCACATATTTATAGAATTACAGAATAAAATTATATAATATTTATACGATTACAGAAAAATGATGGAATAATTATAGAATTACAAAATAAAAAGATATAATATTTAAAGAATTACAAAATAAAATGATATATTTAAAGGATTACAAAATAAAATGATATATTTATAGAATTACAGAATAAAGTTCTACAACAACTTCAGAATGACGTAGGAGAACCTGAGCAGAACATTTTAGAACCACTCTGAGGAGTAAATCTCCAGTTCCACTAAACTCTTCATTACCTGCCACCACCGTCAAGTTGTCGGGGCTGTTGCCATGGATACAGTGGGCGGCGGTGATGACCCAGTCGGGTCGGACCAGAACTCCTCCACAGTGACTGTTCCCATTCAACTGGACCAGAACCTGACCAGAACAGAGAGAAAGAACCTTAATGGCCAGGTACAGGTGAGTCAGTCTCCAGAGGTAGAACCTTAACATTCAGGTGAGTCAGTCTCCAGAGGTAGAACCTTAACGTTCAGGTGAGTCAGTCTCCAGAGGTAGAACCTTAACGTTCAGGTAAGTCAGTCTCCAGAGGAAAAACCTCAACGTTCAGGTAAGTCAGTCTCCAGAGGAAGAACCTCAACGTTCAGGTGAGTCAGTCTCCAGAGGTAGAACCTCAACGTTCGGGTACAGGTGAGTCAGTCTCCAGCGGTAGAACCTCAAGGTTCAGGTACAGGTGAGTCAGTCTCCAGCGGTAGAACCTCAACGTTCAGGTACAGGTGAGTCAGTCTCCAGAGGTAGAACCTCAACGTTCGGGTACAGGTGAGTCAGTCTCCAGCGGTAGAACCTCAAGGTTCAGGTACAGGTGAGTCAGTCTCCAGCGGTAGAACCTCAACGTTCAGGTACAGGTGAGTCAGTCTCCAGAGGTAGAACCTCAACGTTCAGGTACAGGTGAGTCAGTCTCCAGAGGTAGAACCTCAACGTTCAGGTACAGGTGAGTCAGTCTCCAGAGGTAGAACCTCAACATTTAGGTACAGGTGAGTCAGTCTCCAGCGGTAGAACCTCAACGTTCAGGTACAGGTGAGTCAGTCTCCAGCGGTAGAACCTCAACGTTCAGGTACAGGTGAGTCAGTCTCCAGCGGTAGAACCTCAACGTTCAGGTACAGGTGAGTCAGTCTCCAGAGGTAGAACCTCAACGTTCAGGTACAGGTGAGTCAGCAGGTATGTTGGCATTAAAGTCAGAGTCTTCAGGATCATGAAGGTGTCTCTCTTTTACCTGGATAGGTCTGCATGGTAACTGATGCTATGGAGCTAGATCTCCATGGTAACTGATGCTGTACAGCTAGATCTCCATGGTAACTGATGCTGTACAGCTAGATCTTCTTGGTAACTGATGCTAATGAGCTAGATCTCCATGGTAACTGATGCTGTGGAGCTAGATCTGCATGGTAACTGATGCTAAGCAGCTACATCTAACAGAATAGATCTGGATATGTGGAACGGACTTCCTAGTCAGGAAAACCTTGGTTGCTGCCACTTTTCTCCCTGTGCTTGATTACGGCGACCTATTATACATGAATACCTCAGCGAATTGTTTGCAACCTCTGGATTCTGTATCATAATGCCTTAAGGTTCATCACAGGTTGCAGAGCCCTCACTCACCACTGCACCTTATATGATCGAGCTGAATGGCCCTCTTTGACGGCGCGCCGTCTGATCCACTGGTACACTTTTATTTATAAAGCAATCCTAGGTCTACTTCCACGTTATTTATGTGACTACATTTCCAGAACCCACAGCAATTACTGCTACGTTCCAGTGATTTATACTTGTTAAAC